>NC_067474.1:86560823-87160823 GCF_947179515.1 Apodemus sylvaticus | reverse complement strand
TTATATGTATAATTTTCCATGAGTCAGTTTTAACGTGTTTTTCAATATATTTCTTATCAGAAATATCAGAAATATTTTCCATGTAAATCTCCAGTTTTGCCTGAAAATATTTATAATTCCACTTTCAATCAACTTATAATTATTTTTATGCCTATCATTTTATCTGTATAATTTCCCATGATAATCTTCAATTTTAACATGTTTTTCTCTATATTTCTTGAATTTTATCCATTTTATATTTTCCATGTAAGTCTTCAACTTTATCAAACAATGTTTATAATTCCACTTTCAATCAACTTAACAATACATTTGTGTCTATTATTATTATATCTACATAAAATTTTCCATGAAAATCTTTAATTTTAACATGTTTTTCTACATTTTCTACAATTTTATCAGAAATATTTTCATGTAAATCTTCAATTCTGTCATAAAATGGTTCTACTTTCCATTTCAATTAATTTAGCAATGTTTTTATGTCTACCACTTTACTTATTAATTTTCCATGAAAATTATCAAATTTAACATGTTTTTTTTTTTTTTATGTACTCTCTCTCCTCAGGAAAGCATGACTCTGAGGGAGAGGGAGGCTGTTTATCATCTGTAAGTCCCTGAGCTTAGAAACTACATGCACAACTGTTATATTGAGCTTCATCCTATGTGACAATAATATGTTTGATAGTGTGCACATGAACACACACACACACATACATGCACATATGCACACAGACACACCACAAAGCTCTTGGTATTCAAAAGCTGGTAGAAAAGCCACGTTTCTCTCACTCTCTTTTTTGTTTTTGTTTCTGTTTTTTTTTATTATTATTTGTAAGTGAGGTAACCCATTCTCAAAAGAACACTCATGGTATGAACTCACTGATAAGCAGATATTAGCCTAGAAGCTTGGAATACCCAAGACACAATCCACATATCAAATGATATCCAAGAAGGAAGGACTTAACATGGTTTTCTATATATCTCTTCTATTTTATCAGAAATATTTTCCATGTAAATCTTCAATTTTGTCATAAAATGATTTTCTGTCCTTCTTCAATAAAAGAACATGCTTTTCAAAAAAAGAAGAAAATAGCAAGTACAAACACAGTCAATTTTTTCTGCTTCTTAAGAAGCAAACTAAAATTTCCCCATTGTGCCTTGATGGAAGAAGGGACCTCCTATCATGAACCTGTTGATGCTAGGAGAACAGAACACTCACAACTGAGGGAAAGGCAGTTAGCAAAGTACACACATAGAGTTGAAATTTCACATATACACCAAATAAATTTGACAATCTCAGACACTTGAATAGCCTTTAGATCTGTATTGGTGATTGTTAGGCAATACCCTAGTTAAGTCAGGAGTAATCGAGTCAGGCTGTATTTTCTGATAGTCCAAGCCCCTAAGAATTATGTAGTCCCAGCTTGATGATTCCTCTCCACCTGCAAAAACAATGTCTAGTAGCCAAATCAAATAACCTATCTGCCAGTCAAACCACAAAAATAATAACTTCTTTGTAGAATATATAGAGAGATAGGATACAGATATACATAGAAATAAAAAGATGGATATATGTGTGTGTGTGTGTGTATGTGTGTGTATGTGTGTGTGTGTGTGTGTACATCATGTAGTTTAAAATAAACCTGCTAATGCCTACTAATCACTGGCATCTGTGGTCTCAGCAAGCCCCCATGGCCAGCTTGCTGCCAATCCTCGCACTTCCCAGGCCATCTACCCCTGTGGCTAACCTTCAGAAACTCAAATACCACTCCCTCAGATCCCCCTTATCCCCATAAAATGATAAGACAAGAGACTTGTAATATATTAGCCAGATTAGGAGGGCCTCCTGTGTCCCTAGTTGGTACAGACCTCCTGTGAAACTAAAACTGTCTATGGCAGATCTCTTGGGAGACAGGCTGTCCGGGGGTGAGAGACAGTAGCACTTGATGGGGCCCTGGCAGTGTTGCGGACTAGAAGAGAGATGTGTCTCAAGCATGGCAGATAGGTTCCTGGTCTGCTGAGCTGTAAAAGGTGTCCCAGCTAGGGCAGGTATTGGAGTAGGAGTCTCACCTGTAAGCCTGATTATGACAGATCTCCTGAGAATCACGCTGTCTCTGGAGGGCTGGAGTGACTGATCTGCTGCAGGGTGGAGTTCCTGCTTAGGTTTTGTTGGTATATCCATGGTAGCTGTGCTCTGAACGTATCATACTGCTGAGGCTTTTGTAGATTTTGTTCTTCTGAGGGCCTTTAGCCTCTGGGTGGCTTTGATCATTGGATGTTGCTGTTGTACTAGGTATTGAGAGGGGGATTAACTTCAATGATCCTGGTGTGGAAAGACTCTGATGAGTATCCTTGGACTTACGTTTCAGAATCCATAGGTCTGGATGTTTCAGTGAACACAGGTCCAGTGAAGATGGGTAAAGAGGGGATAGGAGAATGGAGGTCTGCCTGGGATTGCACACTGCTCAGGGCACCTTGCAGTCCCTCAGGGGGCTCAGAAAGCATTGAAGATGGATGAGGGAAGGAAAGCTAACTTGTATAGTTCAGGATCTGCATTTCTGATGGAGGTGGGCAGATAGGTGGCAGGAGAATGGTGGGCAGCGTGCTCATCACGCAGGCTCATCAGGGGAGCTTGGCATTCCTGATATTATATTTATATCCCTACATTTTTATTTAGCTCCCTTTGAAAGTTATATTTTGTTTCTGGATATGTTTCTATTATAAGTTTTATTCCTTCTTTCACCTACTTTAAATGTCTAAGCTACAATATTCTTTTATTCTATTATTTTCCTATTTTAGTATTTTAGTATTAATATTTTAGTATTAATATTTATATTTTAAAATTAATATTTGAGTATTAATTTCTCTTTTTTCTGGAATGCCCATATTTTAATCACTTCATAGTAAACTCTTCTTCACTGAAGGTTATCTTCTGACATTTTATAATTTTTCTACATACACACACACACACAAACACACTCACATATCTGTATGTATATATTGATTGCCTATTAATGATGATCTTGACATAATTATCCCCTGAAGAAGCTTATCCCCAAAACACCGATTTTGCCAGACCATTGCCGACCATAGCTATTTTTAAAATTTTGATCTTGGGGCTGTCATAACCATGTTATATAAGACACTTAGAGGAACATATTTTTGCTTTACCACAATGTCAAACTCTATTAAACAATAAAACGTTTTACTAGAAGGAATATCCTGCATATTCTTTTTTCCATTGTGATTTTAGCTGAAGCAAAGCCACATGATCTTCAGTTCCAATCTCAACTACTAACATTAACTCAATAATCATATATCACATCACAAGGAAAACAAGGATATATATTTACTACACATACACACACAGAAACACACACACACAAATGTGTGTATCTAGGTTGATTGCAGAGTGATTATAAATGATAAAAGACACATGAAGATTCAAAAGGGCTCATAATCAGGCAAATATAGATGTAAATAGTATTTGTATGGACAAGATGACAAATAAAAACTGAGCTGTAGCAGTAGCATTGCAGGCATTCCAGGTGTGAGGGTAGATCTATATAGATGAGTCCCCTAACTGCAGAGATTAGAGGACAGAGCTGGGTCAAGATGAAGGGACCAGTGGATAGATGTACCGCAGATCCAGGCTAGTCAACACAATAAGTCATCATCAACAATAGTGATTGAGAGGAGCAGAATTTCCAGAGATAGCAAAGAAGTTTATGCCTGTCACTCCTCAACTAACCCACTATGTGGTGAGTTGATGTATTGGGCCATTACCATCACAGGGCTGAGAATCTACCACTTTATGGAGTACTTGGTGTGGTTTGCCCAATTGTTTCTTGGTCCTGCTTTCTTGAGGTAGATTTATGCCCATGTGCCCTTACAGTCTCAGTTAACAGTTTTAGAAAATTTACTTTTTCATCTCCAGGAATAGTCCAAGTAGCAGTTTGTATGCATGGATGGTGGAGGACAAACCGAGATGATGATGTGTTTACTTAGGTACACAGTCATCTCTGTCTTCAAGATAGGAGGTCCAAAGATGTCTGTGAAATGTGATCCTCAAGGCAAGACACAGGATAAACACAAAACAAACAAAACAAAATACAACAAAGAAGAACAGACTTTTTTATAAAACAGAGTGATTCAAGAGGAGATAATATGATATGATTTCAGCAGCAAAGAACCAAATCCCAGTCTCCAGCTCTGTAGGCCAATGTCAAATCACCTAAACCACCTATCCCTTGTGGGTCTTTCAACTACACTTGATTTCTACCGGCTACCCCCCTCTTCTCTGATAATAGTTCACCAAATTGATTAATCTTCATTTTAACGAACGGTATTTTTAAAAACAAGATGCTAAAGGGACTAATAAGATTCTTCTTAAAAGTTCTAATCATTTTTAGAAACAAGTTTATAATGAAGACTATTTTAACCATTGTTTCTTTTAGGTGTAGCTTTTGCTGCAAAGGTATTTGTTTTTCATGAAATTTGTAAATCAGTCTCCAACTTTATTACCAGTAAATTCTCCTTACTCAGGTCCCTAATTCTCCCTACTACATGATTGTTCCTTATCTAACTTTCACTACACACACACACACACCAAACATATAATTTTAAATAATTCTCCTGTCCTCTTCTATTATATACTATAAGTTAAATTTTGTTAGAAGCAATACTTTGATCTGTTGTTGCTTACTGTATCTGGGTTCATAGCTCCCCAGGCATGCTCATGAACCACAAATAATTCAGCTACACAATTGCTCTGGTGGTTTATTCTTAGCCAGATATACTCCTAAATATATTCCCAAGCAAGTAAATTGATAACATGATACATAATATTAAACTCTTGGTTTCATTTTATTTGTAGAATTCTTTAACTCCAGTCCTCAGGTTGCCCATATAACTTAGATTCCAAATACATACAATTTTGTTCACTTTAAGGGGGCACTTGCAGTTAAGCAGGATAAGCACCACCCAGAATACAGTGAGCAAATAACCCTTTGCATCTTGAAAGTCTGTGTCCTGAGAAATTGACTGGGGTGACAGAAATGAAGAAAGAGTAAACATACAGACACATGCACAGAAACCCTGTGATCAGAGATTGGCTGAGTTGTATGCTTTCAGTTAAAGAAGAACCATCACACAACAATGAGGGAACTCCACCTGTTAATTTTGTACAGATCGGAAGGATGTTTCTTCAAGGGAGTAGTATCAGGTTGTTGTTGTCATATCCATGAGGAAGAAGCTACAGGTTCCAGTTTATATGCTGTCAAAGTCTGATCAACAAGCGGGACAGTTCTGCAATTATTTAAGTGTGATTCAGGGAAGGTTTTGCAGATTCCCAGGGGTTGGGATAATCATAAAACCACACTCACTCAAAACTTTACCTCTCTTTTTAAAATCTTCATTTAGGGCTTCTTCCACTCCCCTGGCTCTCAGGTATTTGTGATTATAGGTTCCTTTACCACTTGCCTTCACTTTCTAAAGTTCTAGATATCCACATTTCATATATATATATATATATATATATATATATATATATATATATATATATATATATATGAGTTCCATCATAACCATTAAGAAGGTGGTGGCCCATCTGTTTATTATACTAAAAAAATACACATATTGATTCTTTAAGATTTGTTTTATTCAGATACCACATCATAAAGTTCGGCCTTCCATTTTGTAAGCACATTGTTCAGGGACCATAACAAATGCAGTCAGTATGTCAAATTCAATCTTGCCCATGTGGTAAAACTGTCAATCTTGTTTGGGGATTTATGGTGTTAGAATTTATCTCCTTTTTATTTACTCTCTGCAGTGAGGTTGTGGCTCCACATACCTGGAGTAGAGACTAGTTTTTCTCATGAGTCCATGGTAGATGACATCTAGATTGAAGGCTAAGTCACAACAGACAAACAATTAGCGGTGTTTAAGTAAATGCCTTTGCACAGAAGCAAATGCAAACATGTTCCTACCATATAGTGAAACATTCCTATCACAACTGTGAGAGAGCCAAACTGACTGCTTACTCTTTTTTCAGTCAGTGTTTGCTTCAGTGTTACCAAACAGATTTTAAAAAGCAAAAATACATGACACCAGTGAACAGTCAGACATCAACAAGAAACAACAAGCTTAATGAAGGGAAAGTAAAGCTGTGGAGTTAGAACATCCTGAAAATGGCTTTGTGTTGCATTTATGAGTGCAGAATGAAGTTAATGACCTCTGTATTGTAAAAACTCCTCTTTTGTTCTATCCTCATTTCCCTTGTAATCTATTTCCTTCACATAGCTATTTTATTTTACCTTCAAACTTAAAAGCATGACAAGTGAAATGGAAAGAACATCTAGTTTGCTTTTGACCAATAAATTCTTTTGAAATTATTTTGTCATTTTAATGACTATGACATTTTGGGATTTTAAAAGTAGTATTACAATCAAAGATGCCCATGCAAGCATCAAGTTGAACAGGACTTCTCAGTTTGTAAACAAAAGCATGGTAGTGAAAACCAAGACTGAGCAGAAGGCTTGACTCAGACACCCTTATCACACATCCTTCATTAAAAATCTCGCTTGAATAATTTTACTTTCAAATGTCATGAACACTGTCACAAATCACTTATGGTTTCCAGAACAAAGAATCTGTTCTGAGGAATATGCAATAATGATTTGGACACCCTCCTGAATTTTGGTTTCCCTGGTATAGGATTTCTGACAAGCTGTGTTTAAGGGGGAAAAGAGTTTCTAACAAAGCTCAACTGCAACAACTGACTGTGGTGCAAGTACGATTTCCAAGTATGACCTTGTTCAACCATATTTTTTTTCTTAAAATTGCATATTGGCTATTAGATCTAAATGTATAACAAAGCATTTATTTCCTTACAGGAAGATTTTCTGAAGAGACGCTGCATAAATTCCTGACTGTCATTCTGTTTCCTCTGACCAGCAGCTCAGTCATCTGGATGATAAATGAGCTGAGGCTGGAGTTAGCATGTAACTGACAATGAATCTCACTTTATTGCAGTATTTATGAAAACCTTAAATATATAGTTAAGAGAGAGTCTTTGCAGGTGCTGAAACCAATATTTCTTAATGTTATAAAGAGAATTCAAGTCTTCAGGGTTTTTTTTTTTTTTACTTCATTTTATTTGTTTTCAGTACCATTTTAGACTGAGACATTGAGTTTTAGCAGTCAAGTAAAAATTCTACAGTTTTCACTGTTGTTAACGTTGTGATGTTTGGTGTTTTGATCTTTTTCCTCCATGTTCCTTCCTTTGGACACAAGGAAATACCAGCCAGGGACTTTAGGTTCAGCAACCTGATCACAACAATTACCAGTTTAAGAATGTTGCACTGGATTTTCCATTCAGCCTGTAGTGCAATTAGCAATGTTTTACAACAGCTGTGAGAATTTCTGCTTGACCTCATCTGATTTCAGTTGTCACACTTCAAAGAACAAACTGGTAAACAGTGTTGACTTTGGAGGCCTTTTCAGCATGTGCAGAAGTGGCTTTTGGGAAAGAAGAGTCTTTGATGGAAGTGGGCTCAGAGGTTGCCCAGGTAGAGAACAAACGACCTGTGAAAAATACTGTCTTGTTAGCAAACCAGGAAAGCTGGTCAACCTAAAGAATTAGGTTTGCCAAAAATGAGAAAGGGGAACCATTTTTTATTCCTAGAAATAAATTGAGAGTATACGTCCTAGAGAAGGCCACTTGGACAATGCAACTCTTTTCATTTTTGATGGGTTAAAATTTTGGTCTCTACTAGGAGCTCTTTAATAGTTGCCTGTGTTATACAAGGAAAGTAGGCTACTGGATTCAACTCTGATCTGTGACCATCTGCAGTAAGATGGAGAAGTTATCTACTGTAGTATAGTGACAACAAACTAAGCATTACAAAAAGGTTTTGGAATCAGCTCAGCAAGACTTGGTTTTAGGAAAGTAATGTAATATTTCTTAGCTTTAGCTTGCTTGTCTGTAAAATAACCTTTTTCATATACCAGTCAGGAAATCATCCTAAGTGAGGTGCCCCAGTCACAAAAGAAAACACATAGTATATACTCACTGATAAATGGATATTAGCCAAAAACAAACTCAGAAAAACCTGTGATACAACTCACAGACCATATGAAACCCAAGAAGAAAGAAGATCACACCAAAGTGTACATGCTACAGTCCTACTCAGAAGGGAGAAGAAAATAATCTCCAGGAAGTAGAGGTAGAGAAGCATCTGGGAAGAAGAGAGGAGGAGGAAGAAAAAAGGGGGACCAATTCAGATATGGGAGGAGATGGGGAAGAAGTACAGAGGGTCAGGAAGTTAAAAGTAGGTATGTAGCAGTGGGGGAGGGGGAACTGGGGGTATCTACTAGAAAGTCCCAGATGCCAGGTACCCAAGAGTTTCCCTGGAACTGACACAGAGGACATTAGCCAAAATACCCAACAAAGGGGAGAGAGAACCTGTAGAGACCATATGCAATGGACAGACACAGCACCCAGTTGAGAAATGGGGCCACCCACTCACCTTAAAAATATTAATCCAGAATTACTCCTGTCAAAAGGAAATGCAGAGACAAAGAGTGGAGCGGAGAATGAAGGAAAGGCCATCTAGAGACTGCTCCATCTAGAGATCAATCATTTCTGCAGAAAGAAAGGGTAGGGAAGGGAAGGGAAGAAAGGAAGGGGAGAGGAGAGGAGGGGAAGGGAGGGTAGGGAAGGAGAGGGAAGGGAAGGGAAGGAAAGGGAAGGGAAGGGAAGGGAAGGGAAGGGAAGGGAAGGGAAAGAAAGGGAAGGGAAGGGAAGGGAAAGAAAGGGAAGGGAAGGGAAGGGAAGGGAAGGAAGGGAAGGGAAAGAAAGGGAAGGGAAGGGAAGGAAGGGAAGGGAAAGAAAGGGAAGGGAAGGGAAGGGAAGGGAAGGGAAGGGAAGGGAAGGGAAGGGAAGGGAAGGGAAGGGAAGGGAAGGGAAGGGAAGAGACTGACAGTCAGTGCTGGATGAACTACTTTAACCCTGGCTTTGCCCAGAGCATGTGCAATATGCCATCCCACATGTGTCTCAGTAACTAATTAGAATTGATTTTTATATAGGTCCGAGAATGTCCAGATAAAATCATTTTAAATAATATGGAACCGTATAAACTCCTTTGACAGAAAACTTAAAACTCAGGCCAGAACACTAATTCTAAGGTAAACCACACAATTCTGAGTGCAATCTCCTCAACACTTGTATTTTCTTTATCTTATTCTATAAAGCCTAAACATCTTTGCTTAGCAATATTCAAAGGAAGAAGAAACATACAAAACTGGAGAATGTTCCTGCTCAGATCTCTCTTTTTAGGAAAAATATTACTTTTGCCTATTTGGCTAAATTTGATTAAGTATTATAAAAATTTCTATACATGCAAATACACATTAAAATCCAAGACTTCTCTTTGCTTTATTAGCAAGAGCAGTCACACAGCCAACCCTAAAATGACATTGACACAATGAAGGATGACTGTTATTTCCTGATTTAGCTGATAATAATTCATCCCATGAAAAAAGACTCATGACCAGACCTAAAAAAGAAAAGAAGAAATGATTTTTTTCATAAGGAGTTAAATACTATCTGCAGATATAGTAACATGAGAAATGTTTTAAAGGGATTTCACATGGAGGAAGTCTTAAAAATGTTAGGAAAATTCATTTCCTACAAAGTAATAAATTGTTTTTTTTTTAATTTTTTTTTATTCGATATAATTTATTTACATTTCAAATGATTTCCCCTTTTCTAGCCCCCCCACTCCCTGAAAGTCCCGTAAGCCCCCTTCTCTTCCCCTATGCTCCCACCCACCCCTTCCTACTTCCCCGTTCTGGTTTTGCTGAATACTGTTTCACTGAGTCTTTCCAGAACCAGGGGCCACTCCTCCTTTCTTCTTGTACCTCATTTGATGTGTGGATTATGTTTTGGGTATTCCAGTTTTCTAGGTTAATATCCACTTATTAGTGAGTGCATACCATGATTCACCTTTTCAGTCTGGGTTACCTCACTGAGTATGATATTCTCTAGCTCCATCCATTTGCCTAAGAATTTCATGAATTCATTGTTTCTAATGGCTGAATAGTACTCCATTGTGTAGATATACCACATTTTTTGCATCCACTCTTCTGTTGAGGGATACCTGGGTTCTTTCCAACATCTGGCAATTATAAATAGGGCTGCTATGAACATAGTAGAACATGTATCCTTATTACATGGTGGGGAGTTTTCTGGGTATATGCCCAGGAGTGGTATAGCAGGATCTTCTGGAACTGAGGTGTCCAGTTTTCTGAGGAACCGCCAGACTGATTTCCAGAGTGGTTGTACCAATTTGCAACCCCACCAGCAGTGGAGGAGTGTTCCTCTTTCTCCACACCCTCTCCAACACCTGCTGTCTCCTGAATTTTTAATCTTAGCCATTCTGACTGGTGTAAGATGAAATCTTAGTGTTGTTTTGATTTGCATTTCCCTAATGACTAATGAAGTTGAGCATTTTTTAAGATGCTTCTCCGCCATCCGAAGTTCTTCAGGTGAGAATTCTTTGTTTAACTCTGTACCCCATTTTTTAATAGGGTTGTTTGGTTTTCTGGAGTCTAACTTCTTGAGTTCATTATATATATTGGATATTAGCCCTCTATCTGACGTAGGATTGGTGAAGATCTTTTCCCAATTTGTTGGTTGCCGATCTGTCCTCTTGATGGTGTCCTTTGCCTTACAGAAACTCTGTAACCTTATGAGGTCCCATTTGTCAATTCTTGCTCTTAGAGCATACGCTATTGGTGTTCTGTTCAGAAACTTTCTCCCTGTACCGATGTCCTCAAGGGTCTTTCCCAGTTTCTTTTCTATTAGCTTCAGAGTGTCTGGCTTTATGTGGAGGTCCTTGATCCATTTGGAGTTGAGCTTAGTACAAGGAGACAAGGATGGATCAATTCGCATTCTTCTGCATGCTGACCTCCAGTTGAACCAGCACCATTTGTTGAAAAGGCTATCTTTTTTCCATTGGATGTTTTCAGCCTCTTTGTTGAGGATCAAGTGGCCATAGGTGTGTGGGTTCATTTCTGGATCTTCAATCCTGTTCCATTGATCCTCCTGTCTGTAACTGTACCAATGCCATGCAGTTTTTAGCACTATTGCTCTGTAGTATTGCTTGAGGTCAGGGATACTGATTCCCCCAGATTTTCTTTTGTTGCTGAGAATAGTTTTAGCTATCCTGGGTCTTTTGTTGTTCCAGATGAATTTGATAATTGCTCTTTCTAACTCTGTGAAGAATTTAGTTGGGATTTTGATGGGTATTGCATTGAATCTGTATAGTGCTTTAGGCAAAATGGCCATTTTAACTATATTGATTCTACCGATCCATGAGCATGGGAGGTTTTCCCATTTTTTGAGGTCTTCTTCCATTTCCTTCTTCAGAGTCTTGAAGTTCTTGTCATACAGATTTTTCACATGTTTGGTAAGAGTCACCCCAAGATACTTTATACTGTTTGAGACTATTGTGAAGGGGGTCATTTCCCTAATTTCTTTCTCAGCCTGCTTATCCTTTGAGTATAGGAAGGCCACTGATTTGCTTGAGTTGATTTTATAACCTGCCACTTTGCTGAAGTGGTTTATCAGCTGTAGGAGCTCTCTAGTGGAGTTCTTTGGGTCACTTAGGTAGACGATCATGTCATCTGCAAATAATGATAGTTTGACTTCTTCCTTTCCAATTTGTATCCCTTTGACCTCCTTATGTTGTCGAATTGCCCGAGCTAGTACCTCAAGTACAATATTGAAAAGATAAGGAGAAAGGGGGCAGCCTTGTCTGGTCCCTGATTTCAGTGGGATTGCTTCAAGTTTCTCTCCATTTAGTTTGATGCTGGCTACCGGTTTGCTGTATATTGCTTTTACTATGTTTAGGTATGGGCCTTGAATTCCTGTTCTCTCCAAGACTTTAAGCATGAAGGGATGCTGAATTTTGTCAAATGCTTTTTCAGCATCCAATGAAATGACCATGTGGTTTTGTTCTTTGAGTTTGTTTATGTAGTGGATTGTATTGATGGATTTCCGTATATTGAACCAACCCTGCATTCCCGGGATAAAGCCTACTTGATCATGGTGGATGATCGTTTTGATGTGTTCTTGGATTCGGTTGGCAAGAATTTTATTGAGTATTTTTGCATCGATGTTCATAAGGGAAATTGGTCTGAAGTTCTCTTTCTTTGTTGGATCTTTGTGTGGCTTTGGTATCAGCGTAATTGTGGCTTCATAGAAGGAATTGGGTAGTGTTCCTTCTGTTTCTATTTTGTGGAATAGTTTGAAGAGTATTGGTGTTAACTCTTCTTTGAAGGTCTGGTAGAATTCTGCACTGAAGCCATCTGGTCCTGTGCTTTTTTTGGTTGGAAGACTTTCTATGACTCCTTCTATTTCTTTAGGCATTATGGGACTGTTTAGATGGTCTAGTTGGTCCTGATTTAATTTTGGTATCTGGTATCTGTCAAGGAAATTGTCCATTTCCTCCAGATTCTCCAGTTGTGTTGAGTACAGGCTCTTGTAGTAGGATCTGATGATTTTTTGGATTTCCTCAGTTTCCGTTGTTATATCTCCCTTTTCATTTCTAAGTTTGTTAATTTGGATACTTTCTCTGTGCCCTTTGGTCAGTCTGGCTAAGGGTTTATCTATCTTGTTGATTTTCTCAAAGAACCAGCTCCTGGTTTTGTTGATTTTTTGTATGGTTCTCTTTGTTTCTACTTGATTGATTTCGGCCCTGAGTTTGATGATTTCCTGCCTTCTACTCCTCCTGGGCGAAGTAGCTTCTTTTTGTTCTAGGGCTTTCAGGTGTGTCATTAAGCTGGTAATGTATGCTCTCTCCATTTTCTTTTTGGAGGCACTCAGGGCTATGAGTTTTCCTCTTAGCACTGCTTTCATTGTGTCCCATAGATTTGGGTATGTTGTGTTTTCATTTTCATTGTGTTCTAAAAAGTCTTTAATTTCTTTCTTTATTTCTTCCTTGACCAAGGTATCATTGAGTAGAGTATTGTTAAGTTTCCACGTGTATGTGGGTTTTCTGTTGTTTCTGTTGTTATTGAAGACCACTTTTACTCCATAGTGATCAGATAGGAGGCATGGGATTAGTTCTATCTTCTTATATTTGTTGAGGTCTGTCTTGTGACCAATTATATGGTCGATTTTGGAGAAGGTACCATGAGGTGCTGAGAAAAAGGTATATTCTTTTGTTTTAGGATAGAATGTTCTATATATATCTGTTAAATCTAATTGGTCCAAAGCTTCAATTAGTTTCATTGTGTCCCTGTTTAGTTTCTGTTTTCCTGATTGGTCCATTGAGGAAAGTGCAGTGTTGAAGTCACCCACAATTATTGTGTTAGGTGCAATGTGTGCTTTTAGTTTTAATAAAGTTTCTTTTACGAAAGAGGGTGCCCTTGCATTTGGGGCATAGATGTTCAGGATTGACAGTTCTTCTTTTGGTATTTTTCCTTTGACCAGCAAGAAGTGTCCCTCAGGGTCTCTTTTGATGACTTTGGGTTGAAAGTCAATTTTATCTGATATTAAAATGGCTACTCCAGCTTGTTTCCTGAGACCATTTGCTTGCAAAATTGTCTTCCAGCCTTTTACTCTAAGGTAGTGTTTGTCTTTGACCCTGAGGTGTGTTTCCTGTAAGCAGCAAAATGTAGGGTCCTGTTTACGTATCCATTCAGTTAGTCTGTGTCTTTTTATTGGGGCATTAAGTCCATTGATGTTAAGAGATATTAAGGAATAGTGATTGTTACTTCCTATCATTTTTGACGTTATTTTTTAAATTTGAATGCTTAACTTCTTTTGGGTTTAATGAAAGGTTACTATCTTGCTTTTTCCAGGGTGAAGTTTCCCTCCTTGTATTGGTGTTGTCCTCCTATTATCCTTTTTAGGGCCGGGTTTGTGGATAGATATTGGGTAAACTTGGTTTTGTCATGAAATATCTTAGTTTCTCCATCTATGGTGATTGAGAGTTTTGCTGGATATAGTAGTTTTGGTTGGCATTTGTGTTCTCTTAGAGTCTGCATGAGATCTGCCCAGGACCTTCTAGCCTTCATAGTCTCAGGTGAAAAGTCTGCTGTGATTCTGATAGGTCTTCCTTTATATGTTACTTGGCCTTTTTCTCTTACAGCCTTTAGTATTCTTTCTTTGTTTAGAACATTTGGTGTTTTGATTATTATGTGACGGGAAGTATTTCTGTTCTGGTCCAGTCTGTTTGGAGTTCTGTAGGCTTCTTGTATATTCATGGGCATCTCTCTCTTTAGGTTAGGGAAGTTTTCTTCCATAATTTTATTGAAGATGTTTGCTGGCCCTTTAAGTTGTAAATCTTCACTCTCATCTATGCCTATAATCCTTAGGTTTGGTCTTCTCATTGTGTCCTGGATTTCCTGGATATTTTGGGTTACAAGTTTTTGCATTTTGCATTTTCTTTAACTGTTGAGTCCATGGTTTCTATGGAATCTTCAGCATCTGAGATTCTTTCTTCTATCTCTTGTATTCTGTTGTTGATATTTGTATCTCTGTCCCCTGATTTCTTCCCAAGGCTTTCTATCTCCAAAGTTGTCTCCCTTTGAGTTTTCTTAGTTGTTTCTACTTCTGATGTTAGATCCTGGATGGTTTTGCTTAGCTCCTTCACTTGCATGTTTGTGTTTTCCTGTAATTCTTTAAGAGATTTTTGTGTTTCCTCTTTCATGAGCTCAGCCTGTTGACCAAAGTTCTCCTGTATTTCTTTAAGAGATTTTTGTGTTTCGTCTTTCATGACCTCAGCCTGTTGATCAAAGTTCTCCTGTATTTCTTTAAGTGTTTTTTGCATTTCCTCCTTGTTGGCTTTTGTATTCTCCTGGATTTCTTTCAATGATTTTTGTGTTTCCCTTGCAAGGGCTTCTAACTTTTGATCCATTTTCTCCTGAATTTCTTTAAGTGTGTCCTTCATGTGTTCCTGTACCAGCATCATGACCAGTGATTGTAAATCCAAATCTTGTTTTACTGGTGTGATGGGGTATCCAGGACATGTTGGTAGAGGAGAATTGGGTTCAGATGTTGCCATATTGCCTTGATTTCTGTTAGTGACGTTCCTGCGTTTGCCTTTTGCCATCTAGTTCTCACTGGTGTTAGTTTTTCTTGTCAGTGCTGGACTCACCAGTGCAAGCTGCCCCTTCCCAGTTGGCCTCTAGTGCACAGCTTACCTCCTGCGCTGCTTGTAGACAGGGTGCTGCTGCCCAGGCTGTTCAGATCCCAAAGCAGGCACCCGAAGGCTCCCGCTGGGGCCCGCTGGATTCACTGGAGCACACTGACTTCTCCCAGCTGGCCGCCCGGAAACCCAGCTAGCCACTTGCAGGACTTGGATATGTGGTGCTGCCGCCCAGGCTGATCTAGGCAGCAGAACTCCCAACCGGGTTGGTGCACACAAGGCTAGCCTAGCTGCTCAGGCCCTGAGTCTAGGCAAAAGCCTGGCAGGCCAATGTTGGTGCAAAGCTCCCCTCAGCTGTGGGTGTTAATTGGGTGTGTCAGGTGGCTAGGATGGTGGCATGCGCGAGTTCCCTGAGAGTGCTGGGAGAGTCTGCTGGGCTAACAACCTCCTGGCTGGGTCAGCACACAGATGGCCCAACGAGCAGCCCAGGGCCTGGGGGCAGTCCAGGGCCTGACCGTCTGAGACCCCTGCTATGTCCTCCTTGGGCTATGCCTGTTAGCTGGTTTGGTTTTGCCTGCTAGGTCTCTCTGGCTTCCCGTAGTCAAAATGGCGGTGGTGCGCAAACTGGCCTGGATAAACAACCTCCTGGCCGGGTTGGCACACAGATGGCCCACCGAGCAGCCCAGGGCCTGGGGGCAGTCCAGGGCCTGACCGTCTGAGACCCCTGCTATGTCCGCCTTGGGCTATGCCTGTTCGCTGGTTTGGTTTTGCCTGCTAGGTCTCTCTGGCTTCCCGTAGGCAAAATGGCGGTGGTACGCAAACGGCCCCGATAAACAACCTCCTGGCTGGGTCGACACACAGATGGCCCACCGAGCAGTCCTGGGCCTGGGGGCAGTCCAGGGCCTGACCGTCTGAGACCCCTGCTATGTCCGCCTTGGGCTATGCCTGTTAGCTGGTTTGGTTTTGCCTGCTAGGTCTCTCTGGCTTCCCGTAGGCAAAATGGCGGTGGTGCGCTCCGGCCCAGGCAAACAAGCTCCTGGCTGGGTTGGCACACAGATGGCCCACCGAGCAGCCCAGGACCTGGGGGCAGTCCGGGGCCTGACCGTCTGAGACCCCTGCTATGTCCGCCTCGAGCTATGCCTGTTAGCCGGTTTGGTTTTGCCTGCTAGGTCTCCCTGGCTTCCCTTAGGCAAAATGGTGGTGGTGCGTGCGCCGGCCCGGGAGGAAAAAAACCTCCTGGCCGGGTTTGCACCCCGGTGGACCCCCGATCAGCCCAGGGCCTGGGTGCAGGCCAATGCCCGTCGGGCTTAGACCCCCGCGATGTTGGTCTCGGGTTATATTTGCGTACCTCAGTCTGATTTCTCTGGCGACCGAGAACCAATATGGAGCCCTGGTAACTGACTGGCGGGAGGCAGAGTTCTGATGTGGCTTCTGTGTGGTGAAAGGCACCGTAAATCCGCCGCTGCTTGCAGCCTGGCTGGCCAGCGATGGCCAGTGGTCATGGGCGCCGGGTCTGCCTGTACCCTGTCCGCTTGGTTCTACTGCTGATGGCCCTTCCTCTGGACCAGTCGCTGCTGCTGCTGCTGCTGCTGCTGCCGCCCGATTCCATAAATTGTTTTAAAAGACTAGAAAATTCAAATCTGGAACAGGACTTCTTGAAATTTTCCCTCTTGTCACTTCTTTTAACCTAACATATTGTTATGTGGTCCTTAGATATATAGGTATAAAATGAGGTATATAACTCATCCATTTAATAATAAATCATTTTAAAAACTATTTTAGGGGTGTTTAGGGCTAGGAATTAGAGAGAATTTGGCTAGCATGTGCTAAAACGGGCTTTGTCTTTGACTACCAGCCCAACAACCAAAATGAAAATTATTTAAAAACAATAATGCATAATTTCATCATTTAATAAAGATGAAAGGAAATTTGCGTTGTAATTAGACAGAAATGCGGTTTTAACTTTTACCTAAAGACTTTAAAATATTTGCTAAATATCTGTATTTTAAATGTAGTAATTTAAAATAAATGAAAGTAAGTGAACATAATATTTACATTGCATATCCATTCCTCAGTTGCTGGATGAAGCCTCTCTGATGACAGTTGTACTAGATGCCTGTCTGTATAGTGTACCCCATCCCCCAACCCAGTTGTCTCTACCAGTTCTCTCTCTCTCTCTCTCTCTCTCTCTCTCTCTCTCTCTCTCTCTCTCCCCTCTCTCTCTCCTCCTCCTCCTCCTCCTCCTCCTCCTCCTCCTCCTCCTCCTCCCATGACCTCCTTCCTCTTGTTCCTATCCCACCTCCTCCCTACAGAATCCCCTTCTTCAATTTGCCTCCCCTTTTGTTTAATATATTTCCTCTTCTCAGTGATATTTTAAGCATTATTCATTGGGCCTTCATTGTTTCTTAGCATTGGGGGTATGTGGTTTGTACCTTGGTTTTCTTATCCAATTATAAATAAGTGGCGCAGCAGCGGCGGCGGCAGCAGCGACAGCAGCAGTGCAGCAGTGGCTGGTCCAGCTGAAGGGCCATCAGCAGTGGAACCAAGGCGACACAGGGTCCAGTTAGGCCCTGCGCCCACGACCACTGACCTTCGCTGACCAGCCGGGCGGCAAGCAGCTGCGGTTGTGCAGCGCCTTTCCTGCATGGAAGCCACTTCAGAACTCGGCCTCCCACCAGTCAGGAGAGGTGCATCCATCTTGGTTTCAGACTCCAGGGATTGGACAGACTGAGGTACACAAACATAATCCAAGGCCAACACTGCGGTGGTCTGAGCCCAACGGGCGTTGGCCTGCACCCAGGCCCTGGGCTGGTCGGGGGGCCATCGGGGTGCCAACCCAGCCAGGAGGTTTTTTGCCCAGGCCTGCGTGCGCGCCCCCATTTTGCCTGCAGGACGACAGAGAGCTCTGGTGGGCAGACCTGTAACAGGCATAGCCTGAGGCTAACAAAGCGGGGGTCTAGGCCCCAAAAGGCACATGACTGACCCCAATAACTGGGCGGCTTGGTGGGCCATCTGTGAGTCAACCCGCCCAGGAGGTTGTTAGCACAGCAGACTCTCCCTGCGCTTTCAGGGAGCGCGGGCGCGCATGCCCACCATCCTAGTCACCTGGCGGACCCAATTAACAGTCATAGCCCTAGGGGAACTTTGCTCAGACCTTGGCCTCCCAGGCTTTTGCCTGGACTCAGGGCCTAGGCGGCCAGGCTAACCTTGTGTGCGCCAGCCTGGTTTGGGGATCGGCTGCCCAGCGGAGTGAGCAGAACACAGGGGAGGTCACAGCAGCATACACCGTCGGCACTCCCTGGGGGTGCACACGGGCTCCATCTGGTCCACAGACACAATCTGGGGCAAGGCCTCAGGCAGAAGCCCTCAGCTCAACTCTCTCCACTTCTGGATCCAGATCAGCCTGGGCAGCAGCACCACATCTCCAGGTCCCTCAAGAGGCTAGCTGGGCTTCTGGGCAGCCAGCTGGGAAAATTCAGTGTGCTCCAGTGAATCCAGCGGGCCCCAGCTGGAGCCTTCGGGTGCCTGCTTTGGGATCTGAACAGCCTGGGCAGCAGCACCCTGTCTACAAGCAGTGCAGGAGGTAAGCTGCGCACCAGAGGCCAACTGGGAAGGGACAGCTTACACTGGTGAGTCCAGCACTGACAAGACAAACTAACACAAGAGAGAACTAGAAGGCAAAAGGCAAACGCAGGAACGTCACTAACAGAAATCAAGGCAATATGGCAACACCTGAACCCAATTCTCCTCTACCAACATGTCCTGGATACCCCATCACACCAGTAAAACAAGATTTGGATTTAAAATCACTGGTCATGATGCTGGTACAGGAACACATGAAGGACATACTTAAAGAAATTCATGAGAAAATGGATCAAAAGTTAGAAGCCCTTGCAAGGGAAACACAAAAATCATTGAAAGAAATCCAGGAGAATACAAAAGCCAACAAGGAAGAAATGCAAAAAACACTTAAAGAAATACAGGAGAACTTTGGTCAACAGGCTGAGGTCATGAAAGACGAAACACAAAAATCTCTTAAAGAATTACAGGAAAGCACAAACAAGCAAGTGAAGGAGCTAAGCAAAACCTTCCAGGATCTAAAAACAGAAGTAGAAACAACTAAGAAAACTCAAAGGGAGACAACTTTGGAGATAGAAAGCCTTGGGAAGAAATCAGGGAACAGAGATGCAAATATCAACAACAGAATACAAGAGATAGAAGAAAGAATCTCAGATGCTGAAGATTCCATAGAAACCACTGACTGAACAGTTAAAGAAAATGCAAAATGCAAAAAGCTTGTAACCCAAAATATCCAGGAAATCCAGGACACAATGAGAAGACCAAACCTAAGGATTATAGGCATAGATGAGAGTGAAGATTTACAAATTAAAGGGCCACCAAATATCTTCAATAAAATTATGGAAGAAAACTTCCCTAACCTAAAGAGAGAGATGCCCATGAATATACAAGAAGCCTACAGAACTCCAAACAGACTGGACCAGAACAGAAATACTTCCCGTCACATAATAATCAAAACACCAAATGTTCTAAACAAAGAAAGAATATTAAAGGCAGTAAGAGAAAAAGGCCAAGTAACATATAAAGGAAGACCTATCAGAATCACAGCAGACTTTTCACCTGAGACTATGAAGGCTAGAAGGTCCTGGGCAGATCTCATGCAGACTCTAAGAGAACACAAATGCCAACCAAAACTACTATATCCAGCAAAACTCTCAATCACCATAGATGGAAAAACTAAGCTATTTCATGACAAAACCAAGTTTACCCAATATCTATCCACAAACCTAGCCATACAAAGGATAATAGGAGGACAACACCAATACAAGGAGGGAAACTTCACCCTGGAAAAAGCAAGATAGTAAGTAACCTTTCATCAAACCCAAAAGAAGTTAAGCATTCAAATTTAAAAAATAACGTCAAAAATGATAGGAAGTAACAATCACTATTCCTTAATATCTCTTAACATCAATGGACTTAATGCCCCAATAAAAAGACACAGACTAACTGAATGGATACGTAAACAGGACCCTACATTTGGCTGCTTACAGGAAACACCTTTGACACCTCAGGGTCAAAGACAAACACTACCTTAGAGTAAAAGGCTGGAAGACAATTTTACAAGCAAATGGTCTCAGGAAACAAGCTGGAGTAGCCATTTTAATATCAGATAAAATTGACTTTCAACCCAAAGTCATCAAAAGAGACTCTGAGGGACACTTCTTGCTGGTCAAAGGAAAAATACAACAAGAAGAACTCTCAATCCTGAACAACTATGCTCCAAATGCAAGGGCACCCTCTTTTGTAAAAGAAACTTTATTAAAGCTCAAAGCACACATTGCACCTAACACAATAATTGTGGGTGACTTCAACACTGCACTTTCCTCAATGGACCGATCAGGAAAACAGAAACTAAACAGGGACACAATGAAACTAATTGCAGCTTTGGACCAATTAGATTTAACAGATATATATAGAACATTCTATCCTAAAACAAAAGAATATACCTTTTTCTCAGCACCTCATGGTACCTTCTCCAAAATCGACCATATAATTGGTCACAACACAGACCTCAACAAATATAAGAAGATCGAACTAATTCCATGCCTCCTATCTGATCACTAGAGAGTAAAAGTGGTCTTCAATAGCAACAGAAACAACAGAAAACCCACATACACGTGGAAACTGAACAATACTCAATGACACCTTGGTCAAGGAAGAAATAAAGAAAGAAATTAAAGACTTTTTAGAACACAATGAAAATGAAAACACAACATACCCAAATCAATGGGACACAATGAAAGCAGTGCTAAGAGGAAAACTCATAGCCCTGAGTGCCTCCAAAAAGAAAATGGAGAGAGCATACATTACCAGCTTAATGACACACCTGAAAGCCCTGGAACAAAAAGAAGCTATTTCACCCAGGAGGAGTAGAAGGCAGGAAATCATCAAACTCAGGGCCAAAATCAATCAAGTAGAAACAAAGAGAACCATACAAAAAATCAACAAAACCAGGAGCTGGTTCTTTGAGAAAATCAACAAGATAGATAAACCCTTAGCCAGACTAACCAAAGGGCACAGAGAAAGTATCCAAATTAACAAAATTAGAAATGAAAAGGGAGATATAACAATGGAAACTGAGGAAATCCAAAAAATCATCAGATCCTACTACAAGAGACTGTACTCAACACAACTGGAGAATCTGGAGGAAATGGACAATTTCCTTGACAGATACCAAATACCAAAATTAAATCAGGACCAACTAGACCATCTAAACAGTCCCATAATGCCTAAAGAAATAGAAGGAGTCATAGAAAGTCTTCCAACCAAAAAAAGCACAGGACCAGATGGTTTCAGTGCAGAATTCTATCAGACCTTCAAAGAAGAGTTAACACCAATACTCCTCAAAGTATTCCACAAAATATAAACAGAAGGAACACTACCCAATTCCTTCTACGAAGCCACAATTGCGCTGATACCAAAGCCACACAAAGATCCAACAAAGAAAGAGAACTTCAGACCAATTTCCCTTATGAACATCGATGCAAAAAAACTCAATAAAATTCTTGCCAACCGAATCCAAGAACACATCACAACGATCATCCACCATGATCAAGTAGGCTTTATCCCAGGAATGCAGGGTTGGTTCAATATACGGAAATCCATCAATACAATCCACTACATAAACAAACTCAAAGAACAAAACCACATGGTGATTTCATTGGATGCTGAAAAAGCATTTGACAAAATTCAGCATCCTTTCATGCTTAAAGTCTTGGAGAGAACAGGAATTCAAGGCCCACACCTAAACATAGTAAAAGCAATATACAGCAAACCAGTAGCCAGCATCAAACTAAATGGAGAGAAACTTGAAGCAATCCCACTGAAATCAGGGACCAAACAAGGCTGCCCTCTTTCTCCTTATCTTTCAATATTGTACTTGAGGTAGTAGCTCGGGCAATTCGACAACATAAGGAGGTCAAAGGGATACAAATTGGAAAGGAAGAAGTCAAACTATCATTATTTGCAGACGACATGATCGTCTACCTAAGTGACCCAAAGAACTCCACTAGAGAGCTCCTACAGCTGATCAACAACTTCAGCAAAGTGGCAGGTTATAAAATCAACTCAAGCAAATCAGTGGCCTTCCTATACTCAAAGGATAGCAGGCTGAGAAAGAAATTAGGGAAATGACCCCCTTCACAATAGCCACAAACAGTATAAAGTATCTTGGGGTGACTCTTACCAAACATGTGAAAGATCTGTATGACAAGAACTTCAAGACTCTGAAGAAGGAAATGGAAGGAGACCTCAAAAAATGGGAAAACCTTCCATGCTCATGGATCGGTAGAATCAATATAGTTAAAATGGCCATTTTGCCTAAAGCACTATACAGATTCAATGCAATACCCATCAAAATCCCAACTCAATTCTTCACAGAGTTAGAAAGAGCAATTATCAAATTCATCTGGAACAACAAAAAACCCAGGATAGCTAAAACTATTCTCAGCAACAAAAGAAAATCTGGGGGAATCAGTATCCCTGACCTCAAGCAATACTACAGAGCAATAGTGTTAAAAACTGCATGGTATTGGTATAGTGACAGGCAGGAGGATCAATGGAACAGGATTGAAGATCCAGAAATGAACCCACACACCTATGGCCACTTGATCCTCGACAAAGAGGCTGAAAACATCCAATGGAAAAAAGATAGCCTTTTCAACAAATGGTGCTGGTTCAACTGGAGGTCAGCATGCAGAAGAATGCGAATTGATCCATCCCTGTCTCCTTGTACTAAGCTCAAATCCAAATGGATCAAGGACCTCCACATAAAGCCAGACACTCTGAAGCTAATAGAAAAGAAACTGGGGAAGACCCTTGAGGACATCGGTACAGGGAGAAAATTTCTGAACAGAACACCAATAGCGTATGCTCTAAGAGCAAGAATTGACAAATGGGACCTCATAAAATTACAAAGTTTCTGTAAGGCAAAGGACACCATCAAGAGGACAAATCGGCAACCAAATAATTGGGAAAAGATCTTCACCAATCCTACATCAGATAGAGGGCTAATATCCAATATATATATAAAGAACTCAAGAAGTTAGACTCTAGAAAACCAAACAACCCTATTAAAAAATGGGGTACAGAGTTAAACAAAGAATTCTCACCTGAAGAACTTCGGATGGCGGAGAAGCATCTTAAAAAATGCTCAACTTCATTAGTCATTAGGGAAATGCAAATCAAAACAACCCTAAGATTTCATCTTACACCAGTCAGAATGGCTAAGATTAAAAATTCAGGAGACAGCAGGTGTTGGAGAGGGTGTGGAGAAAGAGGGACACTCCTCCACTGCTGGTGGGGTTGCAAATTGGTACAACCACTCTGGAAAGCAGTCTGGCGGTTCCTCCGAAAACTGGGCACCTCACTTCCAGAAGATCCTGCTATACCACTCCTGGGCATATACCCAGAAGACTCCCCACCATGTAATAAGGATACATGCTCTACTATGTTCATAGCAGCCCTATTTATAATTGCCAGATGCTGGAAAGAACCCAGGTATCCCTCAACAGAAGAGTGGATGCAAAAAAATGTGGTATATCTACACAATGGAGTACTATTCAGCCATTAGAAACAATGAATTCATGAAATTCTTAGGCAAATGGATGGAGCTAGAGAACATCATACTAAGTGAGGTAACCCAGACTCAAAAGGTGAATCATGGTATGCACTCACTAATAAGTGGATATTAACCTAGAAAACTGGAATACCCAAAACATAATCCACACATCAAATGAGGTACAAGAAGAAAGGAGGAGTGGCCCCTGGTTCTGGAAAGACTCAGTGAAACAGTATTCGGCAAAACCAGAACGGGGAAGTGGGAAGGGGTGGGTGGGAGGACAGGGGAAGAGAAGGGGGCTTACGGGACTTTCGGGGAGTGGGGGGGCTAGAAAAGGGAAATCATTTGAAATGTAAATAAATTATATCGAATAAAAAATTAAAAAAAATAAGTAAGTGCACACCATGTTTGTATTTTTGCAACTGGATTACTTCACTCAGGAAAATCTTTTCTAGTTCTATCCTGAAAAGAAAAACAAAAGCAAAAATAAAAACAAAACACATCATTATTGAAATAATTATATGATTAAAAAGTCTTTGATAAAAATCCAACATCCTTTCATCATAAAAGTCTTGGGGTGATCAGAAATAAAAGGCAAATACCTAAACAAAATCAAGGCAATATACAGCAAGCTGATACACATTAAATTAAAATGGAGAAAAAAACCCACAAAATTCAGGAACATGACAGGGCTGTCCACTCTCTCTGTCTATCTATCCAATAAAATGCTTGAAATTTTAGCTTGAGAAATAAAGCAATTTAAGTAGATCTGGTGGATACAAATTCAATGTACGAAGCCAAATTATCACTGTTGACATGATATAATAGTATACATAAGCGACTACAAAACATCTACCAATGAACTACAGCTGATAAACCTTCAGCAAAGTGGCTGGATACAAAGTTAAGTTAAAAAAATTCAGTAGCCCTCCTTTATAAAAAAAAAGAGAGAGAGAGACTGAGAAAAAAGAATAACAACACATTTCACAATAGTGACAAATAATATAAAATATATTAGTGTAACTAATCAAGCAAGTGAAAGTCCTAGATGACAGAAACTTCAAATCTTTGAAGAAAGAAATTGAAGAGAATATCAAAAGATTAAAGACTTCCCACACTCATGGATCAGTAAGATATGGCCATCCTATCAAAAGCCATCTACAGATTCAATGCAAATATAATCAAAATTCCAACACAATTCTTTGCAGACCTTGAAAAACCAATACTCAACTTCATGTAAAAGGACAAAACAAGACAAAACACTAACAAAGAAACAAAACCCAGGTTAACTAAAACAATCCTGTACAATACAGAACATCTGGTGGTATCACCATCCCTGATTTCAGCCTCTTCTACAGAACAGTATTGAAAATCACATGGTATTGACCTACAGCTGATAAACACCTACATCAAAGTGGCTGGATACAAAATTAAGCAAAAACAAACAAACAAAAACCACCAAAAAACCCACCATCACCATCAACAAAAAAACCAGTAGCTGCCCTTTATGAAAAAAGAGGGGGGTTTAAAGTTAGAAAAACAAAACCTTTCAGCTAAAAACAGATGAATTCATCAATGAAATCAAACCAAAGAAGCAGAATTAAATCCATACACCTGTGGACATTTGGATTTTGACAAAGAAGGCAAAACTATATAATGTAAAAATGAAAGCATCATTAGCAAATAGTGCTGGCCTAACATCATGTCAGCATGTAGAATACAAATAGACCCCTAACTATCACCCTGCACAAAGCTCAAGTCCAAGTGGATCAAACACCTCAACATAACACTAGATACATTGAATATGATAGAAGAGAAAGTGGTCAATAGCCTCAAATGCTGTGGCATAAGAAACTACAGCTCAGGCACTAAGATCAACAATTAATAAGTGGAACCTCATGAAACTGAAAAGCTTCTGTAAGACAAAGGCCACAGTCAAAAGGAAAAATAGCAACAGAACGGGAAAAGAATTTCTTTCACCAACTCTACATGTGGCAGAGGGCTGATATCCAAAATATATGAAGAACTCAAGAAACTAGATGTTATCAAATGAAACACCCCAATGTAAAAATGGGGTACAGGCATAAGTAGGGAATTCTCAACTTAAACAGAGAAATCACTAACTGACAAGAAGCACTTAAAGAAATGTTCAATATCTTTAATCTTCAGAGAAATGCAAATCAAAACAATTTTGAAATTCTTTCTTACACCTATCTGAGTGGCTAAGATCAAAAACTCAAGTGACAGAGCATACTGGTGAGGATGTGGAGCTAAGAACATGCCTCCATTGTGGATGGGAGTACGAACTTGTATAACCTCTTTGAAACCAATTTGTTAGCTTCTCAAAAAAATGGGAGTAGATCTACCTGATGACTCAGCTAATCCACTCCTGGCCACATACTCAAAAGAAGCTCCACCATACCAGAAGGATGCTTAATTAGCTATGTTCATAACTGTTTTATTTTTAATAGCCAAAAACTGGAAACAAGCTAGTTATCCCCCAACCAGTGAATGGATAAAGAAAATGCTGTACAGTTACTAATGGAGAATTACTCAGACATTAAAAAAAAAATGGCATCATGAAACTTGCAGCCAAATGGATTGGACTTAAGAAATCTGACTAAAAAATATTTTAGGGCAGAAAATGTCTTTAACAATTTTTAGAATTAATTAATACGTTGTTTGCTAATTATCAAAGTTGAATATGCTACCTTGCACAAATGCATACTATAAAATAGCAGACATAGTTTTAGAACCAGTTTGGAAATGTTAGAAATTCTGTCCTAATCCCAATATAAATTTTACTAGTTTTTAAAATAGAACTCAAGTCAGTAATTCACAAAGTAATTTTTAAAATCAAATGTAAGACATTTCAAAGGTATGTTAATTTAATAGTTAGAGAGTAAGTATCAAATATTCAACGTTGGTAACCAAAGATCTACAGACATCATAGAAACATGTAGAGACATACAAAAGAATTAAAGAAATTTTACTCCTAGCCATGGTTTAGTTCATCTTAACATCAGCAGAAAGGAGTGATCAGAAAATACTCAGAAGTCTTTGCTTTCTATAATTAAACATAGATTACTTAAAAGTAGAAAACTGTACTTACACCGTAAAAATGCTGTCATTTATAAGATATTACAGCATTGAAACTGAGTCTATGAGTTTCAGCTTGGGTACACTGCTATTATTGTTTGATGGTAGATGCATTTAGAGTCCTAGATTATGTAGCAGAGCCCAGGTTGCAAGGAAGTCATCCCACACATGAAATCTCACGTACAGAACCATTTCCAGTTTATTATATAGTTGATTTTGAATTAATTTTTAGTAGTTGAAAATAAGTAAACATTTTCCTGTCATTAATTTATTCAGATCCCCTCATATGGGACTATGACTTACAGTTTAAAGTCTCTAGGTCACTAATCAATGGAATGTACTAGTGCAGAATTTCTCAACCAAGAAATTTCTTCATTTAGTTTGATGCTGGCTACCGGTTTGCTGTATATTGCTTTTACTATGTTTAGGTATGGGCCTTGAATTCCTGTTCTCTCCAAGACTTTAAGCATGAAAGGATGCTGAATTTTGTCAAATGCTTTTTCAGCATCCAATGAAATAACCATGTAGTTTTGTTCTTTAAGTTTGTTTAAGTAGTGGATTGTATTGATGGATTTCCATATATTGAACCAACCCTGCATTCCCGGGATAAAGCCTACTTGATCATGGTGGATGATCATTTTGATGTGTTCTTGGATTCGGATGGCAAGAATTTTATTGAGTATTTTTACATCGATGTTCATAAGGGAAATTGGTCTGAAGTTCTCTTTCTTTGTTGGATCTTTGTGTGGTTTTGGTATCAGCGTAATTGTGGCTTCATAGAAGGAATTGGGTAGTGTTCCTTCTGTTTCTATTTTGTGGAATAGTTTGAAGAGTATTGGTGTTAACTCTTCTTTGAAGGTCTGGTAGAATTCTGCACTGAAACCATCTGGTCCTGTGCTTTTTTTGGTTGGAAGACTTTCTATGACTCCTTCTATTTCTTTAGGCTTTATGGGACTGTTTAGATGGTCTAGTTGGTCCTGATTTAATTTTGGTATTTGGTATCTGTCAAGGAAATTGTCCATTTCCTCCAGATTCTCCAGTTGTGTTGAGTACAGGCTCTTGTAGTAGAATCTGATGATTTTTTGGATTTCCTCAGTTTCCGTTGTTATATCTCCCTTTTCATTTCTAAGTTTGTTAATTTGGATACTTTCTCTGTGCACTTTGGTCAGTCTGGCTAAGGGTTTATTTATCTTGTTGATTTTCTCAGAGAGAAACTTGAAGCAATCCCACTGAAATCAGGGACCAGACAAGGCTGCCCCCTTTCTCCTTATCTTTTCAATATTGTACTTGAGGTACTAGCTCGGGCAATTCGACAACATAAGGAGGTCAAAGGGATACAAATTGGAAAGGAAGAAGTCAAACTATCATTATTTGCAGACGACATGATAGTCTACCTAAGTGACCCAAAAAACTCCACTAGAGAGCTCCTACAGCTGATAAACAACTTCAGCAAAGTGGCAGGTTATAAAATCAACTCAAGCAAATCAGCGGCCTTCCTATACTCAAAGGATAAGCAGGCTGAGAAAGAAATTAGGGAAATGACCCCCTTCACAATAGCCACAAACAGTATAAAGTATCTTGGGGTGACTCTTACCAAACATGTGAAAGATCTATATGACAAGAACTTCAAGACTCTGAAGAAGGAAATGGAAGAAGACCTCAAAAAATGGGAAAACCTCCCATGCTCATGGATCGGTAGAATCAATATAGTTAAAATGGCCATTTTGCCAAAAGCAATATACAGATTCAATGCAATACCCATCAAAATCCCAACTCAATTCTCCACAGAGTTAGAAAGAGCAATTATCAAATTCATCTGGAACAACAAAAGACCCAGGATAGCTAAAACTATTCTCAGCAACAAAAGAAAATCGGGGGGAATCAGTATCCCTGACCCCAAGCAATACTACAGAGCAATAGTGTTAAAAACTGCATGGTATTGGTACAGTGACAGGCAGGAGGATCAATGGAACAGGATTGAAGACCCAGAAATGAACCCACACACCTATGGCCACTTGATCCTCGACAAAGAGGCTGAAAACATCCAATGGAAAAAAGATAGCCTTTTCAACAAATGGTGCTGGTTCAACTGGAGGTCAGCATGCAGAAGAATGCGAATTGATCCATCCTTGTCTCCTTGTACTAAGCTCAAATCCAAATGGATCAAGGATCTCCACATAAAGCCAGACACTCTGAAGCTAATAGAAAAGAAACTGGGGAAGACCCTTGAGGACATCGGTACAGGGAGAAAGTTTCTGAACAGAACACCAATAGCGTATGCTCTAAGAGCAAGAATTGACAAATGGGACCTCATAAGGTTACAGACTTTCTGTAAGGCAAAGGACACCATCAAGAGGACAGATCGGCCAACAAATTGGGAAAAGATCTTCACCAATCCTACATCAGATAGAGGGCTAATATCCAATATATATAAAGAACTCAAGAAGTTAGACTCCAGAAAACCGAACAACCCTATTAAAAATGGGGTACAGAGTTAAACAAAGAATTCTCACCTGAAGAACTTCGGATGGCAGAGAAGCATCTTAAAAAAATGCTCAACTTCATTAGTCATTAGGAAAATGCAAATCAAAACAACCCTAAGATTTCATCTTACACCAGTCACAATGGCTAAGATTAAAAATTCAGGAGACAGCAGGTGTTGGAGAGGGTGTGGAGAAAGAGGAACACTCCTCCACTGCTGGTGGGGTTGCAAATTGGTACAACGACTCTGGAAATCAGTATGGCGGTTCCTCCAAAAACTGGGCACCTCACTTCCAGAAGATCCTGCTATACCACTCCTGGGCATATATCCAGATGATTCCCCACCATGTAATAAGGATACATGCTCTACTATGTTCATAGCAGCCCTATTTATTGCCAGATGCTGGAAAGAACCCAGGTATCCCTCAACAGAAGAGTGGATGCAAAAAATGTGGTATATCTACACAATGGAATACTATTCAGCCATTAGAAACAATGAATTCATGAAATTCTTAGTCAAATGGATGGAGCTAGAGAACATCATACTAAGTGAGGTAACCCAGACTCAAAAGGTGAATCATGGTATGCACTCACTAATAAGTGGTTATTAACCTAGAAAACTGGAATAACCAAAACATAATCCACACATCAAATGAGATACAAGAAGAAAGGAGGAGTGGCCCCTGGTTCTGGAAAGACTCAGTGAAACAGTATTCAGCAAAACCAGAACGGGGAAGTGGGAAGGGGTGGGAGGGAGGACAGGGGAAGAGAAGAGGGCTTACGGGACTTCCGGGGAGTGGGGGGGCTAGAAAAGGGGAAATCATTTGAAATGTAAATAAATTATATCGAATAAAAAAATTAAAAAAAAAAAGAAATTTCTTGAACAGCTCCTGTGGCAAGAGGATCAAGTATGTTTGTGTGATTATTTGACCTTTACAACTTGGTATAATTTAGTCAACATGTACAAAACCCTTTAGATAAACTTGTGAGGGATTATCTACATTTCGTTAATAAATGTTTAATAGTGATGGTACCATTCTATGGGCTGAATTAAAAATAGAAAAATGTGATGAATACAGGGAACCATCTCTAGTCTTTCTGTTTCCTCACACTCCTGCTCCCATGACTTCCCTGTAGGAACCTGCAAACTATTAGCAAAATAATCCATTCCTTAAATTGCTCTCCTCAGAGCAACAAGGTAGTAGAGAACATAGTTGGGGAAAATGCTGCAGACTATATCCTCACATCTACATTTCTTCAACATGAATTGGTTTAAATATGTCTGTGAATATTTGAGATAAAGAACATCCTCAACTTTGTTTTCTTTGACTCGCATATTTCTAGGAGTTTATTTGTGCTCATAAGCATAGATATTCTAAGGGAGTGAACTAGATTATAGTCCCTAGATATAAATTTAGAAAGTATATCTTTAGCATATCTAAAATGATATTTTTAGTTTTTTCATTCCTTTTTCTTTTGTTCCTCTTAGTCCCTTCCTTCACCACAAACACTATTTGTAATTTGTTTCTTCTTCACAACACTGGAAGTGGTAATAAGATATACTTTGGAAATTAATAGATCTAGTCTCAAATGTTATCATTCTATGAGCTAACTATGCTCCCATGTTTCTAAATGCAAATAACACTTATCCCAAAATAATGTACTTGAGAATTAAATGGTAAGCATATAAATTATGTACCATCTAATTTAATCTATCACTATAAAGAATAATAAGAAGCATTTACTGAGAGTGTATAGTTTTCTAAGCATTGTGCTAAACACTTTATACTAATTATCCCATTTAATGTTTATTAGAATTTAGTGGGTGGGTGTTATTACTAGCCTCAAAGGGCTTATGTGGCTCAATAATCTCAAGATAAGAATACTAAAACAGATATCTTGATTTGTAACTTCAGTAACTAGATCTCTGTAGCATAAACTATAAAGAAGACCTCTTATCGTTGCTCTTTTGTAGTACTTAAATATCATCTGAAACCATGACTGAATATTTTTCCTCTCTTAGAAATGTAGACGTATTTGTCTCAGTTAGAATACTAGAATAATTCATGTTTCATTTCAGGGATTGTTGTTTTTTTTTTTCCAGTGGTGGAATGGAACCCAAACTTTTGTGTATTTTAGGTACGCTATTACTGAGCTTTATCTCCAAACTCTTCTATGGTTTCTAAGAAGGAAGTTGATCTTCTAATTTCCCCTTTCTTTTTTTTACTACCTCATCACAGAGAATGAATAATTGGCAGAGAATAGTGGGGCCACTATGTAGAAATCCAGATCTCAAAATTTCCCTACCTCCATGTTTGGGTATATGTAATACAGCATTTACTCCTACTTTAGAGAAGAAAATCATAAAGACCTTGCCCTACATTCTTCTTATTATATTTTTGTGATTATTGTTCAGTATATAGCACCACTATTAACCAGTCAACTGTGTGCCTTTTGGTATGCTCTCATTTAGAAAGCCTTTTTTCTATATGCTCCTCCCTTCAGCCTTTGTCACAGTTCCTTCTAGGGTATCATGCTCTACCCTCTTTTCTTTTCATCATTTAGGTCTTTTTTCCTGTTAACTAATTGTTGTCCCTCTCTTCTTTCTTTCTATTTCACATCACCTCCGTCCATTCCCAAAGCATCATCCCTTTCCTTGATATAATTAGTTTGCTCTCAATATAGTAAGATACTCACATATTCATGAAATTCATCTTCATGACAATGGTATGTATCCTCATTCCATTCTCTTGATTACTCATAATCCAAAGGCGAGAGAAGAAAAATATGGGGAAGAACCAGAAATATAACAAAACAAAAAATCAACTGTGCTCTATCAATCCACTTTCTAATCAAGAAGAAATACAGTAATGATTGTCAGTGTACATGCCCTGCACCTTCTTAAAAAGATATGAAGAGGGGGCTTCCAGGCAGCCAGTAGGGAGAAGTCGGTATGTTCTGGTGAATCCAGCTGGCCCCAGCAGGAGCCTTCAGGTGCCTGCTTTGAGATCTGAACAGCCTGAGCCACAGCACTGGGTCTCCAGGAAGTGCAGGAGACCTGGTGTGCACCCAGAGGCAGTCTGGGAGTTCACAGCACAGCTCGCTCCTGTGGCAAGGAGTTTAGGTTCCAGTCCTGAGGCCTCTGGCAGGAGCATTCAGATCTCTCTGCTTCCAGATCCAGACCAGCCTGGGCTGCAACACCACATCTCCAGGTCCTGCAAGAGGCAAGAGGGGCTTGCTGCAGCCAGCTGGGAGAAGTCAGTGTGCTCCAGTGAATCCAGCAGGCCCCAGCGGGAGCCTTCAGATGTCTGCTTCAAGATCTGAACAGCCTGGGAAACAGCACCCTGACTCCAGGCAGGGCAGGAGGTAACCTGTGCACCAGAGGCTGCCTGAGAAGGGGCAGCTTGCACTGGTGAGTCCAGCACTGACAACACCAACTAACACCAGTGAGAACTAGATGGCAAAAGGCAAATGCAGGAACGTCACTAACAGAAATCAAGGCAATATGGCAACGTCTGAACCCAATTCTCCTTTACCAGCATGTCCTGGATACCAAATCACACAAGTAAAACAAGATTTGGATTTAAAATCACTGGTCATGATGCTGGTACAGGAACACATGAAGGACATACTTAAAGAAATTCAGGAGAAAATGGATCAAAAGTTAGAAGCCCTTGCAAGGGAAACACAAAAATCATTGAAAGAAATCCAGGAGAATACAAAAGCCAACAAGGAGGAAACACAAAAAACACTTAAAGAAATACAGGAGAACTTTGGTCAACAGGCTGAGGACATGAAAGAGGAAACACAAAAATCTCTTAAAGAATTACAGGAAAGCACAAACAAGCAAGTGAAGGAGCTAAGCAAAACCATCCAGGATCTAAAATCAGAAGTAGAAACAACTAAGAAAACTCAAAGGGAGACAACTTTGGAGATAGAAAGCCTTGGGAAGAAATCAGGGGACATAGATACAAATATCAACAAGAGAATACAAGAAATAGAAGAAAGAATCTCAGATGCTGAAGATACCATAGAAACCATGGACTCAACAGTTAAAGAAAATGCAAAATGCAAAAAGCTTATAACCCAAAATATTCAGGAAATCTGGGACACAATGAGAAGACCAAACCTAAGGATTATAGGCATAGATGAGAGTGAAGATTTACAACTTAAAGAGCCAGCAAATATCTTCAATAAAATTATGGAAGAAAACTTCCCTAACCTAAAGAGAGAGATGCCCATGAATATAAAAGAAGCCTACAGAACTCCAAACAGACTGGACCAGAACAGAAATACTTCCCGTCACATAATAATCAAAACACCAAATGTTCTAAACAAAGAAAGAATATTAAAGGCAGTAAGAGAAAAAGGCCAAGTAACATATAAAGGAAGACCTATCAGAGTCGCAGCAGACTTTTCACCTGAGACTATGAAGGCTAGAAGGTCCTGGGCAGATCTCATGCAAACTCTAGGAGAACACAAATGCCAACCAAAACTACTATATCCAGCAAAACTCTCAATCACCATAGATGGAGAAACTAAGATATTTCATGACAAAACCAAGTTTACCCAATATCTATCCACAATCCCAGCCCTACTAAGGATTATAGGAGGAAAACACCAATACAAGGAGGGAAACTTCACCCTGGAAAAAGCAAGATAGTAACCTTTCATCAAACCCAAAAGAAGTTAACCAATCAAGTTTAAAAAATGACTTCAAAAATGACAGGAAGTAACAATCACTATTCCTTAATATCTCTTAACATCAATGGACTCAATGCCCCAATAAAAAGACATAGACTAACTGACTGGATATGTAAACAGGACCCTACATTTTGCTGCTTACAGGAAACACAACTCAGGGTCAAAGACAAACACTACCTTAGAGTAAAAGGCTGGAAGACAATTTTACAAGCAAATGGTCTCAGGAAACAAGCTGGAGTAGCCATTTTAATATCAGATAAAATTGACTTTCAACCCAAAGTCATCAAAAGAGACTCTGAGGGACACTTCTTGCTGGTCAAAGGAAAAATACAGCAAGAACTCTCAATCCTGAACATCTATGCTCCAAATGCAAGGGCACCCTCTTTCATAAAAGAAACTTTATTAAAGCTAAAGAACAAATTGCACCTAACACAATAATTGTGGGTGACATCAACACTGCACTTTCCTCAATGGACTGATCAGGAAAACAGAAACTAAACAGGGACACAATGAAACAAATTGAAGCTTTGGGCCAATTAGATTTAACAGATATATATAGAACATTCTATCCTAAAGCAAAAGAATATACCTTTTTCTCAGCACCTCATGGTACCTTCTCGAAAATCGACCATATAATTGGTCACAAGACAGACCTCAACAAATATAAGAAGATCAAACTAATCCCATGCCTCCTATCAGATCACTATGAAGTAAAAGTGGTCTTCAATAGCAAGAAAAACAACAGAAAACCCACATACACATGGAAACTGAACTATATTCTACTCAATGATACCTTGGTCAAGGAAGAAATAAAGAAAGAAATTAAAGACTTTTTAAAACATCATGAAAATGAAGACACAACATACCCAAATCTATGAGACACAATGAAAGCAGTCCTAAGAGGAAAACTCATAGCCCTGAGTGCCTCCAAAAAGAAAATGGAGAGAGCATACATTACCAGCTTAATGACACACCTGAAAGCCCTGGAACAAAAAGAAACTATTTCACCCAGGAGGAGTAGAAGGCAGCAAATCATCAAGCTCAGGGCCGAAATCAATCAAGTAGAAACAAAGAGAACCATACAAAGAATCAACAAAACCAGGAGCTGGTTCTTTGAGAAAATCAACAAGATAGATAAACCCTTAGCCAGACTGACCAAAGGGCACAGAGAAAGTATCCAAATTAACAAACTTAGAAATGAAAAGGGAGATATAACAATGGAAACTGAGGAAATCCAAAAAATCATCAGATCCTACTACAAGAGCCTGTATTCAATACAACTGGAGAATCTGGAGGAAATGGACAATTTCCTTGACAGATACCAAATACCAAAATTAAATCAGGACTAAAAAGATCATCTAAACAGTCCCATAAAGCCTAAAGAAATAAAAGGAGTCATAGAAAGTCTTCCAACCAAAAAAAGCACAGGACCAGATGGTTTCAGTGCAGAATTCTATCAGACCTTCAAAGAAGACTTTACACCAATACTCTTCAAACTATTCCACAAAATAGAAACAGAAGGAACACTACTCATTTCCTTCTACGAAGCCACAATTACGCTGATACCAAAACCACACAAAGATCCAACAAAGAAAGAGAACTTCAGACCAATTTCCCTTATGAACATCGATGTAAAAATACTCAATAAAATTCTTGCCAACCGAATCCAAGAACATGCCAAAACGATCATCCACCATGATCAAGTAGGCTTTATTCCCGGGAATACAGGGTTGGTTCAATATACGGAAATCCATCAATGCAATCCACTACATAATCAAACTCAAAGAAAAAAACCACATGGTCATTTCATTGGATGCTGAAAAATCATTTGACAAAATTCAGCATCCTTTCATGCTTAAAGTCTTGGAAAGAACAGGAATTCAAGGCCCACACCTAAACATAGTAAAAGCAATATACAGCAAACCGGTAGCCAGCATCAAACTAAATGGAGCGAAACTTGAAGCAATCCCACTAAAATCAGGGACTAGACAGGGCTGACCCCTTTCTCCTTATCTTTTCAATATTGTACTTGAGGTACTAGCGCGGGCTATTCGACAACATAAGGAGGTCAAAGGAATACAAATTGGAAAAGAAGAAGTCAAACTATCATTATTTGCAGATGACATGATAGTGTACCTAAGTGACCCAAAAGACTCCACTAGAGAACTCCTACAGCTGATAAACAACTTCAGCAAAGTGGCAGGTTATAAAATCAACTCAAGCAAATCAGTGGCCTTCCTATACTCAAAGGATAAGCAGGCTGAGAAAGAAATTAGGGAAATGACCCCCTTCACAATATCCACAAACCGTATAAAGTATCTTGGGGTGACACTTACCAAACATGTGAAAGATCTATATGACAAGAACTTTATGACTCTGAAGAAGGAAATGGAAGAAGACCTCAAAAAATGGGAAAACCTCCCATGCTCATGGATCAGTAGAATCAACATAGTTAAAATGGCCATTCTGCCAAAAGCAATATACAGAATCAATGTAATACCCATCAAAATCCCAACTCAATTCTTCACAGAGTAAGAAAGAGCAATTATCAAATTCATCTGGAATAACAAAAAACCTAGGATAGCTAAAACTATTCTCAGCAACAAAAGAAAGTCTGGGGGAATCAGTATCCCTGACCTCAAGCAATACTACAGAGCAACTTCATAACTTCAACTTCAAATTGCATGGTATTGGTACAGTGACAGGCAGGAGGATCAATGGAACAGGATTGAAGATCCAGAAATGAACCCACACACCTATGGCCACTTGATTCTCGACAAAAGGGCTGAAAACATCCAATGGAAAAAAGATAGCCTTTTCAACAAATGGTGCTGGTTCAACTGGAGGTCAGCATGCAGAAGAATGCGAATTGATCCATCCTTGTCTCCTTGTACTAAGCTCAAATCCAAATGGATCAAGGACCTCCACATAAATCCAGACACTCTGAACCTAATAGAAAAGAAACTGGGGAAGACCCTTGAGGACATCGGTACAGGGAGAAAGTTTCTGAACAGAACACCAATAGCGTATGCTCTAAGAGCAAGAATTGACAAATGGGACCTCATAAAATTACAAAGTTTCTGTAAGGCAAAGGACACCATCAAGAGGACAAATCTATCGGCAACCAACAAATTGGGAAAAGATCTTCACCAATCCTACATCAGATAGAGGGCTAATATCCAATATATATAAAGAACTCAAGAAGTTAGACTCCAGAAAACCAAAAAACTCTATTAAAAAATGGGGTACAGAGTTAAAGAAGTCTCACCTGAAGAACTTCGGATGGCAGAGAAGCATCTTAAAAAATGCTCAACTTCATTAGTCATTAGGGAAATGCAAATCAAAACAACCCTGAGATTTTACCTTACACCAGTCAGAATGGCTAAGATTAAAAATTCAGGAGACAGCAGGTGTTGGAGAGGGTGTGGAGAAAGAGGAACACTCCTCCACTGCTGGTGGGGTTGCAAATTGGTACAACCCCTCTGGAAATCAGTCTGGCGGTTCCTCAGAAAACTGGGCACCTCACTTCCAGAAGATCCTGTTATACCACTTCTGGGCATATACCCAGAGGATTCCCCACCATGTAATAAGGATACATGCCCTACTATGTTCATAGCAGCCCTATTTATAATTGCCAGATGCTGGAAAGAACCCAGGTATCCCTCAACAGAAGAGTGGATGCAAAAAATGTGGTATATCTACACAATGGAGTACTTGTCAGCCATTAGAAACAATGAATTCATGAAATTCTTAGGCAAATGGATGGAGCTAGAGAATATCATACTCAGTGAGGTAACCCAGACTGAAAAGGTGAATCATGGTATGCACTCACTAATAAGTGTATATTAACCTAGAAAACTGGAATACCCAAAACATAATTAATCTACACATCAAATGAGGTACAAGAAGAAAGGAAGAGTGGCCCCTTGTTCTGGAAAGTCTCAGTGAAGCAGTATTCAGCAAAACCAGAATGGGGAAGAGGGAAGGGGTGGGTGGGAGGACAGTGGGAGAGAAGGGGGCTTACGGGACTTTCGGGGAGTGGGGGGGGCTAGAAAAGGGGAAATCATTTGAAATGTAAATAAAAAAATATATCGAATAAAAAAATTTTAAACAAACAGAAAAAAAAAAAAAGAACTGGCTGAAAATTAAAAAAAAAAAAAGAAAAAAAGAAATCCAATCCAAGAGAACATAAGACCAAAATGAAAACCTAGGGTTGAATAGTAAAACAACCAGGAATATACTGAAGCTGAATGAAATTTCAAACAAAACCTGAGATTCCCGTAAATAGTCATACTTAATTGCTAAAGACAGCACATACTTGTGTCAGAATGTGGAGAAATCAAATTGATACTGACTAGAAAGTTGTCTCCTCCCTGTTTCCTAGATTTCTTTTTTTATTAGATATATTCTTTAGTTACATTTAAGTGTTGTCCCCTTTCCTGGTTCCCCTGACCTCCTGAAAATCCCATAAGCTATCTCCCCTCCCCATGTTCCCCAATCAATCCTCTCCTACTTCCCTGTCCTGGTATTCCACTACACTGTTGCATATAGCCTTTCCATGACCAAGGTCCTCTCCTTGCTTTGGTGTTTAACAAGGCCATCCTCTGCTTCCTATACATCTGAAGCCATGGGTAACTCCATGTGTACTCTTTGGTTGATGGTTTTATCCTTGCGAGCTCTGGGAGTAGTGGGTGACTCATATTGTTGTTCCTCCTATGGCACTGAAAACCTCTTTAGCTTTCACAGGACCAAAATGTGCTATTCAGGCTGTTGTGATAAAGGAGGAATAATCAACAAGTCTCTATAACAGTGATCCTTGTGAGTCATAATCACAACTGGCATGACAATATATGCCCCTGAAGACAAAATGATAGGGATTTTTCAATGTAAAACTGCTATATCGATACCTTCTCTATATCAACAACTTAAATGGTATCCTTCATCCAAATTTCTTACCATGCATTCTGTACTCCATCTACAAGTCAGATTTCCTGCAACAGAGACTTATCTATCCCTCTCAATTACTTAAACTCTTCCAATGGATTTCCTGTTTTAGTATAAAATCTCTCGGTTTAAATGGTACTTGTTTGATGCCAAGGGGATCTAATTCCAGGGAAAGGATAGCTGGTTAACAACCTAGAAGGACCGAAGAATTCTGGTCTGAGTCAATTGCACTGGTTATGTGTTTGTAGTGGTTTTTTTGCTTTTATGTTTGTTTTGTTGGTTGTTTGGACGCATGATTGGTTGGTTGATTGGTTGGCTGGATGGTTGGTCAGTTGGAAGGATGGTTTGTTGGTGTTACTGTTGTCTAGCTACTTGAAAAATCTAGATTCAAAATGCCTTCAGTAGATCACTATGGCAAAGCTCTCTGGATCATAATATCACTGCCTGGACAATAGCCCATTCACAGTGATTGTGATGCAAAGCCTTCTTCCCCATGCTTACTGTCAGTAACGATTAAATTGCTAGGTGTATTTTTAATATAGCAACATGGCTGTGCTGGCAGGAGATCAAATCTGAAGACAATTGAAATTAATGTGACACACCCTAGATTATCACATGATCTGGATTGAGTATGCACATACCCTTCCTATAACACTTTTAATCTCAAACAATTTAGGCAAGATTAGTTTGTAGAAGGACACAGCAATGTTAGAAAGTGATGTCTAATTGGAGAAAAGACAGGTTCCAGGACAGTTGTACAGTGTCAGGTTGCAAGTACAGATAGAAACAGCCAGAGAATGAAAAGGAGCCAGAAGGTTAGAATACATGTTGAAAGTTAGTTTGAGCAATTCAATCAGAACCCAAAAAAGGCCAATTTGAATCAGTTAATATGGAAAGTAATTTAGCTAAAACAGTTGAATTGAATCCGCCATCCAGAGTTCAGAAAAGAGCTAGAAATGGTGAATTTATACAGCAGTAAGCCTCTGAGATGATAATTACATCAGGTCAATAGAAGTTACTTTTACAAGTAGGAAGATTGGACTTTGTTGTTCTTATAGTTTCCATGTCTTCTGGTAGAACACAATTTGTGCATCTTTTCAAAAATTTGAAAAAATCATAAGGTGTCAAGTTTTGGTTCTGGACATTCAAAGGAAGACTCAATAGAAGGCAAAATATTTGCATTTCCCTAATGACTAATGAAGTTGAGCATTTTTTAAGATGCTTCTCTGCCATCCGAAGTTCTTCAGGTGAGAATTCCCAGTTTAACTCTGTACACCATTTTTTAATAGGGTTGTTTGGTTTTCTGGAGTCTAACTTCTTAAGTTCTTTATATATATTGGATATTAGCCCTCTATCTGATGTAGGATTGGTGAAGATCTTTTCCCAATTTGTTGGTTGCCGATTTGTCCTTTTGATGGTGTCCTTTGCCTTACAGAAACTTTGTAATTTTATGAGGTCCCATTTGTCAATTCTTGATCTTAGAGCATACGCTATTGGTGTTCTGTTCAGAAATTTTCTCCCTGTACCAATGTCCTCAAGGGTCTTCCCCAGTTTCTTTTCTATTAGCTTCAGCGTGTCTGGCTTTATGTGGAGGTCCTTGATCCATTTGGATTTGAGCTTAGTACAAGGCGATAAATGGATCAATTCGCATTCTTCTGCATGCTGACCTCCAGTTGAACCAATTTCACCTTACGCCAGTCAGAATGGCTAAGATTAAAAATTCAGGAGACAACAGGTGTTGGAGAGGATGTGGAGAAAGAGGAACACTCCTCCACTGCTGGTGGGGTTGCAAATTGGTACAACCCCTCTGGAAATCAGTCTGGCGGTTCCTCAGAAAACTGGGCACCTCACTTCCAGAAGATCCTGCTATACCACTCCTGGGCATATACCCAGAGGATTCCCCACCATGTAATAAGGATACATGCTCTACTATGTTCATCGCAGCCCTATTTATAATTGCCAGATGCTGGAAAGAACCCAGGTATCCCTCAACAGAAGAGTGGATGCAAAAAATGTGGTATATCTACACAATGGAGTACTATTCAGCCATTAGAAACAATGAATTCATGAAATTCTTAGGCAAATGGATGGAGCTAGAAAGCATCATACTAAGTGAGGTAACCCAGACTGAAAAGGTGAATCATGGTATGCACTCACTAATAAGTGGATATTAACCTAGAAAACTGGAATACCCCAAACATAATCCATACATCAAATGAGGTACAAGAAGAAAGGAGGAGTGGCCCCTTGTTCTAGAAAGACTCAGTGAAGAAGTATAGGGCAAAACCAGAACGGGGAAGTGGGAAGAGGTGGGTGGGAGGACAGGGGGAGAAAAGGGGGCTTATGGGACTTTCGGGGAGTGGGGGGCTAGAAAAGGGGAAATCATTTGAAATGTAAATAAAAAATATATCGAATAAAAAAAAGAGGCAGGCATGTAAAAAAAAAGAAGGCAAAACATATGGAGATAGATAGATAGATAGATAGATAGATAGATAGATAGATAGATAGATAGATAGAGATAGAGATAGAGAGATAGAGAGATATAGAGATTATAGAGATAGAGAGATATTCCTTACATGGACTCAATATGTAAGTGAATTTTTCCAGTCTTCTCCATCATTGCTTTCCTACTATTTAGTCCTATGTGGACTTGTATTTCTTCAAGTGCGTTAAAGACTATAATTCCCTTACTTCTGCTGACATTTCTCCCTGGGAAACCTAATCATTAATTTCTTGTCTATGGAGTTTGAATTCTTTCAAATGACCCACTTCTAGCATCACCTTCTCTGGAATCCGCAGTCAGAAGCAATCATTTTCCTCTTTTGATCTTCTTTAATCATTTATTGTGTGCTACTGAAAGTGATACAATTCATCTTCTATTTTGGTGTTGGCAACTCCTACCCTGAAAATACATTTAGATACTCACAATGGAAACAATTCCTTGCTCCTGTGATATCCTTAGCAGTCTGCCACAGACTCAGATGTATACAAGTATGTACTGACAAAACTGAATCTGTTAAGCATCTCCAAAATCCTTTTTAACAGAGTTGTTTATAATGTGAGGTAGACCCAACGCATTAGCTTCCAAACAGGTTTTGAATGTTCATCCCATTACAGAGAACGAAGTAATTACAGAGAAGACGAGACTGTTGATATCTTATAAGAGTATAAATGTAAAGCATAAAATCTCCCCCCTTGCTCTCTCTCTTGTCTCAGAGAAAATTAGAATATGGAAATATGGAAATTCATCAAGGTTTATTGTCTCAGCTGCAATTTATATGTCTCCCTCTTGTGGTAATTTCAGAGACTTCATTGTCTTTTAGAAACTCCACAAGACCTGTGATATGAGACCTTCTCAGGACTCAATGGAGGTGATCTTAGCCTAAATGCCCAACAGTGGGGAGATGGAATTTAAACTACAGTTCTAGTAGATAGATAGAGGCCCCAGTGAAGGAATGGGATCACCAACAGACCTTCAAAAATTTGGATGCAGAATTGGTTCTGTCTAAAAGAAAGGCAGGGACAAAAATGGAACAGAGACTGAAGGAAAGCCTGTCCAGTGGCTGGCCCAACAACTTGTCATCAATCCTATTGGTGGGAATCAAACCCTGATATTATGGATGCTATGTTGTGCTTGCAGATAGAAGCATAGCATGGTTGTCCTCTGAGAGGCTCTACAAAGCAGCAGACTGAGACAGATGTAGATACTCACAGCCAAGTATTGCAAGGGTGTAGGGGAACCATATGGAAGAGTTAGGGGAAGGATTGGAAGAGCTAGCTGAGGTGGATGGCGACCCCATATGAAGACTGACAATGTCAACCTTGGGAGTTTTCAGAGACTAAGCCACCAACCCACCAAATACAGGGACTGGTCAGAGGTGGCACAAATGTAGCAGAGGACTGCCTTGTCTGACCTCAGTGAGAGAGGATAGGACTAATCCTGTAGACACTTGATGCCCCATGGAAAGTAGATACCAGGGACTGAGGATAAGGGGTGCTGCTAGAGAGAGCACCATCTCTGAGGCCAGGGGGATGGGTGATGGAGTGAAAAACCTGAGAGGGTGGACTGGAAGGGCAAGCAATATTCGGGATGTAAATAAGTAAAATAATTAATTTCAAAGAGTTATAATTTCATCAAACAAGGCACACTTTATTTTTTCATAAAACCTACAGCATTAATATGATTTGAAGTATATTTTCCAGCAAGTTTTGGCTGTGTCTCTGTAAGACTTAAGTCATGAACATAGATAAAAAGGAATATATATTTAAAATTCTGATGTGCTCTTTCCCCTCAGTGACATCTGTTTCTTGATTTTTTTCTTTATCAGTAAAAACAGATATTTTAATAAAGATGCAGGGCAGATGTCAAATTTTTATGACATGAAGATTTTTTCATAAAGTATTTTTTCTTTCAGAATATAATATGCTTTAATTATTCCCTTGGAAAACTGCACAATCCAGGCTGACTTGTATATTGGATTTTCTGTATTGATGGCCTTTGAAATTGATCACAGGATAATGTTTTGGCTTCTCCTTGGGGACGACTATTTCTTCTGCTCTCAGTATGCTCTCCATAGTCATGAATCATTGTACAATAATCTTTGCCAATAGATAATACCCTTGCTCTGAATCTACCTACTGTAATTTAAGCTTTATGTTTACATATATGTATTGTCTCTGTGATAAAGAGACTTTTCAATACAGAAAGGAAATGAACCATGATGTCCTCAAATAGCTTATTATAAAGAAGATAAGCTATGTGCATAATAACTGATAAAGAAATAGTGAAACAAGCTATGTGCACAATACTGATAAATAGTGAAACACTATGTTTAATGATTCTCTTTTATTTATCTTTATTTACAGCTATTTTCCCTGAATATATGCTGTGCTTCATGTGTGTGCCTTTGTCTTCAGAGATCAGATATTCTAGACCTCCTGGTGGAAGCCAGAATGTGACTTCTAGGACTTGAAATATAGAACTTTTACTGAAATGATAACAGTGAACAAAATAATTAATCAAGCAAATTACAGGTAAATGTGTTTTTTTACATTTATATCAATTAGTACTATATGGTACTTTTTCTTTTCTTTATTAGGTACATTCTTTATTTACATTTCAAGTGATTTCCCCTTTCTGGGTCACCCCTCCCTGAAAGTCCCATAGGCCCTCTCCCCTCCCTCTGCTTCCCAATCAGCCCCCTCCCGTTTCCTTGTCCTGGTCTTCCACTATACTGCAGCATCAAGACTTTCCAGAACCAGGGGCTTCTCCTTCCTTATTCTTGGGCATCATTTGATATGTGAATTGTGTCTTGGGTATTCAGAGCTTCTGAGCTAATTAATATTCACTTATCAATGAGTGCATACCATGTGTGTTCTTTTGTGATTGGGTTACTTCACTTAGGATGATATTTTCCACTTCTGCCCATTTGCCTAAGAATTTCATGAATTCATTGTTTTTAATAGCTGAATAGTATTCCATAGTGTAAATATACATTTTGTGTATCCATTCCTCTGTTGAGGGACATCTGGGTTCTTTCCAGCTTCTGGCTATTATAAAGAGTGCTGCTATGAACATAGAAGAACATGTGTCCTTATTACATGCTGGGGAATTCTCTGGGTATATGCCCAGGAGTTGTATAATGGGATCCTCAAGAAGTGTTATGCCCAGTTTTCTGAGGAACCTCCAGACTGATTTTCAGAGTTGTTGTACCATCTTGAAATCCCACCATCAGTGGAGAGGTGTCACTCTTTCTCCACAACCTCACTAGCACATGCTGTCTTCTGAGATTTTGAACTTAGCCTTTCTAACTGGTATGATGTGAATTCTCAGGATTGTTTTAAATTGCATTTCCCTGATTACTAAGGATGTTGAACATTTCTTTAGGTGGTTCTCAGCCATTCCATATTCCTTAGTTGAAAATTCTTTGTTTAGCTTTGTACCACATTTTTCATAGGGTTATTTGGCTGGAGTCTAACTTCTTAAGTTCTTTGTATATCTTGGATATTATTTCTCTGTCTGATGTAGTTGGTAAAGATCTTTTCCCAATTTGTTAGTTGCTTTTTTCCCTATTGACAGTGTCATTTGCTTTACAGAAACTTTGTAATTTTATGAGGTCCCACTTGTCAATTCTTGATCTTAGAGCATAAGCTATTGGTGTTCTGTTCAGAAAAATTTCCCCTGTTCCCATGTGCTCAAGGCTCTTCCCCAGTTTCTTTTCTATTAGTTTCAGTGTGTCAGGTTTTATGTGGAGGTCCTTGATCCACTTGGAGTTGAGCTTAGTACAGGGAGATAAGAATGGATCGATTTGCATTCTTCTGCATGCTGACCTCCAGTTGAACCAGCACCATTTGTTGAAAAGGCTATTTTTTTCCACTGGATGGTTGTAGCTCCTTTGTTAAACATCAAGTGACCAAAGGTATGTGGGTTCATTTCTAGGTCTTCAATTCTACTGCATTGATTCACCTGCTGGCCACTGTACCAATACCGTGCAGTTTTTAACACTCTTGCTCTGAAGTACAGCTTGAGGTCCGGGATACTGATTCCCCCAGAAATTCTTTTACTGTTGAGAATAGTTTTAGCTATTCTGGGTTTTTTTGTTATTCCAGAAAATTTTGAGAAATGCTCTTTCTAACTCTATGAAGAATTGAGTTGGGATTTTGAAGGGGATTGCATTGAATCTGTATATTGCTTTTGGCAAGATGGCCATTTTTACTATATTAATCCTGCCAATCCATGAGCATGGAAGATTTTTCCATTTTCTAGGGTCTTTTTCAATTTTCTTCTTCAGAGACCTGAAGTTCTTGTCGTACAGATCTTTCACTTGTTTGGTTAGAGTCGCACCAAGATATTTTATATTATTTGTGGCTATTGTGAATGGTATCATTACCCTAATTTTTTTCTCAGCCTCTTTATCCTTTGAGTATAGGAAGGCTACAGACTTGCTTGAGTTAATTTTATATCCATCCACTTTGTTGAAATTGTTTATCAGCTGTAGGAGTTCTCTGGTGGTGTTTTTTGGGTCACTTAAGGATACTATCGTATCATCTGTAAATAGTGATAATTTGACTTCTTCCTTTTGTGGGTATCTTCTAACCACTTTGCTCTCCGTGTGTTTAGTCAGTAATGCTGCTGATACTTCATGGGAGCAGTTTCTCTGAAATTTCTAGGAGACACAGGTACCTCTTCTTCTAGGATCTTACAATCCTGCCAATCACTCTTACAAAGTAGTTTTGGGGTCATGGGTACAGAAGTTCTATTGCAGATGAATCCCTTAAGATTGAACTGAACAACTCTGTGTTTTGGGGTTTTAGTTTCTCTAAAAGTTTCTGTCTGTTGTACAAAGAAGTTCTTTGGCAAAGCATGACAACTGTGGGCATAAGGATAAATAAATCTATGACAATATCTGTGGGTATAAGGATAAATAAATATGTAGAATGTAGTGCTGGATTATGGTGGTTTAATTGAGTAGTGGTTGTAAATTCTCTTCCAAGATTCATGACTTAACTATCCCTGAATTTATCTTAATTTTCCAGGTATGGTTTACCTTTTATTGAGTAGACCTGAAGTTCAATTAAAAAGCCTTGGTTGCAACTAAGGTATGTGTGTGCAACAGTACTTCACCTTTATGGTAATCATGCCACTCTGGTTGTTGTTTTGGTACACAGGCATCATAGAAGTGTTAAAACTAGTTGTTGCCTTCATACCCTAGAAAGTTACATGGCAAGCTCTGGTACCCTGAAAGCTAGACCTCCAGAATGAGGCTTTCAAGTTAGATCCAGCTTGGGTTCAATGTCCAAGGTATGTGATTTCTTTGAAAATAAGGACTTACTCTCCATCTCTGAGAGGCAAACAAAGTCAAAATTAATTGTCTGTAATATCTGGGAGTATCTTGGATATCCATGAACAACAACTCAAGATAGGGCTTCCAATTACACAGTATTGAGAATTTTCTTAAGTAGTCTATGGTTCTTAGCAAAAGGGGTGAATCATTGTCAGCACAAATGGGGGAATTTTTATTTAAACAATATATGTATATATATACACACAGACTTAAATCTATTATAAGTACTCTTCTTAGATAGTAGTATGATTCCTCATGACATTTTAAAATCTCCGTACTGTTATTTTGCCCTATTCTCTCTTTCTTATGAATTTATATCCCTCTGCTATTGCTTCACTCCTCTCTCAAGATCACTTGTGTGCTCCTCATTTCCTTCTTTATTGTTCCTCTTTCCCCCTTAAAATAGTACCTTTTTACATTCCTTGTTTCTGCAGCTATTCCAAGCTATATACTCCAAGATTTTTTTTGTGATGACACTTGGGCAAACAGACTTTTTTATGCATTACATATAAAACACCAACAGAGCAGGATTGGGTCTAGAGGATAGCTATGGGTTAAGCAAATGCAGTTAGGTGGACATAAGGGACTGGGTCACTCAGTGTGTAGCATATGAATGCTGGTACAAGTCTGGAATTTGGGAGTATGTCTGGGTTGAGTGTGATCAGAATGGGAATGTTCAGATAACTCACTCAGCTAGACCCTGAAGAAATATACATAGTATCTGACTGGTTGGAGAGGATAATGATATATGGGAGGCACCTTTACTCAGCAGCAGGCAAGGAAGGTTCTATAAGAAGCTAGGGGGTTGGTTGTGGGAGAGGCAGTCATTACCAAACAAGGCTATGGCAATGGATGTTGAACCTGCACTAGATCTAAGTCTTAGGAATGAAGCATAGAGGGGAAGATTTAAAAGACTCACCCATTTAGCCCCTGGAGAAGGATACACATAGAAAGGTATTTTTAAGTATTTTTGAGATCTATAATAGTTTTTTAAAAGACCATTCAAAGTGACTTAAGTCCACACTTTCTTTCATTGAAGATCAATAAGTTAAGAGTTCAAGAGATGATATGACAATTTTATAAATGCCAGAATAGAGATCAAGATGACTGTGCAATGGAATTAAACAGGTTAGTGTGAACAATTTCAGGAACTACAAATGAATCCTCCAATAGTTAAAGAGAAAAGAGAAGGAATTATATGATAATCTCAAAAATAAAGTAAATAATAATTAATTTTAAATATCAGCACACTTATACTTGGTCACATTCGGAATGATTATCAGATCTAGTGGCAAAGTCACATTTCTGAGAATTCAGTTATCATAATTGATTTTAGTGGGATTGCTTCAAGTTTCTCTCCATTTAGTTTGATGCTGGCTACCAGTTTGCTGTATATTGCTTTTACTATGTTTAGGTATGGGCCTTGAATTCCTGTTCTTTGAATAAGTGATGCATTTCAAATTCAAGAGAACTGATCCTCCAGACTATCTGCTTATAAAGGACATTAAATCCTAATCCTCTTTTCACAGAGGCTATGTATGTCACACAGAACACAGTTTATTCGTTTACACTCTAGACAAAAGTTCTAAGTTCTCAAGATAACAAAACAACTAAACACTTTGTAAGAAATAATTTAATTGCAAACTCTGAGTTCAAGCAATGGAGTTTAGACATTCGTATTATTTTGTTTTATGAGCAAAAAATGGAAAAATAAACTGGCATGTAAACTTGGCCAGAGACACAACAAAAACTACTAAAAAGAGGCAAGAAAAATTTCCTTTGGTTTTCAAAAGCCTTTAAGTTTATTCCAGTTTTGGAAAGAGAATAGATTTTCTTTCTTTCTCTTTCTCTTTCTTCCTTCTGTGTCTCTTTATCTTTGTTTTTGTCTATCTCTTTGTCTCTGTCTCTATCTTTGTGTGTGGCTGTATCTGTGTGACTGTCATTGTCCCCCTATGTCTCTCTCTCTCTCTCTCTCTCTCCCTCTCTCTCTCTCTCTCTCTCTCTCTCTCTCTCTCTTCTCTCTCTCTTTCTTTCTTTGTGTGTGTGTGTGTGTGTGTGTGTGTGTGTGTGTAATTATATAAGCCAGAAGTTGATGTCAGGAGATGTTTCTGAAGTGTTTCCCATATTTTTGCTTCTTGTTTGTTTGTTTTTTGTTTGTTTGTTTTCAACAAGTCTCTCACGGATCCTGGAGCTTGCCATTTTTTGGCTGGACTAGATGGGTAACGAGGCCACTTGGATCCTTTTTGTCTCTTCCCCCATCAGATTTGTGGTTAAAAGCAAACACTACCTTGCTTAACTTTCACATGAGGTTTGTGTCAGGACAGCAAGAGCCTTACCTACTGACCATCATTACATGATTCTAATTATCTTTTTTATATTTAAAATTCTCATTCCAAAGAATTTTTTTTCTTTCTATCACCTCCCTAGTCGGACATGTATAAGGTACTGTGAAAATTTCCTCAATATCATTTACTAAATATGTAATAACAAACACTTGCTCTAAAGAGACTATTTCTAGACAAGCATTCCCAATTTCTCAATTAATTTCTCAAATAAATTACCTTATTTAGACTACTTCCTTTGATATATGAACATACTGTAAAAGTTATAATGGTTGAAATTCCACATTGGCACATCAATACATTTGGGGTGGAGCAAGCTTAAGGACTATACTGACTCCTAAGAGCAAAACCCTTTGATTTGTTGACTTTCTAGAACGATTTTATGAATATTTTTGTTAAAATAGTAGTTTTCTCTTACCCTAAGACAAAACTACAGCAAGCACTTTGTTCTTTCATGTGGTTTAGGAGGAAAATTCAGCCCATTAGTGTCTCTCTTATTTAAACATAAATCATTACAATCTTTGTCTCAAAGCCAAAATGCTGACATTCTGAATAAATATAAATCAGTGTTGAAGAGTGAGAACTTTGCTAAAGTCTAGCTTCTCACGTCTGGGTCAAGGTAATCTTGTAAAGCCAGAATCTTCTCTAGCAGAGCGTATGTGCCAAATCCAAACCATATGTAGCCTGGGAGCTAAGAATGACTTTTATATTCTTAAATAATAAATGATACTCAGAGAATAATATACAAAACAAAATGTATGAAGTATAATCCTAAAATATTTACTATTTGACTCATTGCAAAAAAATATGTGCTAACACCAAATCTAGGAAATAAACCTCTCAGTTATTTTCAGAGTCTTATAAAAGTTCTAAATACAGTTCATGATACCCATCATTACATAGTAAATTACTGTAGAAATAATGCACAAAATCTAGTACCCATTTATAATAAAATATCTGGATACTAGAAATGGGAAAAACATATCTCAGTGTTTTAAAACATATCTCAGTTATATCAGAGGTGATATATGACAACTTATTGCCACTATACAGATACATGAAAAAAAAAAAACTTGAAGAATTCCTACTAAGGTAAGAAACAAAATAAACTTGTCCAGTCTCTATATTATGATACAATATACTTCTTGAAGACTTATAATAATAAGACAAATGTTTCAGTTAGGGTTTTATTGTTGTGAAGAAACCATGACCAAGACAAGTCCTATAATAGAGAACATTTGAGGTTGCCTTTAAATTTTAGAGGTTTAATGCACTATCATCATAGAAGGAAGCATAGCATCATACAGTCATCCATAATGTTAGAGAAGGAGTTGAGAGTTCCACATATTGAGCTGTGGAAAACAGAAGGAGACTATGTTTCACACTAACTATAGCTTGAGCATAGGAGACTTCAAAGTCTGCCCACACAATTACAGACTTCCTCCAAAAAGGCCACACCTACTCCAACAAGGCCCTAAGGTCAAGCACATGAATCTGTGGGGACATACCTATTTATATCAGCACAACAAGAACAGAAAAGAGATGCAAGTCGATTTTATGTTCAGGTGATGTGATTCTACATATGAGAGACCATAAATACACCACTAGAACTGATAATCACTTTGCACAAAGTGCCAGATAACAAAATTAATAGAAAAGTAAAAAACATACTGAAAATTAAATTAGAGAAACAATCTCATTCACAGTAACCTTGAAAACAAACTTGGAAAAAACAAAGGAAGTAAAAATACCTCCACAGTGAAAGCTTTAAACACTTAAAACCTGAATAAGATTCCAGAAGATGAACAAATTTTCAATGCTCCTAGATTAACAGGATTAATATTGCACAAATGACTGGACCAAAATCAGTCTCCAAATCCAATGCAATCACAATGAAAGTACCAAATCCTTCACAAACAAACAAACAAATTAAAACAAATAAACAAAAAACTAAACAACAACAATAATCTATAAAACTCACATAGAATATAAAAGACCCTAGATAACCAATAACTGTTACAAACAGTAAGAACACTGATAGAATCACCATAGCCAGTTTCAAGTTATAAAACAATGTCATAATAATAAAAATTGCATGGTATTGACACCAGACAGACATGATATGATATGATATGATATGATATGATATGATATGATGATATGAATGATATGATTCCAAAGAATTACAGCCACCCTATATTTTATAGATAAGTAAAAAATACACATTGAAGAATAAACAGCCCCTGTAAATTATGGTGAGAAAAATGGAGAGGAGAGGTATATGTAAAAAAAATAAATAAACCTTTCTCCTTTGTCTGATTATACACAAAAAACTATTGCAAATTTATCAATGGCCTCAGTGTTTATATTAGAAATTTTTTCTACTACTATGATGAAACACAATATCCAAAGTAACTTATAGAAGAAGGTATTTATTTGGACTGATGTTTCCACTGGGCTAATGATCAGGAAAAGAGAGGAAAGACAGAAAATGTTTTGGCCTGCAAGCACATAGCTGAGACTAAACTGGAAATAGTATGTAGATTTGAAATTCCAAACCCTCCGACAGTGACATACTTCTGCCTCAAAAGCCTTACCTCCTACATCTACCCTAACAAGGTCAACAATGGAACAAATTAGTCAAACATCTGAGCCTATGGAAGACACTCAGTTCAAACACTATAGTGTTAGTGCTGAAATTGAAACTCCTAAAAGAGTAAAGTATAATTCAGTATACATCAAGATGTACACATAGATAAGGATTGCAGTCACTCAGAATAAGTCAGTGACAGAAAATATGTCCTTATGAATTGGAAAAACAAACAAATACAAAAAAAGGAACTGTTATAAAATGGAGAGAAAGCCTAAAGAATAAGAGAAAAGACTTTACAGATTATATATTTCACAGAGTGTTAATATTTAAACCTCACCAAAAAAACCCTAAAACGTAAACTATAAAATGGCCAACAATTTCAACCAACCAGAACCCCCTCCAGAGATCCCAGGGGCTAAACAACCAACCAAAGAGTACACATGGAGGTTCCTATGGCTCCAGGTACATATGTAGCAGAGGATGGCCTTATCAGACATCAGAGGAAAGACACTTGGTCCTGCGAAGGCCCAATGTCCCAGTGTAAGTGAATGCCAGGACAGGGAAGTGCAAGTGGATGGGTGGGGAAACACCATAATAGAAGCAGGGATGGGGGACAGGAGAGGAAGGTGCTGAAGGGAAAACCATTTGAAATGAAAATTTAAAAAAAATCTAATCAAAAAATGTTAAAAACATGTTAAACAATCATGAGATATCAATATGTCAATCAATAAATGGGCTAGTGAAATATACAAATAGTTCTCAAAGATGAAATATAAATGGCCAGAAACTCCTTTTAAAAATCACTCTTTCTAAATAACTGATAAATGCAAATCTACCCTAAGACATTGAGACATTTGTTTATTTCAGTCACAATGGTACTTTTAAAAGAAAATAACAAATGCTAGAGTAGATGTTAACAAAAGAGATCACTTACATACTCCTAAGAACGAAAATCAATCTAGCACCTATAGAAATCAGTAGATGTTTCTCAAAAGTGAAAGGAAGGGAGGAAGAGAGAGATAGAGCTATGGGATAGGAAAGAAAAGAACAGAGTAAGGAATGAGGAAGAGGAAGAGTAGGAGAAAGAGAAGGAGGGAGAAAAAGGAGCAGGACAACGATGACGAGGAGGAGGAGAAAAAAGAAGAAAAAGAAGGAGGAGGAAGAGAAGGACAAAGAGGAGGAGGAGGAGGAGGAGGAGGAGGAAGAGAAGGAAGAGGAGAAAGAGGAAGAGGAGGAAGAGGAGGAGGAGGAAAAAAAGGAGAGGAAGAGGAGGAAGAAAAGAAGGAAGAGGAGGAGGAGGAGGAGAAGAAGAACAACAACAAGAACAAGAACAAGAAAAACAAGAAGAACAAGAAGAACAAGAACAAGAAGAACAAGAAGAAGAAGAACAAGAAGAAGAACAAGAAGAACAAGAACAAGAAGAACAAGAAGAAAAGGGGGCTTACGGGACTTTCGGGGAGTGAGGGGCTAGAAAAGGGGAAATCATTTGAAATGTAAATAAATTATATCGAATAAAAAAATTAAAAAAAAAGAACAAGAACAAGAAGAACAAGAATAAGAAGAACAACAACGAGAAGGAGAAGGGGAAGGAGGAGGAGAAGGAGGAGGAGGAGAAGGAGAAGGAGAAGGAGAAGGAGAAGGAGAAGGAGAAGGAGAAGGAGAAGGAGAAGGAGAAGGAGAAGGAGAAGGAGAAGGAGAAGGAGAAGGAGAAGGAGAAGGAGAAGGAGAAGGAGAAGGAGAAGGAGAAGGAGAAGGAGAAGGAGAAGGAGAAGGAGAAGGAGAAGGAGAAGGAGAAGGAGAAGGAGAAGGAGAAGGAGAAGGAGAAGGAGAAGAAGAAGAAGAAGAAGAAGAAGAAGAAGAAGAAGAAGAAGAAGAAGAAGAAGAAGAAGAAGAAGAAGAAGAAGAAGAAGAAAGAAGAGAAGAAAAACAAGAAAAATAAGAACAAGAAGAACAAGAACAAGAACAAAGAAGAAGAAGAAGAAAGAAGAAGACCAAACACAAAAACAAGAAGAACAAGAACAAGAAGAACAAGAACAAGAAGAAAAAAGAACAAGAAGAAGAAGAACAAGAAGGACAAGAACAAGAAGAACAAGAACAAGAAGAACAAGAACAAGAACAAGAAGAACAAGAAGAACAAGAACAAGAACAAGAAGAAGACCAAACACAAGAACAAGAAGAATAAGAACAAGAATAACAAGAACAAGAAGAACAAAGAAGAAGAAGAAGAAGAAGAAGAAGAAGAAGAAGAAGAAGAAGAAGAAGAAGAAGAAGAAGAAGAAGAAGAAGAAGAAGAAGAAGAAGAAGAAGAAGAACAAGAAGAAGAACAAGAAGAAGAAGAAGAACAAGAAGAAGAACAAGAAGAAGAACAAGAACAAGAAGAACAAGAAGAACAAGAACAAGAAGAAGAACAAGAAGAAGAAGAAGAAGAAGAAGAAGAAGAAGAAGAAGAAGAAGAAGAAGAAGAAGAAGAAGAAGAAGAAGAAGAACAAGAAGAAGAAGAACAAGAAGAAGAACAAGAAGAAGAACAAGAAGAAGAACAAGAAGAAGAACAAGAAGAAGAACAAGAAGAAGAACAAGAAGAAGAACAAGAAGAAGAACAAGAAGAACAAGAACAAGAAGAAGAACAAGAAGAACAAGAAGAACAAGAACAAGAACAAGAACAAGAAGAACAAGAAGAAGAACAAGAAGAACAAGAAGAACAAAAGAACAAGAACAAAAACAAGAAGAAGAACAAGAAGAACAAGAACAAAAACAAGAACAAGAACAAGAAGAACAAGAAGAAGAAAAAGAAGAAAAAGAAGAAGAAGAAGAAGAAGAACAAGAAGAACAAGAACAAGAAGAACAAGAAGAACAAGAACAAGAAGAACAAGAACAAGAAGAAGAAGAAAAAGAAGAAGAAGAGGAGGAAGAGGAAGAGGAAGAAGAACAAGAAGAACAAGAACAAGAAGAACAAGAAGAAGAAGAACAAGAACAAGAACAAGAAGAACAAGAAGAACAAGAACAAGAAGAACAAGAAGAAGAACAAGAAGAACAAGAGCAAGAGCAAGAACAACAAGAAGAAGAAGAACAACAACAACAAGAAGAACAATAAGAACAAAAACAAGAGCAGGAAGAACAAGAACAAGAACAAGAACAAGAACAAGAAGAACAAGAAGAAGAAGGAGAATGAGGAGAAGAAGGAGGAGAAGGAGAATGAGAACGAGAACGAGAAGAAGAAGAAGGAGGAGGAGGAGGAGGAGGAGGAGAAGGAGAAGGAGAAGGAGAAAGAGAAGGAGAAGGAGGAGGATAACGAGAATGAGAATGAGAACGAGAAGGAGAACGAGAATGAGAACAAGAACGAGAACAAGAACAAGAAGAAAAAGAACAAGAACAAGAAGAAAAGGAGAACAAGAAGAACAAGAGCAAGAGCAAGAGCAAGAGCAAGCGCAAGAGCAAGCGCAAGAGCAAGAGCAAGAGCAAGAGCAAGAGCAAGAGCAAGAGCAAGAGCAAGAGCAAGAACAAGAACAAGAACAAGAACAAGAACAAGAACAAGAACAAAATGAGAGGGGGAAACATCTGAAAATGTAATTTATATATAACCCAGCAATACCACTCCTGGGTATTTACTCCTGAGTCAATATATCACAGAGAGACATACCCTGCATCAATGTACTTCCCTCCCCAACTACCAACTAATCTTACACACACCGCACCTTGACGTGTTACTCTAGTATACTCTCCAGAATATTTGGCATAGAACAAGCTTAAAGTACAAAATGACTCTTACGAGCACAGCCTTTTGGTTTGTTGAGTCTCTAGAACTTTTCTCCTCAGATAAAGTGCCTCACAGCTTCCAGCATTGTGAAAATTATTCATTTGAGATGAAACATCAAGAACAATACCTACTTGATTTCTTCAAATTCATTACTCAAGTATGTGGCACCTTCAAAAATAAAGCATTATCATAAAGTTCTGGAGAATAACCAAGACAAATAGTCATATTTGAACTGTTTGGGAGAATCTATGGAAACCCATTGGCCAGCAATTCAAAATAAAGCTAATCAATTTTTGACACCAGAATTGTGTCAGGAATTATGGGACATGATATTGAGTTGTGGTGTAGCCCTATCATTATAGGATAACAATATTTAAACTCTATTGGTATATGTATATAGATTAGGAATCTTTTGCTATAATGGGTTTAAAGAGGGCATTTTTAAAAGGGGTTTTAACCCTCCCAATCACGATGGAATTTTTTCAACTTCAAAGAACAATGATGTTGGGCCATCTTTAGAAAAAGGAATGCAGCTGCTGAATTAAGCCAGTACTGTTAAAACAAATGTGTTTTATTTTCTTTCATGATTTGTTTCTAGATGCATATGCCATATGAACAGAAAGAAAGAAACAAATACACAACCAAATAACAAAAGAAATATTAATAAAATTTCTCAATTTCTCTCTTCTTGTTCTCTCTCCTTTCTTCATCCCATTCAAATCAGGACTCTACCAGTTATAAAACAAATGAAGAAAAGTAATACTGCCTCCAAATTTTGTGTATTAGGAAATACAAATAAAGGAATATAAATATATATTCAAACCCCTGAATTTCTGAAAGTTCTGTTCCTGTAGCAGGTTTCTGAATTTGGTAGTATTTCCTGCCTCTGAACAGACACTAGATGTCTTCCACATAGAACATTTCCAGGTCATAACAGCATAGCATTCCAATAATAAAATGATTATGATTCTATTATATAAAAATACTGAAAATAGTAGTCTTCAATTTAGAAAATAAGACTGTCTTATAATATTCTTAAGTAATTATTACAGTCCCCAACATTAAATTCTCATGAGAATGTGAAGTCCCAAGTAACTAAAGATGCAAGTCATGTTTCTCATGTGACATTTTGTGTCCTAAGAAACTGAAGACTAAACTTATTCTCCCAATAAAGTCTTCTAAACAAGTCAGTTTCATGAGTGACATGACTAAAGAGTCCCAAATGCCTAGGTAGAGTTAGGACTCCTTTACCAGTAATTACTCAGTGGTCCTATACTAGACTAGATATAGGTTCTTTGATACAGAACTTAATTCAATGCCAAGCCTTTACTGTATCTGAAATCTTAAAGATCAATTAAATGATTCAGCATTGGTATTGAACTCAATATATATTAAAAAAAAAGGTAGCCCTTTCACAACTTTCCCAAGGGCTTATAGCTAGTCAATAAATTACACACAAAAGGAATTTAATTCTAGGTAGCATGTCTGGAGATTTCATTGCTCCAAATCTCCAGAAAATTGTGTCAAATGATAGAACTATACCAGGTACTACATGACATAATTTGTGAGAATTCATGTGATTCATTTTGGCACTAATATTTGATATATTTACTATATTTTATTGAAAAATTACAACACAATTGTTTTCTTCATAAAGTAGCAAGTTCTTTGACCAGATGATATTTAGAAAGCTAGTATTACGTTCTGTATATCAAAAGTTTCCCAATTTTCATTCTCTTTTTAATGGCATAGATTGTGCTACACTAGGACTGGATTTAATATAGATGCATTATGGAACATAACATCTGTTTTCTTCTGTAAGCAGTTATTTCCAGTATTCTAACACAGTGTTTTTATTGTTTTTCAAAATCAGGCTCTGAGTAACAATAATTCCTTACTTCTAAACAGAAAACTCACACAGCATTTTTGCTCCTTCATAATGAACTGACCTTGAGTTAACCTGGAAAAGAAAAAAAACATGGGTAATCACTGTTGAGCTTGAATACAAACTGTCTGAACTCACCTGTATACTTCCCAAGTACCTTCCATAGCCTAAAATTTAGACTAGTTTGAGAGAGACATTCTATTCTTATATTTCTAGTCATAGACACTAATGGTTCGAATCCTAAGTTATTTGGATGTTCTCTGTAGTATTCAGAATGCAGGTGAATTTTACTTAGCAACAATAACAGAAATAGATTAAAAGGAGTGTAACATGCCTCTAATTTTGGACCTAAGACATATCTGTTTCTAGCATAGAGTCAGTCTGTATGATTAAGTCAAATACTACTAAGAAAACCATCTCCTTTATTGTCGGCTACTTGAAAGAAGAGTAACATAAATTCAGCCCTTTAGAAATTCCCCTTATAGATGACTATTGTGGGCTCTGAGAGATAATTTTCTCCTTGTAATATTCCTAGTCATGCAAGTCACCTCTGTTCCACTCAACAAGTGGGGAGTCAAAAGGTAAGAATGGGGTATCCAGTAGAGAGAAACAAAGAATGAAGATTCCTTTATATTGAAGAAGATATGTGAATAAAAAAATAAGTGTTCCCTGGTTTAAATGAGTATGAAATTTCTCCAACATAATGGTAGAAAACATGGTTTTGTTTGGGTTTTCTCTTAAGTTTTATTTTGTTATTATTATTAAAATTATTATTTATATTTTTATTACTATCTGCTAGAATCATGTTCTTTTAAAAAGACTATCCATTGAGAGATGGAAAGGGAGGAGATATGGATTGGAAGGGATGTGGGTAGTAAATGGGAGGAGTAGAGAGAGGAAACTGTAATCAGGATATATGATGTGAGAAAATAATTTATTTTCAATAGAATAGGGTTTTTTTTTGTTTTTACTAAAAGATTTAAATATCAGGCTATAAAACAGTGTCCCTGTGTTCAATAAAACAGGCAGACTAAGTCAGCAACTATGGGAAGTAATAACATGATTTATCTTTGTAATACACACACATACAGAGAGAGAGAGAGAGAGAGAGAGAGAGAGAGAGAATCATTCCTATCAGCTGCCAAACAATGAAGCATAACTTTAAGAGAGACAAAGAAAAGATATTTTTTTCTTCTACAGTTATCTGGTAGGGCATGCATTTCTTGACTTCAGATTGTATTTGTTCACCTTTCTGAACCAAAAAAAAAGGCCTCATTTTTCCAATTATCCAGACCTTCCTTCTAGAGTCCTGGCCTTTATCCATGTTTACCCCCATATGGAAACAAATACTTAACAGAAACTATGAGCCACGCATAGAAGAACATATGGTATTTGTCTTGCTGAGCTTGGGTTACTTTACTTAATATAATGCTTTCCAGTTCCACCCATTTTCTGCAAATTTCATAATTATATTTTTCTTTGTGACTGAATAAAATTCCATTGAACACATGTACCCCTTTTTCATCATCCATTAGTTATTTGATGGATATATATATATATATATATATATATATATATACATATATATATATATATATATATATACTTGCTTTATTTCCATTCTGTGGTAAAAAAAATGAATAGGGATACAAACAGATCTACTGTCATCTCACTGTTACAATACAGAGAAAGCCCTTTGGCTATGTTCCCAGGGTTAGTATAACTGAGTCATGTGGTAATTTGTTTTTTGATAAACTGCCAAACAGGTTCCATATAGGCTCCATCAATTTAACCAACAATGGGTCAGTGTTTCTCCCTCCCCAGATCCTTACAAGTATGTGTTGCCATTTGTTTCCTTAGCAGTAGACATTCTGATTGAAGTGAGATGTAATCTCCAAGTTTTAATTTGAATGCTTCGTATGGCTAGAGACATTAAATATCTTGTATTTCAATGGACCTTGAAATGTCAATGGACCTTGTATACTACAATCCAAATTACCACAGAGTTTAGGTTCCTAGTAAGAGACTAAGCAAGAGGGTTACTTCTTATAGTCTTACAGAGACATAAAGTAGAAACTAGAATAGTATGATACATTTGAGAAAAGGATGGAAGAGAAGAGTAAAAAGGGACTGTGGGGAGGCGCAACTAACACTAGAATCCATTTGAAAATTGGTATCAAAATCTTCCCTTGATGAATTTTTCTAAAATATATACATGTATTAAAGTAATCAAAATGGAGTCACCAAATAATAAGGTAGACAATGCTCCAATTAGACATCTTATGCCACTAGGTAAACACAGTCCATTGCCAGGAATGGTTCCCATCTTGTTGGGTTATTGGTACCAAGGGATCCCTTAAGCAACAGTCATATCCAAGGCTATGGGTTGCTACTAACAACCTCATGGTATTGCTCTATTGCTGAAGATAACACTTACTTGTGTCATCAAATGTTAAGAATTCAAACTGATACCTAATTGGAAGCTTCACACCAACTGACTAGTATTAATGTTGAAAGAAGGTACTTTCCATTCTATAAGCTACAAACCGGAATTGCAACAGTAAAATCCCTACCAGACATATTAGAATCTCAAAGGTTAAAATAAATTAAACATCGCTTAATCTTTGAGATTATTTTTTCTAAATACAAGTAAATGGGAATCTAGAAATTTTAACATCACTACTATCTCAAGGCACTTTCTATTTCACAATGGAAAACCTCACCTTAGCTTTACTCATACATCAAGAATTTTTATTTCTGGTTGGCCCAATATGAACTATATTTTGGTCTTGCTATTCAGCTCTGGAGTGTAATCTTTGAACCTATTTAATTACTATTAATTTTATTTTTTCTGTTATCATACTATAGGAGGAATAGATCTTGAAAAGTCAAGAACAAAACCTCTTGAAAAGGATCTATGAAGAAAAAATATATCTGTGAGACAACTCTAATGAAGGGAAACCTAGAATGTATACATGAAGTTGAACAAGAAAATAAATAAACTTTTAATCATAAGTTTAGTTTAAATTGTCAAGGAGTTAAGCACCAAGAAGAAGCCATTAAGCCTGCAAAGACTCAGTGGTTAAGAGTACATACTACTCTTGCAGGAGATCTAACCTCAAATCTTAGCACTGATGTCAGGTTCCTCAGAATCACCTGTCACACTACACTAGATCCAGGGGATGCAACAACCTCTTCTAGCAACTACATCTGCATAAATGTACACTCTCATACACACCACACACACACACACACACACCACTTCACCTAATTAAAAATGAGAAATAAAGCACTTTTAAAAAGAAGTAATTTGTCAGTTCATTGGATATTACTGAAAGTTTTTGTAACAATAAATGGACAATAAAAATTATTTTAAAACTTTATCTGCACAACATTAGAAATGGTTTACAGTGGAAAGCAATTATCTACAAGACTAATAAATTACATCACACTAAATCCACTAAAACTTTTAACTTAATGAAAATATTAAGAGAAATAGGATCTAATAGACACATAAAGAGATAGATTTTTGAATGACTGGATTTAAGTCATAAATACAAGTCCAGTTGACAGTAACTAAAACTCAGAAAACAAGAATTTGAGCTGACTGGTTGGACAGAGATAATTAATTCAACATCATAATTCTAAGATATTCTTGAAGGTAGTTAGAATTCAGGGAATGATGAAGAAGGGAATACAAGTTTTCTTCATCAATGGCCAGTCATAAGTACATGTACTGCAGTATTAAGTGGGTTCAGTAGGGTGTGTGTGTGTGTGTGTGTGTGTGTGTGAGAGAGAGAGAGAGAGAGAGAGAGAGAGAGAGAGAGAGAGAGAGAGAGAGAGAGAGAAGAGAGAGAAATTATAGAAAAACAGGTCATTTTGAAGGGTTTATGGGCAGGAAAGATGATGGAGGAAGAGTAGTGGAAATGATGTAAATACACTGTGTTCCTGTATCAATTATCAAATAAGTTTAAGAACAAGAGTTGGGACAGAAATGAGAATTGAATCAAGGAGAGCTTGACAGGGAATGAGAGATCAGAAGGATTTTTAAAAAGTCCAGTACAAAAACCTTAGGTTGCATGTCCTCTAAACTACTCCAGACTAAGAACATCAGAAGGTGACTGTGTATGCAGAAAAATAAAAGGCTATCAAAGTGACAGGCTCTGTCAGTGAGAATTACAAAACAAAGACAGATAATAATGCAAATGAAATACTGTCCAAAGGTTAACTAGAATGAAAATTTGTTACAATTATTTTATCAGTGATAAAGTAGTTATCAGTGGAAGATGATATATATTTCAGAGAGATCTAGATCTCTCTTTTTATTTAATAGCATTTAGATTCCCACTATAGCAAAAATGAAAGTTTCATCTTTGGTCACTACTAAACACTAAATTCATTGGTTGAAGTCCTAACCAAAATTGACAGTATATAAAGTTGTTTGAGAGTTAATAAGTGTTAAATGGAATTATAATGATTGGCTGTAATTTAGAGAGATCATTGTCCCTATAAACAAGGAAGACCACAGGAGAGAGTTCTCCCTGAACTCATAAAAGACACATTAAAAAAGTACCTAGAAATACTTAAGACAGAGAAATTTCCCTGTAAAGCAGATGAAAGTAACTTACTATTACTCAATTGTAAAATTATTAGGACCATAGGAAAAATAAATTTACTTTTTTAAAGCATTCCGAATGCTATATTGTAATGACAAATACAATCACTTATAGTGCCATTGGGTTTTATTTCTCATCCCAGGAAACTGGACATACTTGAATCTAACTAATCTGTATCCATGGCTGTATCTTTTAACCATTGGCATTGGATTAATAGTTTCTCTAAGATTCAGTCACAGCATCCATAGAAAAAGGAAGGCAACCTAAACCATTACTCAGAGTCTTCTTATCCCTCCTGGTCTGTTATTCAGAAAAAGAATTTCATTGTGAGAAGGCTGATAAGCACCCAAATGGAGATGTTATCTTCATTACCAGAGACAAACTTTCAAAGAACTGGCATAGAGGGATTTTCAAGTTGTCTTCTAGTACAATCACTTTTTATGAGGTTTTTGGAAGTACTTTAGAGAGTATAGCCAAGAAAAAGCTGACAGGAAAAAACTGTGTTCCTCAAACACTAATTTTTTTTCTCAAAAATCTTTCCAGACATCTTTCCCCAGAACATTCCTTAATAACTATAGTCTTCACTTCAAGGAAAGAAGGAAACTTCTCATTTCAACATATGTACATCATTATTGAAAACTACAGCCAGTAAAATGCAGAGCTGTGTGGCCCAGTCCTGACCACTATATTATATAACATCTATACATATGTCAGAAAGATTGTAAAAGCCAGAGGAAAAGTGACTTGTCTGTGAGATTGTCTATTAGGAATGTCAAAGCTACATCTGTCAACATGGTTGCCTGAAAATGTTCTGAAAAAAGTACACTAGTCATGCTAACATGGAGAAGCTATTGTGGGTAGTGTAACCCAGGAAGCTTCACACCTACACAAAGACTATAAGCAACTAAGGAATACTAAAAATGGGAGCAATATTCTTCTCTGGAGAAGAGCATACTAGTTTTTCAATACCAAATAATCTAATCTGAATACAAATATATATACATACATGTGTTTGCAAAAAACAATCATTGAAAAAAGGAGCTATGAAAGTAAAAAGTTAAAAATCCAAAGAGGAGAATATGGAAGAATTTTACGGGAAGAAAAAGAAGGAAAAATATGTAAGTACATTATGATCTCAAAAAAGTAAAAGAAATGTTTCTTTTAATAAGCGTATGCGTGTTTCACATTGTTTGGAATTCCATTTCATTCATATATATATATATATATATATATATATATATATATATATATATATATATATATATATATATATATATGTATGTATAATTTTGGGTATTCCGTACTATGTAGTTTAAGTTCAGTAAAAAGTTTATGAATAAAAACATATGTTCACTATTAAGCTATATATTTTGAGAAATGATGAATGTATTCAAAGGAAATAAAAAACTAAGGTTTTACCCATTAAGTTTGCTAGAAGTGAAACTTCTCAATTTGTATTTAGCTGTCACTCTATGCACAGAAAGCTGGATGATCTAACAACCTTTTGTATTTGTTTTCTCTTTTTAATTAATTTATTAATTCACTTTACATCCCAAAATCAGTACCTCCTTCTCCCAGTACCCTCTCCATGCAGATCCTTCCTCTATTCCTTCCCTCCTTTAAGAAGGCATAACTCCTCTCTGGGGATCACCCCACATACTACCTCCCCCATGCCTCCCCTAATCCCATCATAGCAAGCCAACCCAAGACTTTCATCTTTTCAAACTGAGACCAAACAAGGCAGCCCAGTTAGGGAAGGGAATCCACAGTCAGGAAGGCAACAGGATTCAGGGTCAACCTCTGCCGAAGTTGTTGGGGGACCTGTATGAAGACCAAGCTGCACACTAGGACCAACCTGTGTGTGCTCTATTATTGGTGATTCAGTCCCTGGAAGTCCCCAGATGTCCAGGATATTTCACTCTGCTGGTCTTCCCTTGGAGACCTTGTTCTCTTCTGGGTTGCTCCATCATTCCCCCAACTCTTCCATAAGACTCCCTGAGCTCTAGATAATTTAGTTTGATTGTGGGTCTCTGTATCTCTTTCCATTGGCTGTGGAGTAGATCCCCTCAGAGGACAGTTATGATAAACTGCTGTCTTCTAGCATAACAGCCTATCATTTAACAGCGATAGGGATAGGTTATTGCACATGGGATGGACATTAATTTGGGTCAGTCATTGGTAGGACATTCCCTCAGTCTCTGTTCCATCTTTGTCTTTTATTTTTTAAATATTATTTTATTTATTTACATCCCAAATGTTTCTCTTCTCTAGTGCCTCCTCCAAGAGCTCTTCCCCCATACACACTTCTCTTCATCTCTGAGAGACTGCTCCCTGGGTACACCCACACTCTGAACCATCCTATCTCTACATAATTAGGTACAACCTCTCTGACTGAAGCCAGACAAGGCAGCCCTCTGCTAACATGTGTCAGGTGCCTCAGAACAGGCTATGTATGCTCTTTGGTTGGTTGCTCACATTCTGGGAGCTGCATGACTTCTAGGTTAGCTAACACTGTTGGTCTTCCTATGGGGTTGCCATCCCCCTCATTTCCTTCAATCCTCCCCCTAATTCATCCATAGGGGTCTCTGACCTCAGTCCAATGCTCAGTTGTAAGGATATTTATCAGTGTCAGTCAGCTACAGGGTAGAACCTCTCAGTAGTCAGCCATGCTAGGCTGCAAGTACAATCATGTCTGCAAGTACAACATAGAATCATAAAATTGTCAACAATTAATATTGTTGGTGCCTGCCCCTGCCCATGGGATAGATCCCAAGTTGGGAAAGTCACTTATCAGACATTCTTTTTGTCTCTGCTCCATTTTTGTCCATGCATTTCTTTTAGTCAGGAGCAATTTGTTGTCAAAATTTTTGTAGGTGGGTTGGTCTTCCCCTACACCTAACCCATTTCCCCCTCCTCTTCCCCTCTCTCATCCAGGTCTCTCCTTCCCTGTGCCACACATAATTATTCTGTTCCCTCTTCTAAATGAAATTTAAGCATCCTTACATGGGCCTTCATTCTTGTTTAACTCCTCAAGGTTTTTGGGATGTATCAGAGGTATTCTATACTTGGGGATAATATACCCTTATCAGCAAGTACATCCATGCATTTCATTTTGGGTATGGGTTACCTTACTCAGAAAGATATTTTCTAGTGGCATCTATTTGCCTGCAAAATTAATGATGTATTTGTTTTCAATAGCTGAATAGCATTCCATTGTCTAAATGAACCACATTTTCTGTATCAATTCTTCATTTGAGGGATGGCTGGGTTGTTTTTAGTTTCTACCTATCAGGAATAAAGCTTCTGTGAACATAGTGAAGCACATATCCTTGTAATATGGTGGAACATCTTTTGGGTATATGCCCAGGGGTGGTATAGCTGGGTTCTCAGGTAAAATAATTTCCATTTTTCTGAGGAACCACCAGATTGACTTCAAGAGTGGTTGTACAAGTTTGCAGTCCCATCAATATTGGAGGACTGTTTTCTTTCTTCACATCATCACCTGTATGTGATTTCACTTGAGGATTTTATCTTAGCCATTCTGGTTGGTATAAATTGGAAACTCAGGATTGTTTTATTTGTGCTTTCTGATGGCTAAAGTTGTTGAACATTTTAAATCCTTCTAGGTCATTTGAGATTCGTCTGTTAAGAAATCTCGTTTTAGTTCTGTACCCCATTTTCTTTTTTTTTTCTTTTTTTTTTAATTTTATTTGATATATTTTTTTATTTACATTTCAAATGATTTCCCCTTTTCTGGTTCCCCACTCCCCAAAAGTCACATAAGCCCCCTTCCCTCCCTCTGTTCTCCCACCCATCCTTTCCCACTTCGCTCTTCTGGTTTTGTCTTATACTGCCACACTGGGTCTTTCCAGAACTAGGGGCCACTCCTCCATTCTTCTTGTACCTCATTTGAAGTGTGGATTATGTTTTGCATATTCCAGTTTTCCAAGCTAATATCCACTTATTAGTGAGTGCATACCATGATTGATCTTTTGAGACTGGGTTACCTCACTTAGTATGATGTTCTCCAGCTCCATCCATTTGCCTAAGAATTTCATGAATTCATTGTTTCTAATGGCTGAATAGAACTCCATTGTGTATATATACCACATTTTTTGCATCCATTCTTCTGTTGAGGGATACCTGGGTTCTTTCCAGCTTCTGGCAATTATAAATAGGGCTGCTATGAACATAGTGGAACATGTATCCTTATTACATGCTGGGGAATCCTCTGGGTATATGCCCGGGAGTGGTATAGCAGGATCTTTCGGAAGTGACATGCCCAGTTTTCCGAGGGACTGCCAGACTGATTTCCAGAGTGGTTGTACTAATTTGCAACCCCACCAGCAGTGGAGGAGTGTTCCTCTTTCTCCACATCCTCGCCAACATCTGCTGTCTCCTGAGTTTTTAATCTTAGCCATTCTGACTGGTGTAAGGTGAAATCTCAGGGTTGTTTTGATTTGCATTTCCCTGATGACTAGTAAAGTTGAGCATTTTTCATGTACCCCATTTTCTTAATCAGGTTATTTGGGTATTTTGGAGTATAGCTTCTTGAGTTCTTTACGTATCTTAGCTATTAGCCCTCTGTCAAATGTAGGGTTAGTAAAAATATTTTCCCAATATGGAGACTACTGTTTTGTCCTTTGCCTACCAGAAGTTTTTCAGTTTCAAGAGGTCCCATTTATCAGTTGCTGATTTTTAAATCCTGAGTCATTGGTGTTCTGTTCAGGCCTCACTATACAGCTTGTAGGCAGGACACATTTTGGGTCCAAGGATTTGTGGCTGGGTTGCTTTCCTTACCTCTCCACTGGGAGTCCTTGCTGGCTACAGGAAGTGATCATTGCAGGATCCCTATCCCACACTTTTCAGAGTCTCCACTAGAGTCATCTCCATAGACATTCCAGGGCCTGCCCCAATCCCAAGTCTCCTTGCATATGTTTTCTGCAAAAACCTTTTCTTCTCTCATACAATTGCTTCAGATATAAGTTGTGATTTATTTTAAAAATGTACAGCAACTGCCCTTCAGTCAAGAATGGCATGTTTACAGTTAGTAGCATCTTCAAAAATGGATCAGCTCTCATATTTTGTGAAACTTAGCATATTTATCCAGGATTTTCAGAGAAAATACATTTATGCTAATGCAAAGCAATAAATAGTATTATGTAGGCCATATACTTGACATATTACCCTTTGCATTAAAAACAAAATTTTTGGAAGAATTCATTTTATACATCATAAATTTTTCTATTGTTTACTTTTTCCTTTTTGTACTGCCTTTGTCATCACAATTCTTATGAAACTAATATTATTCAAAATTATAAATGAAACAATATTGTACTAAAATGAACCTATGATGTTCTAGGCAACAGTCAATAAAAGGAAACTGAAAATGAAAAGAAAATGTTTGGTTTCATTAAATCATAGAACAAGGAGGCAAAACAAATTTTAAAAAAGCACAAAACAAAAATACATCATTCGTCCATAGTTGTGGTATCATTTGCTCTCATGAAACATTTCATATATATTGTTAACAAGCAAAGGAAAACATTATTGCTGTATTTATTTATATATATTTAAGTAAAATTTGGGCTTAAACTAAGAGATTAATAAGATTTGTATACAAGGCAAAAGACTTTCAATAAAAAACATAAATGTAGTTTAAGTCAAATCTATTCTTTGAGATTTTTTCATTGATGTATACAATGAGTGATGATCATTTCTGTAATAGTTTTGTTCTCTGTTGCTGCAATAAAAAACTAGACAGAAGCAACATGTAAGAGGAAAAAATTTATTGGGCTCACAGGATACAATCCTTCATTGAGGAAATCCAAGAAAAGTAGTCAATCCAGGAATCTAAAGACAAAAACTGAAGCATAAACTATTAAAAGATCACTAAATACTTGCTGGCTTCATATGGCTTGCTTAGTCACATTTTTACTAAAGCCCAGGCCTACATACATATTGATAGTATAATATACAGTGGTGTCATAGTGAGCCCTACATCAATTAGCAGCAAAAAAAAAAATTCACTATAGGCATACATACAGGTTAATGTAGTCAAATAAATTCCTCAAATTCCTGATATTCTTATCAGGAATATCTAGTTAAAAATCTTCAGACTCTCACGTTTGTCATATCCTCCTATTACAAGTGTAACTCTGTCCTCAGATCATGTAAAATCTGTAGAAAGTGTGTTAAATTAAATTGTCAATAAACCAAGTTCCTTCAATTACTAAGAGTAAATTCTCACTCTACAGGCCTAATAGATCTTGTGATAGATTCTATAAAAATAATCTGACAGAAGGAATGCCTCCTCTTATGTAGGCTAGTGTAGGACATTTTTAGCTCTGCCAATCTTTTATATAGTATCCATGAAACAATCAGAATTTAAAAGATATATTAAAGACAGTATGAAATGCATAAGAAGAAATAAGCAATAGAAACAGGTTCCCAAATAACTCAGAATTGGAATTACAGGAAAAGAGCTTCAAAATAAATACATACAGAAAATAGTTTTATGTTGATTAGTAGAATCAAATTGAAGTCCCAGACATTAGTACACATATCTATGGACAATGAATTGATAAAGAATCTAGAGACACATATTGTGAAGGAAAAACCAAAAGACAACATCTTCAACAAGTGTTTCTGGTTAAACCATGTGGCTACATGTAGAAGAATTTAAATAGATTCATACATATCACCATTCTCAAAACTCAACTCCAAATAGATCAAGACCTCAGCATAAGGAGGGACATACTAAATGTGATAGAATATAAAGTAGATAACATATTGACATAAGAAAAGAATTTCTGTACAGAATATCAACAGCACAGACACAAAGAATAATAATTAAAAATAGTAACTTATAAAATGGAAATGCCTCTGTATGTCAAAAGAACACCAACATGAAAAAAAGTGGCAGACTGCAGAATGAGAAAAAAATTGACCAATAATACATCTGATATAGAGGTAATAATTAACTAATATAAAAGTAGAAGAAAAAGAAAATTGGACACCAAGAAAACAAAGAATCCATTTAAAAAATGGGATACAAATTTAAATAGAAAACTTAAAAGAAGAAATAAAAACTTTACAAAAAAATCAGCAAAACTAAGAGCTGATTCTTTGAGAAAAACAAGATAGATAAATCCTTAGCCAAACTATTTAGAGGGCACAAGAACAGTATCTAAATTAATAAAATCAGAAATGAAAGGGGAACCATAACAACAGAAACTGAGGAAATAAAAAAAAATCAGATTGTCCTACAAAAGCCTATACTCGAAAAAAACCTGTAAAATATAGATGAAAGGGAGATTTTTCTAGACAGATAGCAGTTGCCAAAATTAAATCCATGTCAGATAAACCATCTAAATAGTCCAATAACCCCTAAGAAAATAGAAGCACTGATTAAAAATCTCCCAACCAAAAAAAAAAAAAAAAAAAAAAAACAAAAACAAAAAAAAAAACAACAAAAAAAAAAACACCCAGGGCTAGTTGATTTTAGTGCAAAATTCTATCAGACCTTCAAAGAGTATTTCACAGAAGAAACACTTCCTAATATGTTCTATGAAACCATACATACACTGATACATAAACCATGCAATGACCCAATGAAGAAAGAGTATCACACCAATTTCCCTTATGAATATCAATGCAAAATACTCAAAAATTTCTCACAAACTCAATCCAAGAGCACATCAAAATGATCATTCACAATGATCAAGTAGGCTTCATCTCAGATATGCAAGGATTGTTCAAAATCTGGAAATCCATCAGCATAATCCACTACATAACCAACCTCAAAAGAAAAAAAAACATGATCATCTCAATAGATGCTGAAAAAACCCTTGACAAAATACAGCACCTCTTCATGCTTTTATTTTTTTTTAATATTTTTATTTTCTATATTTTTGGTTACATTCCAAATGATTTCCCCTTTCCCGGATCCCCCCTCCCCATATGTCCCATAAACCCTCTTCTCTCCATCCCTTCTCCAATCACCTCCATCCTTTTTCTCTGTCCTTATATTCCCTTCCAATGCTAGATCAATCCTTTCCAGGATCAGGACCCTCTCCATACTTCTTCATGGGCATCATTTATTATGCAATTTGTGCCTTGGGTATTCAGGGCTTCTGGACTAATTAATATCCACTTATGAGCGATTGCATTCCATGTGTATGCTTTTGTGATTGGGTTACCTCACTTAGGATGATATTTTCCAAATCAAACCATTTGCCTAAAAATTTTGTGAATTCATTGTTTCTAATTGCTGAGTAGTATTCCTTTGTGTAAATATACCACATTTTCTGTATCCATTCCTCCTTTGAGGGACATCTGGGTTCTTTCCAGCTTCTGGCTATTATAAATAAGGCTGCTATGAACATAATGAAGCATGTGTCTTTATTGCATGCCGGGAAATCCTTTGGGTATATGACCAGGAGAGGTATAGCAGGGTCCTCCGGAAGTCTCATGTCCAGTTTTCTGAGGAACCACCAGACTGATTTCCAAAGTGGTTGTACCATCTTACAGCCCCACCAGCAGTGGAGGAGTGTTCCTCTTTCTCCACATCCTTGCCAACACCTGCTGTCTCTTGAGTTTTTGACCTTAGCCATTCTGACTGGTGTAAGGTGAATCTCAGGGTTGTTTTTAATCTGCATTTCCCTAATGACTAATGATGTTGAGCACCTTTTAAGGTGCCTCTCGGCCATCCGAATTTCTTCAGGTGAAAATTCTTTGTTTAGATCTGTACCCCATTTTTTAATAGGGTTATTTGATTCCCTGGGGTCTAAGTTCTTGAGTTCTTTGTGTATATTGGATATTAGCACTCTGTCAGATGTGGGGTTAGTGAAAATCCTTTCCCAATTTGATCGTTGCCGTTTTGTCCTTTTAACAGTGTCCTTTGCCTTACAGAAGCTTTGTAATTTTATGAGGTCCCATTTGTCAATTCTTGATCTTAGAGCATAAGCTATTGGTGATCTGTTCAGGAACTTTTCCCCTATGCCCATGTCCTCAAGGGTCTTCCCCAGTTTCTTTTCTATTAGTTTCAGTGTGTCTGGCTTTACATGGAGGTCCTTGATTGACTTGGAGTGAAGTTTAGGACATGGAGATAAGAATGGATCAATTCGCATTCTTCTGCATGCTGACCTCCAATTGATCCAGAACCATTTGTAGAAAAGGCTGTATTTTTCCACTGGATGTTTTTGGCTCCTTTGTCGAAGATCAAGTGACTATAGGTTTGTGGATTCATTTCTGGATCCTCAATTCTATTCCATTGATCCACTTGTCTGTCACTGTGCCAATACCATGCAGTTCTTAACACTATTGCTCTGTAGTATTGCTTGAAGTCAGGGATACTGATTCCCCCAGAATTTCTTTTGTTGTTGAGAATAGTTTTAACTATCCTGGGTTTCTTGTTATTCCAGATGAATTTTAGAATTGCTTTTTCGAACTCTGTGAAGAACTGAGTTGGGATTTTGATGGGGATTGCATTGAATCTGTAGATCGCTTTTGGCAAGATGGCCATTTTAACTATATTAATACTGCCAATCCACGAGCATGGCAGATTTTTCCATTTTCTGAGGACTTCTTAGATTTCCTTCTTCAGAGACCTGAAGTTCTTGTCATATAGATCTTTCACTTGTTTGGTTAGAGTCACACCAAGATACTTTATATTGTTTGTGGCTATTTTGAAGGGTGTCATTTCCCTAACTTCTTTCTCAGCCTGCTTATCCTTTGAGTATAGGAAGGCAACTGATTTGCTTGAGTTGATTTTATAACCAGCCACTTTGCTGAAGTTGTTTATCAGCTGTAGGAGTTCTCTGTTGGAGGTTTTCGGGTCACTTAAGTAGACTATCATGTCATCTGCAAATAGTGATAATTTGATTTCTTCCTTTCCAATTTGTATCACCTTGAACTCCTTATGTTGTCTAATTGCTCTAGCTAGAACTTCAAGTACTATATTGAAAAGATATGGAGAGAGAGGACAGCCTTGTCTAGTCCCTGATTTTAGTGGGATTGCTTCAAGTTTCTCTCCATTTAGTTTGATGTTGGCTACCGGTTTGCTGTATATTGCTTTAACGATGTTTAGGTATGGGCCTTGAATTCCTGTTCTTTCCAAGACTTTTAGCATGAAAGGATGCTGGATTTTGTCAAATGCTTTTTCTGCATCTAATGAGATGATCTTATGGTTTTTTTCTTTGAGTTTGCTTATGTAGTGGATAGCATTGATGGATTTCCTTATATTGAACCATCCCTGCATCCCTGGGATGAAGCCTACTTGATCATGGAGGATGATCGTTTTGATGTGTTCTTGGATTCGGTTAGCAAGAATTTTCTTAAGTATTTTGGCATCAATATTCATAAGAGAAATTGGCCTGAAGTTCTCTTTCTTTGTTGGATCTTTGTGTGGTTTTAGTATCAGCATAATTGTGGCTTCATAGAATGAGTTGAGTAGAGATCCTTCTGTTTCTATTTTGTGGAATAGTTTGAAGAGTATTGGTGTTAGGTCGTCTATGAAGGTCTGATAGAACTCTGCACTGAAGCCATCTGGTCCCGTGCTTTTTTTGGTTGGGAGACTTTCTATGACCCTTTTTATTTCTTCAGGTGTTATGGAACTGTTTAATTGATCTATTTCATCCTGATTTAGGCTGAAGTCATGAAAGAGAAAACACAAATATCTCTTAACGAATTACAGGAAAGCACAAACAAGCAAGTGAAGGAGCTAAGCAAAACCATCCAGGATCTAAAATCAGAAGTAGAAACAACTAAGAAAACTCAAAGGGAGACAGCTTTGGAGATAGAAAGCCTTGGGAAGAAATCAGGGGACATAGATGCAAATATCAACAACACAATATAAGAGATAGAAGAAAGAATCTGAGATGTTGAAGATACCATAGAAACCATGGACTCAACAGTTAAAGAAAATGCAAAATGCAAAAAGCTTGTAACCCAAAATATCCAGGAAATCCAGGACTCAATGAGAAGACCAAACCTAAGGATTATAGGCATAGATGAGAGTGAAGATTTACAACTTAAAGGGCCAGCAAATATCTTCAATAAAATTATGGAAGAAAACTTCAATAACCTAAAGAGAGAGATGCCCATGAATATACAAGAAGCCTACAGAACTCCAAACAGACTGGACCAGAACAGAAATACCTCCCATCACATAATAATCAAAACACCAAATGTACTAAACAAAGGAAGAATATTAAAGGCAGTAAGAGAAAAAGGCCAAGTAACATATAAAGGAAGACCTATCTGAATCACAGCAGACTTTTCACCTGAGACTATGAAGGCTAGAAGATCCTGGGCAGATCTCATGCAGACTGTAAGAGAACATAAATGCCAGCCAAAACTACTATACCCAGCAAAATTCTCAATCACCATAGATGGAGAAACTAAGATATTCCATGACAAAACCAAGTTTATCCAATATCTATCCACAAACCCAGCCCTACAAAGGATAATAGAAGGAAAACACCAATACAAGGAGGGAAACTTCACCCTAGAAAAAGCATAATAGTAACCTTTCATCAAACCTAAAAGAAGTTAACCAATTAAAGTTAACAAATAACGTCAAAAATGACAGGAAGCAACAATGACTATTCCTTAATATCTCTTAACATCAATGGACTCAATGTCCCAATAAAAAGACATAGACTAACCAACTGGATACGTAAACAGGACCCTACTTTTTGCTGCATACAGGAAACACACCTCAGGGTCAAAGACAAACACTGCCTTAGAGTAAAAGGCTGGAAGACAATTTTACAAGCAAATGGTCTCAGGAAACAAGCTGGAGTAGCCATTTTAATATCAGATAAAACTGACTTTCAACGCAAAGACTTCAAAAGTGACTGTGAGGGACACTTCTTGCTGGTCAAAGGAAAAATACAACAAGAAGAACTCTCAATCCTGAAAATCTTTGCTCCAAATGCAAGGGCACCCTCATTCATAAAAGAAACTTTATTAAAGCTCAAAGCACACATTGCACCTAACAGAATAATTGTGGGTGACTTAAACACTGCACTTTCCTCAATGGACTGATCAGGAAAACAGAACCTAAACAGGGACACAATGAAACTAATTGAGGCTTTGGACCAATTAGATTTAACAGATATATATAGAACATTTTATCCTAAGGCAAAAGAATATACCTTTTTCTCAGCACATCATGGTACCTTCTCCAAAATCGACCATATAATTGGTCACAAGACAGACCTCAACAAATATAAGAAGATCAAACTAATCCCATGCCTCCTATCAGATCACTATGGAGTAAAAGTGGTCTTCAATAGCAACAAAAACAACAAAAATCCCACATATACATGGAAACTGAACAATATTCTACTCAATGATACCTTGGTCAAGGAAGAAATAAAGAAAAAAATTAAAGACTTTTTAGAACTTAATGAAAATGAAGACACAACATACCCAAATCTGTGGGACACAATGAAAGCAGTGCTAAGAGGAAAACTCATAGCCCTGAGTGCCTCCAAAAAGAAAATGGAGAGAGCATACACTAACAGCTTAATGACACACCTGAAAACCCTGGAACAAAAAGAAGCTATTTCACCCAGGAGGAGTAGAAGGCAGGAAATCATCAAACTCAGGTCTGAAATCGATCAAGTAGAAACAAAGAGAACCATACAAAGAATCAACAAAACCAGGAACTGGTTCTTTGAGAAAACCAACAAGATAGATAAACCCTTAGCCAGACTAACCAAAGGACACAGAGACAGTATCCAGATTAACAAACTTAGAAATGAAAAGGGAGACATAACAACAGAAACTGAGGAAATTCAAAAAATCATTAGATCCTACTACAAAAGCCTATACTCAACACAACTGGAGAATCTGGAGGAAATGGACAGTTTCCTGGACAGATATCCGACACCAAAACCAAATCTTCATGCTAAAAGTATAGTAGAGATCAGGAACTCAAGGTCCACACCAAAACATAATAAAATCAATATACAGCAAAGTGATAGCCAATATCAAATTAAATATCATAAAATTTGAAGCAATCCCACTAAGATCAGAGACAAGACAACACTGCCCACTCTCCCACTATCTTTTCAATATAGTACTCAAAGTTCTATCCAGAACCATTAGACAACAAAATGAAATCAAAGGGATACAAATTGGAAAGGAGGAAAAAAGAAATTGCAGAGGACCTCAGAATATGGAAAAATATCCCATGCTCATGGATCAGCAGGATTAACATAGTAAAAGCAATCTACAGAATCAATGCAATTGCCATCAAAATTCCAATTCAATTCTTCATAGAGATAGAAAGAGCAAGTATCAAATTCATCTGGAATAACTTAAAAAAACAGGATAGTGATAAACATTCTCAACAATAAAAGAATTTCTGGGGAATCAGCATCCTTAATCTCAAGCTCTAATACAGAGCAATAGCAATAAAACCTCCATAGTATTGGTACAGACACAGGTACGTAGATCAAGGGAATATAACTGAAGACCCAGAAATAAACCCACACACCTATGATCACTTAATATTTGACAAAGAAGCCAAAACCATTCAGTGAAAAAAAGACAGCATTTTAAACAAATGGTGCTGGTTCAATGGGCATTCTGCATGTAAAAAAAATGCAAATAGAACCATTCTTATCTCCTTGTACAAAGCTCAAGTCCAAGTGGATAAAGAACTTCTGCATAAAACCGGATACAATTAATCCTCATAGAAGCCAAAGTGGGAAAGAACCTCGAACACATTGGCAGAGGGAGAATTTCTTTAACAGAACACCTATGGCTCATGCACTAAGATTAACAATTAGCAAATGGGACCTCATAAAATGGAATAGTTTCTATAAGGCAACCCATTGATTGGGAAAAGACCTTTTCCAATCCTACATCTGATAGAGAGCTAATATCTAAAATGTGCAAAGCACTCAAGAATTTAGACACCAAAATCTGAATAACCCTATTAAAAAATTGGAGTACAGAGTTGAACAAAGTATTCTCAATTGAGAAATCTTGAATGTCTGAGAAGCATTTAAAGAAATGTTCATTATCTTTACACACCAGGGAAATACAAATCAGAACAACCCTGAGTTTCCACCTCACACCAATCATAATGGTTAATAGTTTACCTGAAGACCCAGCTATACCACTACTGAGCATATACACAAAGGATTTTGCACCATATCACAATAACATATGTTCTACTATATTCATAGAAGCTTTATTCTTAATATCCAGAAACTGGAAGCAACCTAGATGTCTCCCAACTAAATAATGGATATAGAAATTGTTGTTCATTTACACAATGGAATATGATTCAGGTATTAAAATGCAATGACATCATGAATTTTGCACGCAAAAGGATGGAACTAGAAAAGTTATTCTGAGTAAGGTAACACACATGGTATGTACTTACTGATAAGTGAATATATGCTCAAAAGCTCAGAATACTCAGGATACAACCCACAAACCACATGCATCTTAAGAGGAAGTAAGACCAAATTGTAGATGCTTCAATCATACATAGAACAGGAAACAAAATAATCACAGGAGGTATAAGGAGGGAGGGACCTGGGAAGGATAGAGGAGGAGGAGGGGAAAGAGGGGCAGGAACAAGTATTGGAAGGGACAGAAGAGAAGTACAGAGGGTCAAAACATTGAAGAGAAATATGAAGCAGCAGGGGATGGGTAACAGGGGGTTAGCCACTAGAAAGTCCCAGCCTCCAGGGAAGAAAGAGGTTCTTAGAACTAAATGGCAATGAAGTTAGCTGAAATATTCAACAAAAGGGAAAGATGATCTGTAGGGACAACCTCCAGTAGATAGGCACAGCCCTCAGTTGAGGGATGTGGCCACCCACACAGCTCAAAAATTTTAATCCAGAAATGTTCCTGTTCAAAGGAAAGACAGAGACAAAAAATGGAACAGAGAAACAGAGACTGAAGAAAAGACCACCCAGAGACCACCCCATCTAGGAATCCATCCCATCTATAGACACCAAACCCCTACACTATTAGTGATGCCAAGTGATTCCTGACAGGAGCCTGATATGGCTATTCCCTGAGAGTTTCAATCAGCACCTGACCAATACAGATGCAGATACTCACAGTCAACCATTGGGCTGAACCTGGAGACCCAATGGAAGAGCTAGGACAAGGACTGAAAGAACTAAAGAGGATTGAAACCCCAAATGAAGAACAATAACAACTAACTGGACCCACCAGAGATCCCAGGGACTAAACCACCAACCACAGAGTATAAATTGAGGGAGCCCTGACTCCAGATACATATGTAGCAGGGGATGGTCTTATCTAATATCAATGGGAGTGGAGGGAGTCTTGATGTCCCAGTGTAGGGGAATGCTAGAAAGGTGAGGAGGGAGTGGGTAATTGGGTGGAGCAGAACACTTATAGATACAAAGGGGAGGGAGGAGAGGGGGAATCTAGATGGTGGTTTTGTGGAGGAGTAACCAAGAAGAAGGATATCATTTGAAATATAAAAAAATGATTAATTAAAAAAAGAATATGGGAAAGTTAAGCTGGAGCCTAACTAGAGCCTCCAATTAAATACAAACATAACTAATTACAAACCCTTTGATCTGTAATGGTGACCTTTCTGCAAAAATATATTAGTACAATAGTGGTCTAAAGATTGTGAAAGTTATCAACCAATCAATATGCTCTCAGATTTAAGTCATACTACATTAGATGATCTACTTCATAGATGGCCAAGAATCTGAGACAAGTTAGTCCATGGACCTCGGGGAAAATCAAATACACTGTTCTACTAAAATGAACATAGCAATAAAATGGCTGGTAGTGATAGTTTTATACTCATACAAGTGTTGTTTTCAATCATCATCAGAGAACTTTTTTCTTGCAGTAGTTAGTAGCAAATACAAAGATCCACAGATGGACAATATGCAGAGAGTAAGAAACTTTGGAATACCCACTGCTGAATGGAATGTCTCCATTAAATCCCTCACCTCAGGGCTCAGGAAATCCTGTGGAAGAGAAGACAGAAAGTCTGTCCAGGTCAGAGGTGATAGAGGACACCAAGAAATGAATACCTTCTAAACAAATCAGGACCAACAAACACTCAGATAGTGTGGCAGCATACACAGGGAACACATGGGTCTGGGCCAAACTGGGTCTCAGCATTGAGAGGAAAAATGGACTCAGTATCTATCCATAACCTTTCTCATATTTTTCCAATTATAACTACTCACAAAGGAAAAAATTAGTTTTCTTGAATGTAGCTTTACTGAGTATACAAACCATACTTAAGGGCAGGTTCCATGACCAGCAGTAGATGACAAACAAAAATGAACTCAGTGGTATCTGGGGGCTTTTGTCTCATAAAACTTTGTCTAAGCTTTTTCATTCTTTTAACCTTCCATATCGTTTGGATATTAATTATGGTTTTCACTTTCCTGTTTTTATGGAATTTTATGTGTGCAAATATGTGTTTCTATGTCTCTGTTATTAGTACTTTTTCATTGACTCTTTTTATCTTGTTTGCTTGGTTGATCCTGGTTTTATCTAGTTTTGTTTTATTTTACAATTTATTTATTTCATCATTACTGTTTATTTTATTATGATTAATTAATAATATTATTTTTATGTCTGCTTTGTCTAATGAAAGAGAGAAAGAAAGGGTGTGGATTTGGGTGTGTGGGTAATGAGGGGGACATGGGAAGAGTTCAGGTAGGTAACTTTATTATCAGAATACATTGTATGAAAAACATTTATTTCTATTATAACAAGCACAAATAATTTTAAAGACTTATTACACTAAGAGTGGTTTGAATCCCTTGAATAAAATTATATAAGCATATCTTGAGAAGGAAGGTTAACATCAAATATTAAAAGTGCAACATAAACCAACTATATAAATGCCAGTATTTAGAGCACTCAAAATAATAACACTAGTAGAAAAAAAAAAGGAAAAATATGAGACAAGCAGGGATAAAGCAAGAAAATGAAACAGGAACATAGAATGATATTTTAAGACAGGAATTCTTAGAGAGGAACAGATACAAACCTGATCAAGAATGAGACCCTCGATCCGACCAAAAGCAACTAAGAATCAGAATTAAAAAACAAATGGCCTGCCAGGGTAGACCTGGTCTCCAGGGAATGATTCATCTCTCGGGTTTGGAGGTGAGACCAATGTTTTCTCTTCAGTGACTGTGCACGCAGATACGGCCAGGAATTTAGGGAACACAGAAGTGGCAGAGCAGCTGGGAGAAGGTCCTTCCAGGATCCATCTGCAAGAACTAGGCTGAGCCACAGCCTTTTGTGCCAGGGGAGAGAAGGTCTCCCAGGGGTGCTGAGACAGTCTTGCAGGCCCATATGGGGGACAAGCTCCAGCCAAAGACAGCAGGACCAACTAACCCAAGAGATAAGCAGATGGTGAAAGGCAAACACAAGAACACTGCCAACTGAAAGCAAGGCAACATGGCACCATCTGAAACCACTTCTCCAAAAACATCAAGTCCTGGATAACCCAACACAACAGAAAAGCAACATTTAGATTTTAAAATCACAGCTCTTGATGGTGATAGAGAACTTCAAGAAGAACATAAATAACCCCCTTAAAGAAATACAGGAAAATACAACATCTATGCTCCAAATACAAGAGAACACATGCAGCAGAGGGAGTGACTCCCTGCTGCCATCTTTCTTGCCGATGGAGCTGGAAAACATCATACTAAGTGAGGCAACCCAGTCTCAAAAGATCAATCATGGTATGCACTCACTGATAAGTGGATATTAGCCTAGAAACGTGGGATAGCCAAGACATAATCCACGTATTAAATGATGTCCAAGAAGAACATAGGAGTAGCCCCTGGTTTTGGAAGGACTCAGTGCAGCAGTATAGGGGAATACCAGAAAAGGGTAGTGGGTGGATGGGGGAATAGGGAGAGGGAAGAGGATTTATGGGACTTTCGGGGAGTGGGGAGCCAGAAAAGGGGAAATCATTTAAAATGTAAATAAAAAATAAATCGAATAAAAAAATTGTAGACCAAGAAAAAAAAAGCAAAGCAAGAGAACACATGCTCATAAAAGAAACTTACTAAAGCTCTAAGCACACATTGCACCTCACACAAAAATAGTGGGAGATTTCATTCCCCCCCCCATCAATGGACAAATCAGGGAAACACAAACTAAAGGGAGACACAGTGAAACGAACAGAAGTTATGAATGAAATGGATTTAGCAGATATCTATAGAAGCTTTCATCCTAAAACAAAAGAATATATCTCCTTCTCAGAACCTCAAGATACCTTCTTAAAAATTTACCATATAATTAGTTCCAAAACAAAACTCAACAGATATAAAAAGATTGAAATGATCCCATGCACCCTATCACATCTCCATCGAATAAGGCTGGTCTTCAATAGCAAAAACAACAACAGAAAGCCTACATACAAATAGAAACTGAAAAACATTCTACTCAATGATAATTTGGTCAAGGAAAAAATAAAGAAAGAAATTAAAGACTTTATAGAATTTAATGAAAATTAAGGCACAACATACTAAAACTTATGGGACACAATGAAAGCAGTGCTAAGAGGAAAACACATAGCTCTGAGTGCCTCCAAAAAGGAACTGTTATTCCAGATGAATTTGAGAATTGCTCTTTCTAACTCTAAGAAGAGTTGTGTTGGGATTTTGATGGGGATTATATTTAATCTGTAGATTGCTTTTGGCAAGATGGCCATTTTTACTATATTAATCCTGCCAACACAAGAGCATGGAAGATTTTTCCATCTTCTGAGGTCTTCGATATCTTTCTTCAAAGACTTGAAGTTCCTGTCATACAGTTCTTTCACTTGTTTGATTAGAGTCACACCAAGATACTTTATATTATTTGTGGCTACTGTTAAGGGTGTCATTTCCCTAATTTCTTTCTCAGCCTGCTTATCATTTGAGTATAGGAAGGCTACTGATTTGTTTGAGTTAATTTTATATCCATCCACTTTGCTGAAGATGTTTAACAGCTGTAGGAGTTCTCTGGTGGAGTTTTTTGGGTCACTTAAATATACTATCATATTATCTGCAGATAGTGATATTAAAAACAATGAATTCATGAAATTCTTAGGCAAGTGGGTGGAACTGGAGAATATCATCCTAAGTGAGGTAACCCAATTACAAAACAACACACATAGCATGCCCTCACTGATTAGTGGATATTAGCCTAGAAGCTTGGAATACCCAAGAAACAATTCACATAACAAATGATGCCCAAGAAAAAGGAAGGAGAGGCCCCTGGTCCTGGAAAGGCTCAGTGCAGCAGTGTAGGGGAATGGAAGTGGGAAGTGGTTGATTGGGGAACAGGGGTAGGGTAGAGGGCTTATGGGACTTTTGGGGAGGGGGGATCCAGGAAAAGGGAAATCATCTGAAATGTAAATAAAGAATATGTCAAATAAAAAAAAAGAAACTGGAAAGAGCATTCACTAACAGCTTGACAGGACATTTGAAATCTCTAGAACAAAAAGAAGCAAATACACCCAAGAGGATTAGATGGCAGGAAATAATCAAACTCAGGGCTGAAATCAACCAAGTAGAAACAAAAAAAAAAAAGCTATACAATCAACCACACCAGGAACTGGTTCTTTGACAAAAACAACAAGATAGATAAAACTTTAACCAAACTAACCAGAGGGCACAGAGACAATATACAAACAAAGAAAATCAGAAGTAAAAAGGGATACATAATAGCAGATACTAAGGAAATCCATAAAAACATCAGATCCTACTACAAAAGCCTATACTCAACAAAATTGCAAAATCTAGATGGACAATTTTCTAGACAGATACTAGGTACCAAAGTTAAATAAGGATCAGATAAATGATCTAAACAATCCCATAACCCCTAAAAAAATAGAAGCAGTCATTAATAGTCTCCCAACCACCCCCCCAAAAAAAACCCAGGACAAGATGGGTTTAATGCTGAGATCTATCAGACCTTCATAGAAGACTTAACACCAATACTCTTCAAACTATTCCACAAAATAGAAACAGATGGAACACTACCCAATTTGTTTTACGAAGCCACAATTACTCTGATACCTAAACCACACAAAGAAAGAGAGCATTAGGCCAATTTCCCTTATGAATATCCATGTAAAAATAATAAAATTCTTGCCAACCAGATTCAAGAACATATCAAAATGATAATCCACCATGATCAAGTAGCTTTCATCCCAGGGATGCAAGCATAGTCCAACATATGGAAATACATCAATGTAATCAACTATATAAACAAACTCAAAGGAAAAAAAAACACATGATCATTTCATTATATGCTGAGAAAGCATTTGATAAAATCCAACACCTTTTTATGGTAAAAGTCTTGGAAAGATCAGGAATTTAAGACCCATCACTAAACATAGTAAAAGCAATATACAGCAAACCAGTAGACAACATGAAACTAAATGGAGAGAAACTTGAAGCAATCCCACTGAAATCAGAAACTAGACAAGGCTGTTCACTCTCTCTGAACCTGTTAAATATAGTACACAAATTCTTAGCCAGAGCAATTAGACAACAAAAGGAGGTCAAAGGGATACAAATTGGAAAGGAAGAAGTCAAAATATCACTATTTGTATATGATAGTATACTTTAGTGACTCCAAAAATTATACCAGAGAACCCCTAAACCTTGCAAACAACTTCAGCAAAGTAGCTGGATATGAAATTAAATCAAACAAATCAGTAGCTTTCCTATACTTAAAGAATAAAGAGGCTGAGAAAGAAATCAGGACAATAACAACCTTTACAATAGTCACAAACAATACAAAACACCTTGGTGTGACTAACCAAGCATTGGTGTGAAAGATCTGTATGACAAGAACTTCAAGTCTCTGAAGAACAAAATCAAAGGAGATCTCAGAAGATGGAAAGATCTTCCATGCTCATGGATTGGCAGAGTTAAATATTAAAAAATGGTCATCTTGCCTAAAGTAATCTACAGATTCAATGAAATCCCCATCAAAATTCCAACTCAATTCTTCATAGAGTTAGAAAGAGCAATTTCCAAATTTATATGGAATAACAAAAACCTAGGATAGCAAAAACTATTTGCAACAATAAAGAACCTTAAGGCAGAATCACCATTCATGATATCCAGCTATATTACAGAGAAATCTTGAGACAAACTGCATGGTATTGTTACAGTGGCAGGCAGATAGATCATTGGAATAGAATTGAAGACCAAGAAATGAACCCAAACATCTATGGTCACTTGATCTTAAACAAAGGAGCTAAAATTCTCCAGTGGGGGGAAAAAACAGCATTTTCAACAAATCATGCTGAATCACTTGGCAGTCAACATGTAGAAGGATGTGAACTGATCCATTCTTTTCTCCCTGTACAAAGCACAAGTCCAAGTGGATCAAGGACCTCCACATAAAACCACACACACTGAATCAAACAGAAAAGAAAGTGGGGAAGAGACTCAAGCACAAGGGCATAGGGGAAAATTTCCTGAATAGAACAGCAATAGCTTATGCGCTAAGATCAAGAATTGACAAATGGAACCTCAGAAAATTGCAAAGCTTCTGTAAGGCAGGGTGCACTCTCAATAGGACAAAATGGCAACCAACAGATTGGGAAAAGATCTTTACAAATGCTATATCCAATAACAGGCTAATATCCAATATATACAAAGAACTCAAGAAGTTAGAGTCCAGAGAATCAAATAACCCTATTTAAAATTAGGGTACAGAACTAAACAAAGAATTCTCAAATGAGGAATACCAGATGGCTGAGAAATACATAAAGAAATGTTCAAAGTCATTAATCATCAGGGAAATACAAATCAAAACAACCTTGAGATTCCACCTTACTCCAGTCATAATGGCTTAGATCAAAAGTTAGACAACAGCAGATGCTGGAGAGGATGTGGAGAAAGAACACTCGTCCATTGCTGGTGGGATTGTAAGATGCTAAAATCACTCTGGAAATTAGTTTGGCAGTTCCTCAGAAAATTGGACATAGCACTACGTAAGGACCCAGCTATTCCACTCCTGGGCAGATACCCAGAAGATGCTCCAACATGTAATAAGGACACATGCTCCACTATGGTCATAGAAACCTTACTTATAATAGCCAGAAGCTGGAAAGAATACAAATGTCACTCAACAAAGGAATAGATTCAGAAAATTATGTACATTTACAAAAGGGATTACTACTCAGCTATTAATAACAATTAATTCATGAAACTCTTAGGCAAATGAATAGAGGTAGAAAATATCATGCTGAGTGAGACAACCTAATCACAAAAGAAAACACTGGTATGCACTCGCTGATAAGTGGACATTATCCCCAAAACTCAGAATACCCAAGATATTACTCACAGACCACATGAAGGTCAGGAAGAAGGAAGACAAAAGTGTGGAAACATTGATCCTTCTTAGAAGGTGGATCAAAATAACTATGGCTCATAGCCAACCAATAGACTGAGCATAGGGTCCCCAATGGAGTAGCTAGAAAAAGGACCCAAGGATCTGAAGAGTTTTCCAGTCCCATAGGAAGAACAATAACATTTACCAACCAATAACTCCAGAGCTCCCAAAGACTAAACCACTAACTAAAGTGTACACATGGAGGGACCCATGGCTCCAGCTACATATGTATCAGAGTATGGCCTTTTCAGACATAAGTGAGCAGAGAGGCCATTTGTCTTATAGCAGGGTCCTCCGGAAGTGTCATGCCCAGTTTTCTGAGGAACGGCCAGACTGATTTCCAAAGTGGTTGTACCATTTTACAGCCCCACCAGCAGTGGAGGAGTGTTCTTCTTTCTCAACATCCTCGCCAACACCTTCATAGCAGCCTTATTTATAATAGCCAGAAGCTGGAAAGAACCCAGATGTCCCTCAATGGAGGAATGGATACAGAAAATAGAACATCATACTAAGTGAGGTAACCCAGACTCAAAAGGTGAATCATGGTATGCACTCACTAATAAGTGGTTATTAACCTAGAAAACTGGAATACCCAAAACATAATCCATACATCAAATGAGGTACAAGGAGAAAGGAGGACTGGCCCCTGGTTCTGGAGAGACTCAGTGAAACAGTATTCAGCAAAACCAGAACAGGGAAGTGGGAAGGGGTGGGTGGGAGGACAGGGAAAGAGAAGGGGACTTAAGGGACTTTCGGGGAGTGGGGGGCTAGAAAAGGGGAAATCATTTGAAATGTAAATAAATTATATCGAATAAAAAAAAATAAATCACCAGCCACAGAAAAAAAAAGAAAGAAAGAAAAAAGAAAATGTGGTATATTTACACAATGGAATCCTACTCAGCAATTAAAAACAATGAATTCATGACATTTTTAGGCAAATGGTTGGAACTGGAAAATATCATCCTAAGTGAGGTAACCCAATCACAAAAAGAATATACCAGGAATGCAATCACTGATAAGTGGATATTAATTAGCCCAGAAGCTCTGAATACACAAGGCACAAATTGCATAACAAATGACTCCCTTGAAGAAGTATGGAGTGGGTCCTGATCCTGGAAAGGATTGATCTAGCATTGGAGGGTAATATAAGGACAGAGAAAAAAAGGAGGGAGATGATTAGAGAATAGATGGAGAGAAGAAAGAAAGTTTATGGGACATATGGAGAGGGGGGATCCGGGAAAGGGGAAATCATTTGGAATGTAAACAAAGAATATAGAAAATTAAAAAAAAAAGAAAAGAACCAAAGAAAAAAGAAAACAATGCAATAGGGCTAAATGGCCTTGGAAGTCCAAGAGAAAACCCGATTCAAATACTAGTACTTATTTATATGATCTTGAAGAGTTTTGTTAACCTCTGTATGCCTGCATTGTAGCCAGAGAAAATTTGTTTAGTACATTTGAGGTTTTGATTATTATGTGATGGGAGGTATTTCTGTTCTGGTCCAGTCTGTTTGGAGTTTTGTAGGCTTCTTGTATATTCATGGGCATCTCTCTCTTTAGGTTAGAGAAGTTTTCTTCGATAATTTTATTGAAGATATTTGCTGGCCCTTTAAGTTGTAAATTTTCACTCTCATCTATGCCTATGATCCTTAGGTTTGGTCTTCTCATTGTCTTCTTGATTTCCTGGATGTTTTGGGTTACAAACTTTTTGCATTTTGCATTTTCTTTAACTGTTAAGTCCATGGTTTCTATGGTACCTTCAACATCTGAGATTCTTTCTTCTATCTTTTGTATTCTGTTGTTGATATTTACATCTATCGAAGAAGACCTCAGAAAATGGAAAAATCTGCCATGCTCATGGATTGGCAGGATTAATATAGTTAAAATGGCCATCTTGCCAAAAGCGATCTACAGATTCAACGCAATCCCCATCAAAATCCCAACTCAGTTCTTCACAGAGCTAGAAAAAGCAATTCTCAAATTCATCTGGAATAACAAAAAACCCAGGATAGCTAACAACAAAAGAAATTCTAGGGGAATCAGTATCCCTGACTTCAAGCAATACTACAGAGCAATAGTGTTTAAAACTGCATGATATTGGCACAGTGACAGACAAGTGGACCAATGGAATAGAATTGAAGATCCAGAAATGAATCCACACACGTATGGTCACTTGATCTTCGACAAAGGAGCTGAAAACATCCAGGGGAAACAAGATAGCCTTTTCAACAAATGGTACTGGTTCAATTGGAGGTCAGCATGCAGAAGAATGCGAATTGATCCATTCTTATCTCCATGTCCTAAACTTCACTCCAAGTCAATCAACGACCTCCATGTAAAACCAGAAACAAGGAAATTAATACAAAAGAAACTGAGGAAGACCCTTAAGAACATGGGCACAGGGGAAAAGTTCCTGAACAGAACACCAATAGCTTATGCTCTAAGATCAAGCATTGACAAATGGGACCTCATAAAATTACAAAGTCTCTGTAAGGCAAAGGACACTGTTAAAAGGACAAAACAGCAACCATCAAATTGGGAAAGAATTTTACCAACCTTACATCTGATAGAAGGCTAATATTCAATATATACAAAGAACTCAAGAAGTTATACCCCAGGGAACCAAATAACCCTATTAAAAAATGAAGTACAGATCTAAAAAAGTATTACCACCTGAAGAAATTTGAATGGCCGAGAGGCACCTTAAGAAGTGCTCAACATCATTAGTCATTAGGGAAATGCAAATCAAAACAACCCTGAGATTTCACCTTACACCAGTCAGAATGGCTAAGGTCAAAAATTCAGGAGACAGCAGGTGTTGGCAAGGATGTGGAGAAAGAGGAACACTCCTCCACTGCTGGTGGGGCTGTAAGATGGTACAACCACTTTGGAAATCAGTCTGGCAGTTCCTTAGAAAACTGGACATGACACTTCTGGAGGACCCTGCTATACCTCTCCTGGGCATACACCCAAAGGATTCCCTGACATGCAATAAAGACACATGCTCCATTATGTTCATAGCAGCCTTATTTATAATAGCCAGAAGCTGGAAAGAACCCAGATATCACTCAAAAGAGGAATGGATACAGAAAATGTGGTATATTTACACAATGGAATACTACTCAGCAGTTAGAAATAATGAATTCGGAGGAACTGCCAGACTGATTTCCAGAGTGGTTGGTTGTACCAGTCCTGCTATACCACTCCTGGGCATATACCCAGAAGATTCCCCAGCATGTAATAAGGATACATGCTCCATTATGTTCATAGCAGCCCTATTTATAATTGCCAGAAGCTGGAAAGAACCCAGGTATCCCTCAACAGAAGAATGGATGCAAAAAATGTGGTATATATATACACAATGGAGTACTATTCAGCCATTAGAAACAATGAATTCATGAAATTCTTAGGCAAATGGATGGAGCTAGAGAACATCATACTAAGTGAGGTAACCCAGACTCAAAAGATGAATCATGGTATGCAATCACTAATAAGTTGATATTAACCTTGAAAACTGGAATACCCAAAACATAATCCACACATCAAATGAGGTACAAGAAGAATGGAGGAGTGGCCCCTTGTTCTGGAAAAACTCAGTGAAGCAGTATAGGGCAAAACCAGAACGGGGAAGTGGGAAGGGGTGGGTGGGAGGACAGGGGGAGAGAAAGGGGCTTATGGGACTTTGGGGGAGTGGGAGGCTAGAAAAGGGGAAACCATTGGAAATGTAAATAAAAAATATATCGAATAAAAAAAAGAAACAATGAATTCACAAAATTTTTAGGCAAATGGTTTGATCTGGAAAATATCATCCTAAGTGAGGTAACCCAATCATAAAAGAATACACATGGAATGCAATCTCTGATAAATGGATATTAATTAGCCCAGAAGCTCTCAATACCCAAGGCACAAATTGCATAACAAATGACTCCCATGAAGAAGTATGGAGACTGTCCTGATCCTGGAAATGATTGATCTAGCATTAGAGGGGAATAAAAGGACAGAGAAAAAGGAGGGAGGTGATTGCAGAATAGATGGAGAGGTCTATGAGACATATGGGGAGGAGGATCTTGGAAAGGGGAAATCATTTGGAATGTAAACAAAGAACATAGAAAATAAAAATATTTATTAAAAAAAAAGAAAAAGAAAAAATCTCCAACCTAAAATGCAATGAAGTTTTAGAAATTGAATATATAAAATATAATGGATAATACCAAAATATTTAATATAAATAGTAGTGTTAACATGAATAAAAGTTGGTATAAGTTCCACAAAAGATATAAGCACAACTTCACTGCATATTATATTCCTATATGGAAGTGTTGTGGCCTAATCCAAAGCTTCATATGAGAAATTTTTCCAAAGTTACATAATAAATCATAAGAGAACATCTTGTGGTCTGTATCCTCCTACCCCTAAAAAAAAAAAAAAACAAAACTGTTCCTAATTCCTGCTTAGAAAGCCAAGGGGTCAACAATGGGCTGCTCTGCTGATTTGCTGGGAGGAGGCATTTTATATTCATGAGGCAGAGAAGACTGAGTGTTTTCATGAGATGGGCAAAGATAGCTATTAGAAATAATTCTCACAGTATCACAAAATAATTGTCATTAGCTTAGAGTATTTCATAAATAGCTACTTTAAAACAGGTGAACTCTGTGCCCGTCCAATTTAGAATGTGGGTGTATATCATCTATCAGAATTGCTTGTCATTGAAAGTTGACTTTCTTGGTTGGTAGCAAACAAGATGCATTGCTTGAAAAGTGGCACATGAAAAAGCCACCAGACAAAATATTCATCTAGAGCACATAAAAGTAATCAGGGAAGGCTGAATAAATAAGTTAGTATTTGATCTAAGTAAGAAAACTAATGGGTTAGTAAGAATGAAATATGTAAGGGAAAAATATTCCTAGCAAAGAAAAAATAATAAAAATAATAATTATAATAATAATCATAGCAGTAAAGTATTATGGAAGCAAAATGAACTGTGGTATATATACATCAGACTGTAAATGTATATACATTTTATATAGTAAAGATTTCAGATACATTATCTTAACTAGCTTCATCAATTATTAGAGAAGAAAATAGCCCTAATTCTTATGTTTCAAAATTATTATTCCTGATGAGTTCTTGGGTGTGGATTTATGTGGAGATGCACAGAAGGGAACATAATCATGGTAAATATTATAAGTATACAGGACATGAAGAAATCCAATGTATCCAGATAATGGAACATGCTAAAAGTTGGTGCAACAGATTTTTCAGTCTTACTCCATAGGTAATGATGACACTTGCAGTAGTGTCATCAGCACCAGAACTGTGCTTTAGGATACTAATTAATCAACATTTTAATTATTATGAAAAGTAGTTTAACTGATTCTTATCTCGATCTACAGTCAAGATTCACATTTTTTACAAAACTAGGCCAAATATCATAAGTCAATGAGGAATAGAGGATTGTGATCCATATTGTAGGATAAAGTAGCCCAGTCAGAAGCACATGGTGTCACATTATGTTTTCCATGTTTCAATGACATAGCCTCAGATAGTTCTAAGCTGTTTACAGTGACACCTATGTGTCATTTCCTGAATATTTTAGTTGGATATGCATTTTTAAATATTATCAATGCATTAGAACTACATGAAACTAATTAGACTGGCAGGACCTATTTGAGACCCCTGGACAGGAATCTTAATCTGTCTGAAAGGGGTCTTTTATTTACTTTTGCACATTCTAGTTCTAAAAATGTCTGCCTCCATTGTTTTGGTTTGATGTTTCCCCAACACAATGAGAAAAATCTATCCCCAAAGGTAAATTATAATCGCACAAAAAAATTCCAGTATAATTTAATAGTGGTTTGAGTGAAAATATTCTCCTGCAACTGTAGGCTCATATAAATAGGCTCTATTAGAAAGCATGGCCTCTTTGGAGTTCGTTTGGCCTTGTGGGAAAAAGTATGTAACTGGAAGTGGTTTCAGATGTTCAAGACAGGTCCAATGTCACACTATCTTACTGCTGCTTTTGGATATAGATGCAGAGCTCTCCACTACTCTATTTCTCCAGCCATGCTACCATGTTTCTCATCATGATGACAATGAACAGAACCTATGAATTTTTAATTGTTCAATTAACAATTGAATTAAGGTTTTAATTAAATGTTTTTTTTATAAAATTTGCCTTGGTCTTAGAGCCTCTCACAGTCATAGAAATCCTAAGACAGAAGGGACTGTGGTTCTGCCATGATACATTAGACTAGGCTTTTGTTTGGAGAAACTTTAGACTAGAAAGGTTATTGGACACTTTTTGGGGGCCCCCTTAGCCATAAAAGTGTGAGCATGGATGAGAGTGTTTCTCGGGATGATTTGAACAATGGGAACCCACACAAGAGGTTTTAGAGATTAATATTAATACAGATCATTCTTGTAGTATTGTGGTGAAGAAACTGGATGCTTTCTGCCATGTCTATAAAATCTGTCTAAAACTAAATTGAAGAGTTATAGACTAATGGCTTTGGCAGAGGATATTTCCAAGCAATCTTGCATTGACTGTGTGGTGTGACTGTTAGTGCCCTGTCTTAAGCAGACTTACAATGAAAAGAAACAAACAGAATGAGGAAAAATATAATATGTATAGTTACAGTAGAAATGGAGTACCAAAAAGTCTAAAGAGATTAAAGAAAAGCTTGGTCCTAACTAAAAGAGAGTTATGACCTCAGAGCAAGACCCCACCAAGCTAGCAATCTAACTTTTGCAAAAGAAATAAAGAAAAGTCAAACGGAATTTTAAAAAACTTAAAGTCAGGTATGGTGGCACATACCCAGCAGTCAGAAGTCAGAAGGTGGAGGATTTCTGAGTTCAAGGCCAATTTAGTCTATAGTGCAATTTCAAAGACATCCAAGTTAAAGCAATGAAAGACATTGTAGAAAACAGAAAACTTTTTTTAAAGTACTTAAAGAATGAAGCCAAGTTTTAGACTCACCAAGCAGCAGAACTTGGCAGCTTTGGCCATGTGGCATTAGAGTCAAGGATACAAGGATACAAGAAAGATTTTGTAGATTATCCCTCCATGATTAAGGAAAGTAACTGTTGTTAGGCATTTTTCAGGGGTGTTCCTGTATGGAGACCTAAGGAGGCCATGTTGTGAAGCTGTGAAGGTAAATACTGGATTGCCTTGGGGACTCCAAGTTGTTGGTGATGCCGGAGTTATGGGATACTTGTCAAGGAGAGACTCTAACAGCAAGTCAGCCCACAAGAAAGAACTATATTGCAGTCAACAAAAATTAAAAGAAATGGAGATCTGAAGAGCACTTTGATATCAGAATGAAATACAGACTTTGGCGTTTGCCCAGCTGGATTTTAGTCTTGCTTTGGTCCAGGATTTCCTCACTGTGCTCCTATCCCCTCTTTTAGAATGGTAATGTACATGCTGTGCCACTATATGTTGGAAGTATGTGATCTGCTTTTTATTTTGATTTTACAGGGGATTACAGTTAAGAGACTGCATGGTTCTCAGAAGAGACTTTGAACTTTAGACTTTTAAACATTGTTGAGACTGTGATATACTATGGAGGCTTTTGAAGTTAGACTGTGTGCAGTTTTAGTTTATAATATGGCTACCAACCTATGGGGGCCAGGGAGTGAAATATGTTTGGTTTGAATGAAAATAGCCCTAATAGGCTCAGATGAAATAAAGCTATTAAGAGCTATGGCTTTGTTGAGTATATATGGGCTTCTTGGAGTATATGTGGACTTGTTAGGGGAAATCTGTCACTAGGGGTGATGTTTAAGGTTTCAGATGCTCGACCCAGGTCCAAGTCACTCTCTCTCCTGCCTTCAGATCTGGATATAGAACTCGAAGCTACTTCTCCAGCACCATGCTTGAATCCATTTTCATCATGGACTGAACAACTAAACTGTAAGAAAAACCTAATTAAAGATTTTTCTTTAAAAGAGTTGTCATGCTCATAATGGTTCTTCATAGCAAAAGAAATGCTAGCTAAGGCAACTTCTGACTACCATTTAAAAATAAAAGACTCCTTTTAAACAGAAATTCCCATTTCCAATTGCTATGTTTCCCCTTTGGTGAATATAGAGGACAAGAACAGCATTTTGTGGCAAGAACATGGAAGATTTTAAATTGCCTGAAGACATAGACTCTGTCTTAGTTACTTTTCTATTACTGTGAAGACATACCATGATCAAGGCTCTTTATAAAATGAAATGTTTAAAAATGAAGTTGCTTATAGTTTTAGAGGTGTATTCCATGATCATCATGATGGGGTACACAGCAGCAGACAGGCAGGCATGAAAATGGAGGAGTAGATAAGAGCTTATATCCTGATCCACAAGCAGCAAGCAGAGAGAAAATGTCTGGTCTGGCATACATGAGCTTTTGAAGCCACAAATCCCACACAGAGTGACACACCTACCCGTACAGAAGACCTTACCATGTAATCTTTCTTGAGCAATCTACCAACTGGGAACCACTAATTCAAATATCTGAGTTTACATGAGCCATTCTTATTCAAACTACCACAGATAGTTTTTCTTTGAGTTTTGAATAAAAGTTAATCCTGGAACAATTTTCAAAATTCTGCATGACTTTGGAACAGACATGTACTATCCAAGGTTTGCTTCCCCCAAGGCAGAATAGAGCTACTACTGTCAGGAGTCCTAAAACAGTCACAAGGAAAGTGTTACTGTAAGTCCCATTTTACAAATGAGCAAAAGAGCTAAAGGATGGTATCTAAGTTATTTAAAAAGAAAAAACCTTATATTTGATGAATGCAAAAAAATCATTTTAGAATCTGAACTCTTTCTGCTACCTGATGCTATGAAACTTAGACAAGTCCTACATAAAAATACATTAACATGGAAATTTAATGAAGCCCCAGAATTTAATAGTTATTATAATCCAAAGTGAGGAAACAGACCTAGTTATAAATTTTCAAAATGGTGTTATTGAGTTTATTCCTTTTCACAAATGTTTGTCCACTTTGTAAAAATAATACAATCTTATTGACATTGGGTTCTGTCTATTCTGTTGAGTGATGTGTCGATGAAAGACCTATAAATCATATGTAGGAAGAAGCTTCAAAGATTTCAAATATCTAACCATTATTTCTTTTACCTTAAGTCACAATAGCAGTGCCATTGCTATTGTGCCTTTTATGACTTCTGGGGTTAATTTTTAAATCTCTTTTCCTTAAGCACTTGATGAAAACAACCTAGGCTATAGCATAAAAACATAGCTGACACTCTTCAGAAAGGATGCATTCTGATGTTGTTTGAAATGTGAATATTATTTGTTACTGAAGCACAATCTAACCATGGAAAATGACAGAAAATAATAAGAAACAATTACTCAGAGAATCAAGCCCCAAATTTATATCTGAGAGTAAGTACTCTCTCTCTCTCTCTCTCTATCTCTCTCTCTCTCTCTCTCTCTCTCTCTCACACACACACACACACACACACACACACACACACACACACACCTGAACCCAGAAGATACTATGCTGGATAGAAGCTGTTAACAACTCAGTCTCACACTGAGTTAGGATATTTTGGGCCTTGTCAGCAGTTAGCTGTTGAGTTCTGACTATTTATCTTAGTCTTCTATCAATCACTCTTGATGAAAACAGCCTAGGCTATAACATAAAAACATAGCTGACACTCTTCAGAGAGGATGCATTCTGATGTTGTTTTTAAGGAGGTTTGGTAAGATGGTCTTGGGCCATTTCAGTGACCAAAAGTCTAAGAAAAGAGGATAGTGTACATGATGGGTAGTTCCTTAGGAGCAGGGATTACAGGTGGCATGTTTCATCAGCTTTTTAAATTTAACTTACTTAGCACTTTTCTGATGCTATCCCAGTAATCACTCAGGTTTATGTGGGGTGCTGAAAAGGAATCATAGTAAAAAAGATGAGTCTGGAATAGATTCTGAGATCACTGAAATATATTTTGACAATCAGCTATAGTCATATAAAAGAAAGTATGGTCCTGATCCTGGAAAGGATTGATCTAGCATTGGAAGGGAATATAAGGACAGAGAAAAAGGACGGAGGTGATTGGAGAAGGGATGGAGAGAAGAAGGTTTATGGGACATATGGGGAGGGGGGATCCAGTAAAGGGGAAATCATTTGGAATGTAAACAAAGAATATAGAAAATAAAAATATTAAAAAAAAGAAAGTATGTAGTTAGAGATGTAACTCTTGGTTTTAAGAGTCAAGATAACCATAGTAATACAATAAAAAAACTATTCTAATCTTAGATTTGCAAAGTCTATTAACTGAGTGAATGATCAGAGAATCCGTAAACCCGTTGAATATTAACTGTATATTAAATTGCATTACATATTAATACCTGAAAATTTAAAGCATTCAGCTTATAATACAAAAGAAAATGTGTGTCTGGACATACAGATTAGAAAATATTACTGTTTATGATCACTCACCTATAAATCAACATCCATTTATTGAACATCTGCTTGTACCTGACACTAAAATGTGTGCAAAGACAGATAACATTCTCCTAATGAGCCCAGTCCACTACAGAAATTAAACAAATACTTCAGAATTACCATACAAGGGAAGATTGCATCTTGAAAGAAGATGTAGGAATCATAAAGCTTTCTATTGTGAATGGAGTTTTAGTCCACAGGTGGAAAAGTGCTCTGGTCAGAATAAATAAGCTGGCAGAAGTAAAATAAAAAAGCACAGAATTTGTACAGGGAATAATATAGTTTTCAGGGAATAATATTGTGTGTAGCTAGAATCATTGCAAAGAATAAGTTCCCACTAAAAACCAGACCTCTGACAAGCTAAATGTGTGTATCTGATATTAGGAGTACAGGAAACTCAAGAGAGTGAGTTATAAAATCATCTGGAGAAGGAAGATAAAGCCAATCAGGAGTGACTTAATGGCTGGATTGTTACTTTGGGTAAATAAGACACACTCCCACAAGACACCTACTGAATGACTGAAAATACAATTCATACTTGCTGTCACAAGTCAAACTGAGGTCATTATCCTTCTACCCCATCTGTCTTTGGTTAAGGGTCGCTGCTTCCCAAGCACTAACATCAAGACACTTCTGCAACTAAAGAAACACCTCAGGCAAGTAAACAGTGATACTTAAGGCAAAAAGCCTTTCAAGTATACAGAGAAGTGGCTCCTGGACCTGCAGGCAAGCTACAGGCAGGGCAGCATCTTTAAAACAGGAGGAAGTTGAAGTGCCAAATATGAGGCAATCTCATAGGCTGTGTACTCCTTTCATCTATATTCAAATCAGTAGATATTGTAGAGCTTTGGACAATCTAAAAGGAGAAAACCCTCTTCTTTAGAAGGGAGTCTATATGTGCCAGAAACTGGAAGGGAGGATTGAAGTAGGCCCCATAATGAGAGGTACACTAATAAAAGCAAGTAAAGATGCAAGTAAAGGATGGAATCTCTCTCTCTCTCTCTCTCTCTCTCTCTCTCTCTCTCTCTGTGTGTGTGTGTGTGTGTGTGTGTGTGTGCATATATGGCATCTTTGTATGAGAGAGAGAAAGAGAGAGAGAGAGAGAATGAGAGAGAGAAAGAATGAGAGAGAGATTACATAAACTTGACAGAATGAAGTGTTGACAAATTGAGACTGGTGACTGACAAATGAAAGATGTAGAAGACTCAGACATTTTTACTCTGGAGAAAAGGTTTGTTATGTGAACAGAAACTAAGAAATCCAAAGAGTATAATATTACAGATTTTTTTTTCTTTTTGAAATTTCCTTCAGTAATTAAACCCTTTCTCTTAGATTTTGTCTGGGCCACTCAACTTACAATCTGTTGTGGTCATAATACAGGTGCTCTTCAGAAATTCCATACCCATAGAAACAGGGTTCAGTAGAAGCCACCTTCATAATCATCACCCCACACTAAACTCCAAGCTGGTTTCTTTTTCTGGTTTTATTGTTTGATTTGCACATTGTTTTCTTTTTTAACTTATATTTTCTGTGGTAGTGTTTCTCAGTGTAAAGCCACAAGACTATTCTGACCTGTAAGGGTAGTCTGGCATGGACAAAAAGTAAAACTGTCCCTTAAGTGGAGTTTAATGCTATAACCACCATGACAATAATGATGTTTGTCAAGGTACCCTTATCTTTGTTAGGGCATTTATAGGTTTCATGGTTTCTGCTTTCACTACAAATACACTGGAAAGAACACTAGAGCCTCCTCCCTCTTCATGTTTCATGTTTTGTTGGCTTGTTTGCTTGCTGGATAAATGGCTGACTGGGTGGATGTTTGATCTATTTGCTGCTGGAAACAAAGGCATGATCACAGAAATGCTACAGTGAATCTCTAGTGCTTTACTAATATGGATTCACAGCAAGTATGTTTCTCAACATTTTCTCTTGAAAAGGGAAATTATGTTCAAAGTACTTTTGTCTTAGCTATTTTAACTCATTGGGAAAGTAATAAAACAGTGCAAAACACTGCAATGATTGTGGTTTTTACACAGGGGTACTTTGAACCAATACTTAAGTCAAATAACAAAGGCACACAAACGCTGGATATATCCAAGTTGAGAGTGAATCTCTGAAAGATGAGCAGTGGATGGAAAGAGTTAGACTAAGGAGATCCCTTTTTTTATCGAAGGGATATGGAGTTAATCCTGTGGCTGCTGCCATAGAGTCAACCAGCCATACTCATTTCAACCTATAGTTTTCACAAAGCCAGCTTCATTTCCTCCCAGAGGACTTGTAACCAGAGCTAAGAGTGCCACCTACAGGCATAAGAATGCTAAATATTTATTAAACCATTTAGGCTTATGTTCCTTTCTTATCAGTTGTGCAAGATATTGAAGTCTTATGGTAATAACAGAAAAGAAAGGCATGAAGTTGGTAGGAAATATGTTTTACCTATGGGAGGAATTAGAAGAGGAAAATGGAGGTGGATACAAATATATTCCAATGCACTCAAGCATGGAAGTCTCAAAATGAAAGGAAATTGTAATTTAAAAGGAGACCTGTGTGTGTGTGTGTGTGTGTGTGTGTGTGTGTGTGTGTGTGTGTGTGTGTTAGAAGGAAACAGCAACGTTTAGAAAGAAACTAGATTATCGGCCAGCAGGTAATGAAGAGAAAGCTAAACATTTAAAAAGAATTTAGAATCTAAAGGGAGAACTCACAGAGGGAAGGCAAGCCTATGGTGAGTTGTGCCCCAGGTAAATAAGGGCACGTGCACACACACACACACAAGCACATAGACACATACATGTGGGCCCTCACATGCAGTTATATATATATATATATGTCTACTCATCTACTGAGCCTGAGGATGGCTTTCTTTCCTAATAACATTTTGGCTTTTCAACTACTTCCATGCCATCCAGGTTCTGATCTCTTTGATATTTACAATGAGAAAGTATAGAGCAAAGTATACTTCCATGTTTCTTACAGATTTGCTGTTTCTCTCTGGAGGGGAACAGCTAGGAGCACACAGGGCATATAATCAGTGGAGCTGCTGGGACAGGAGTCTTCTGGTTGCCATTTGTACGAGGGAGCCAGGTGGCTCCACAGACTTCTATGCACAGACCCTGCCAAAAAAGAGTTGGTCTCCCAGAAGTATGGAGAAAGGCTTACAGGCCCACAGGAGGGACAAGCTCCAGCCAGAGACAGGAAGACCAACTAATACCAGAGATAACCAGATGGCAAAAGGCAAACACACGAACTATACCAACAGAAACCAAGACTACTTGGCAACATCAGAACCCAGTTCTCCTACCACAGAAAGTCCTGGATACCCCAACACACTAGAAAACAGAGTTGGAATTAAAACCATATCTCATGTTGCTGGTAGAGGATTTCAAGAAGGACATAAATAATTCCCTTAAAGGAATACAGAGCATGGATCAACAGGTAAAAGCCCTTAAAGAGGAAACACAAAAAATCCCTTTAAGAATTACAGGAAAGCACAAACAAACAAGTGAATGAACTGAAGCAAACCATCCAGAATGGAAGTAGAAACAATGAAGAAATCACAAAGGGAGACAACTCAGGAGATAGAAAACCTTGGAAAGAAATTAGGAGTAATAGATGCAAACATCACCAACAGAATACAAGAGATCGAAGAAAGAATCTCAGGTGCTGAGGATACTATAGAAAGCATTGACTCTACAGTCAAAGAAAAGGCAAAATGCAAAAGACTTGTAACCCAAAACATCCAGGAAATCCAGGACACAATGAGAAGGTCAAACCTAAGGATTATAGGTATATAAAAAAGTGAAGACTTACTACTTAAAGGGCCAGTAAATATCTTCAACAAAATTATAGAAGAAAGCTTAACCAAACGTAAAGAAAGAGATGCCCATGAATATACAAGAATCCTACAGAACTCCAAACAGATTGTATTAGAACAGAAATTCCTCCCAGCACATAATAATCAAAACACCAAATGTACTAAACTAAGAAAGAATATTAAAAGCAGTAAGAGCAAAAGGTCAAGTAACTTATAAAGGCAAACCTATCAGAATTATACAAGACTTCTCACTGGAGATGATAAAAGCTAGAAGATCCTGGATAGATCTCATACAGACCCTAAGAGAACACAAATGACAGCCTACACTACTATATCCAGAAAAACTCTCAACATAGATGAAGAAACCAAGATATTCCATGACAAAACCAAATTTATACAATATCTTTCCAAAAATCTAGCCTTATAAAGGATAATAGATGGAAAATGCCAACATAAGGAGGGAATCTACACCCTAGAAAAACCAAGAAAGTAATGTTCTTCACACAAACCTGAAAGAAAGTAACCACACAAACATAAAAATAACATCAAAAATAACACTGATATCTCTTGATATCAATGGCCTCAATTCCCCAATAAAAAGGCATAGAGTAACAGAAATATTTTTCATGTAAATCTTCAATTTTATCAAAAATATTTGTGATTGCTCTTCCAATTAATTTAGTCATGTTTTTATGTCTACCATTTTATTGATATTTTTCCATAACCTTCAATTTTAATGTTTTTCTATATATTTCTTCAATTTTATCAGAAGTGTTTTCCATGTAAATCTTCAATTTTATCAGAAAATGTTTAAAATTCCACTTTCAATCAACTTAGAAATATTTTTATGCCTGCCATTAGATCTATATAATTTTGCATGAAATAGTCAATTTTAACATGTTTTCTACATATTTCTTCAATTTTATCAGAAATACTTTCTATGTAAATCTTCAGTTTTATCAGAAAATGTTTATAATTCCACTTTCAATCAACATAGAAATATTTTTATGTCTGCCATTTTATCTGTGTAATTTTCCACAAAAATCTTCAATTTTAACATGCCATTCTTTATATTTCTACAATTTTAGCAGGAATATTTTCCACATAAATCTTCAATTCTAGAATTCAATCATTCTATCATAAAATGTTTCTACTTTCTTTTCCAATTAATTTAAAAATGTTCTTTATGTCTACTATTTTACTCTTTAATTTTCCATGAAAACTGTCAATTTTAATGTATTTCTTTATATTTTCTCAATTTTGTCAGAAATATTTTCCATGTAAATCTTCAATTTTATCATAAAATGGTTTTATTTCCTTTTTCAATAAAAAAGAAAGAAAAAAGAGATGTGCTGAGACTTCGGTAGTTAAAAAAGTAAAAAAGTGTCAGAACATGGTCCAAGAATGGAGTCTTGTGAGGGAAATTCTGACTGCATGTGAGAAAACTCCAATAAAACAAGACAGGTGTCTTGGGTCCTTAGTTTCTTCAAAAATGTAGAATTCTTCTTGGAATGTACTTTTGTGCCCTTCCCATATGTAGTAGATAGAAGTAGGTTTACTTTAGATTATTTATATCAACTAGCTATTGATATTTGTTTATTTGCTTCTGTGGAAAAAAAGCATGGTTTTGCCACATGCGGTTTGCCCTTGTGGTTATATACAGTTTGAACTCTTGAGAAATTTTCTCAGGTAAGCTTGTTTAACCCTCAGGGAATAATTTTACTGATGCTCTGAATAAAATCCTCTATTGTTTGACATTTCTACACTCCATTCTCCCAGATTCTGTCTTCTTGACAGTGTTAAATCCAGAGTCACTTATCCTTTCCTCAGTCTTCTAGTCATCACCATTGTGTGTCACTACTAACCTCAATCAAAATTCTCTAGTTCATCTAAGAGCACTGGTAGATTTTATCATGATTTAGATGATGTAAAATTTGATCTTGTCCTAGAACAGCACTAGCCATGAAACCTTAAGACACTGGATCTTCTATTTCTAAGGACACTACAAAGACATAGGGCTTAGATGATTCTAGCTGAATTTGACTGAAAAGTCTCTATTCTGCAGTCTAACTACTATGGTAAAAGAAAATACAACTCTTTAACATAATCTTGGATTGCTTTAGCCAAAATATGAAACAAAGGGGAGAGAGAATCTATAGAGACCACCTCCAGTAAATAGACATGGCCCCCAGTTGAGGGATGGGACTGACCACCCACCCATATCAAAATCTTTAACCCAGAATTGTCCCTGTCTAAAAGAAAGACAGGGACAAAAATGGAGCAGAGACTGAAGGAAAGGCCATCCAGATACCGCCACACCTAGGGATCCATCCCATCTTCAGAGATCAAACCTCTTGCTGATGGCAAGAAGTGCTTGCTAACAGTAGCCTGGTATGGCTGGTCCCTGAGAGGATCTATCACCACCTGACCAACACAGATGTAGATATTCACATCCAGCTACTATATTGAGCCCAGGGACCCCAATGGAAGAGCTAGAAGGTCTGAAGGAACTGAAGGGGATTGCAACCTCACATGAAGAACAATATCAACTATCTGGACTACCCAGAGCTCCCAGAGACAAAACCATCAACCATAGACTATACATGGAGGGATCCAGGGATCCAGAATCACATATAGCAGAGGACTGCATCATCTGACATCAATGGGAGGGGAGGGAGGCTTGATGCCCCAGTGTAAGAGGAAGCTAGGGTGAGGAGGGAGGGAGTAAGTGGAGAAACACCCTCAAAGAGGCAAAGGGGAGGGGGAGAGATGGAATGCGATGGGGGGGGGTGAGTGGAGAAGTAACTAGGAAGGCAGACATCATTTGAGATGTAAACAAATAAAATGAGTTTAAAAGGTAAAAATTATTTTTGTTGCTACATCATAACTGTAATTTACTATTATTATGAATCATAGTATAAATATTATTTTTTGGAGATGGATATTTGCCAAGGGTGCTGATGATTGATATTAGAGGGCCATCTCACTGTTGGTGGTTGCCACCCCTTGGGTACTGGTCCTGGGTTCTATAGGAAAGTAGTTTGAAAATGCCAGAAGGAGCATGTAAGCAACACTCCTCCATACCCTCTGCATTGGTTTCTGCCTCCAGGTTCCTGTCCTGACTGAGTTCCTGCCCTAAATTCTCCCATAATGGACCATAATGTAGAATTTTAAGTGCTTTCTACCCCTGATTTTGACTGATTTAGCTTTTGGTGATTTAGCATAGCAATAGGAACCCCAATTAAGAGTGGAAGCAATTTTTGCCCATCCAATACAAAGATGTATGGTGAATGAATGGGATTTTTGGAAAAAATGTTATTTTGACATAGTATATGTGATGGTTTTACCATCTAAGTCAGGTCAGGCTATCATCCCAATTCAGCAGAGTGGCAAGAAACCACTTTCTTCATGTATAATCATTATATAATACATTATTTTTTCAACAATGTTTACCTTCTATAGTCACAAATAAAAGGACATTTTTCATTTTATTTCTTAGTGAATGATCCTTTTGTTTCTTCCCTCCATACATTTTAAAATCTCTGTCATTACCTCTACAGCAAAGTTAGATGTTGGTACATGATTTTGAAAGATGCTATGTACAAAGTGAGATTCTACTCTTATAATCTGACTCAAAAGATCAAGCTAGTAGAACCAAGGTGAACTGAAGGCAACAGAATCTCACCATCTTCTATTTTCAACATCTGAGGGACAGTTTCTTCTCATCACAAATGCATGGCTGAATAAAAAGTAATCTTAATTGTTTTCTTTTAATATTGTTATCACTAGACATTTGTGGACAGTTTTAACCATAGCAAGATGAGAAAGGAATCACCTCATTAGGTGCAAATAGGGCTAATCAAAGAATTATTGTTTGGAGAGGTTAAAGCATTGCAGCATCTGACATAATACACTGTCAATGTACTTTCTGTGTATCTACAAATATGGGTAATGGTATGTAGGAAGAAAAAGGACATCTTTTCCAACATATCTATGGAATCTATAGGTCACAGAACCTTGAGAATGAACATTACAACCATCCAATGTCCAGCTTGTCTTCCAGTTATTTCCTGGGAACTCAGCATATACATCCTTATTCAAGTAGTAATATTTGATGTTGTTAGTACCAGTATTCAAAGGCCACATTGATTTGAGCAGCAAGAGAAATAGCAGACGTCAATTATTCTCTAGTTGGATGCCATTGATGGAGAACAGAAAAAGAGGGGAAATGTGGGAAAAATGAGAAGCAAAAGGAATGTCTCATTTGGGAATATGGCTTAAGTTGTTTGCCAAAAATGTGCAGAACACCTGACAATAACTATAATAATCCATTATCTAATAAAAAATTTCACAAGTATTATAAATGACATTTATGGTCAAAATTGTACTCTTGACCTCCTTGTGACTTATATATAATAAGAATTCTGTTATCTTCTTTTGACTTATGTTTTGTCAGCCTATAAATCTGTACAAAGCACCTCATAAACCACCTAATAAATTCACTTCCTAAACAAGAGTTCTTTACATAAAAATAAGTGTATGGAAATCTATGATCCTGCAAGCCAAGTTAAAATATAATCAAGGGGATAGTAGAAAACATGTAATAAGAAAAACAGAGGGTTTTATGTGGTTATATGTAGGTGAGAACTGAGGTGGAGGTGGAAGAGTTAAGAAGTCAGGAGATAGCACAACCATTTTGCTGAAAATATCACACATTAAGTTTACAAACCTAACAGAAATCAATCTTGAACTAACCAGAAAAGTCTTATCCAGCCTAGTTTGTCTAGTGCTAGAAGGTGCTACGTAGGATTCTTGGGCTCTTGTATGTCACCAGACACTGAATGCTACAATATTAACCATATAAGCAACATAATATGTGTCCACTGGTGAAATATGGTATGATGGTTCCTGTGGTAACTAACCGCTTTCTGACTTGATCTGAGACCTTTTCCACAGAGAACACTCATCCCTGGTAATACAGTGTAAACATGCTCGAAAGCTCATGGCTGGTAAAGGCTCATAGCCACAAAGGAAACCTACTATTGTTATTTGTCTAAATGGTCATGCTATAAACTTGGTTCTTTCAAATTTATGTTTATACTCATAGGTCTATGCTGCTCTTCACCTTGGCCAGAGAAGGAGTGGTAAATAAAAAGATGAAGCAGTGGAAAATAAAGAGATTCCTTACTGGTGAAAGTGTTGAGAATAAGTTTCTGCAAGCGTTCAGTTATCATGCACAAAGCTATCATTGGGACATATACATAAGACTTTGACTTGAGAAAGTCACATCATTTTAGTGTGGGGGTGGTGATGGGTGGGTATGTTTGTGTATGCATGTGCGTGTGCATGTGCTTGTGTGTGTGTGTGTGTGTGTGTGTGTGTGTGTATGTGTGCCCATGCTTTAAAATATAGTAAAAATTTTAACTCCAATCCTCTTTTCTATTGACCTATCCTGAGGTTCTTTTCTGTGATGTAAACCAAGATTCTTGCTTCACATGTGTAGAGTTCTTTAGAAAGAATTCTTCAAAATAGACATCTAGCAGTCTTGTTCTGTTTCCACTATCATGGATGCTTGTTACAGTCTAAATGTTTTTATATACCAGAAATAAGTATGTTAAAACCTCAATACCAATGCAATAGTAATTAGAGGTAGAATATTTAAAAAGTGATTGGGCCATGAGTCCTCATTAGTAGGGTTTGTTTCTTAATAAAGCATACTCAAAAAACTTGCTCACATTTTCTATCATATAAGGACACTAAGAAGCTATAACATATAAGGAATAGGCCCTTACCAGACAAAAATAATAATTATTTGTGTCTTTGACTTGGACTTCCCAGCCCCAATAACATTTCTGTTACGTATAAATTGCCCATTTAACTATTTTATTATAGCAACACATGAGACAGCTGTATCAAATCACCATCTCCTAGACTTAGGGAAGATTGCAGAATGGAAAATCAGAAGAATATGTGAACCATAGGAGAGTAGGAGAGGTATAGAATGCTATTGTCTTCTGGACACGGGATGGTTGTTATACCAATGAACTAACAGCAGGTTTTCCCATATGCACCACACTACATGATATTCAAGCCAGGTAAAAGACCAATATGGATACATGAGGGTTCCTTGGGCCCTAGCTTTGGATGGTAATGGAAACTGGGATGGAGAGGATTTAGTTTTCTTTCGAAGTGTAAGACCACTGGTAAGTTACAATTGCTCTGGTAATAGACTCATAACTATGAACATTTGGGGCGACACTAAGTAGACTGCGAGTTGTGAAAGAAAGACGACATAAAGCTGAGAGGAAAGTATGTCAGGAACAGATTTGGAGGGAGCAAAGGGGAACTGAGGAAGTGGCTGTGATTAAATTACATTATATACATGTATGAAAATATATAAACAAAAGTTTTTGAAAAAATTAGCATACCCAAACAGTTATATTGCGTCTCTTAAAAACTTTAAATAATTTACAAATATTTTCTTCATTTTTAAAAAATATTTTAAATAAGTCTTTGAGACTTTCATACATTGTATTTTGATCCCATTCTCCTCCCATTCTCAACTCCTCAGATTCATTCTTCCACTCCACACCTCTACAACTTTCTTTTCTCATTTTAAAAAAGTCAAGTCCAGTTTGTAAAGCCTAGAAAATCTCAGGTGTTAACTCCCAGAGGCCACACCCTAAATCTTTTTTTCTTTTTTTTTTATTCAATATATTTTTTATTTACATTTCAAATGATTTCCCCTTTTCTAGACTCCCACTCCCTGAACGTCCCATCAGCCCCCTTCCCTCCCCCTGTTTCTCCACCCAACCCTTCCCACTTCCCTGTTCTGGTTTTGCCCTATACTGTTTCACTGAGTCTTTCCAGAACAAGGGGCCATTCCTCCGTTCTTCTTGTACCTCATTTGATGTGTGGATTATGTTTTGGGTATTCCAGTTTTCTAGGTTAGTATCCACTTATTAGTGAGTGCATACCATGATTCATCTTTGAGTCTGGGTTACCTCACTTAGTATGATGTTCTCCAGCTCCATCCATTTGCCTAAGAATTTCATGAATTCATTGTTTCTAATGGCTGAATAGTACTCTGTTGTGTATATATACCACACTTTTTGCATCCACTCTTCTGTTGAGGGATACCTGGGTTCTTTCCAGCATCTGGAAATTATAAATAGGGCTGCTATGAACATAGTAGAGCATGTATCCTTATTACATGGTGGGGAATCCTCTGGGTATATGCCCAGGAGTAGTATAGCAGGATCTTCTGGAAGTGAGGTGCCCAGTTTTCGTGGAACCGCCAGACTGATTTCCAGAGTGGTTGTACCAATTTGCAACCCCACCAGCAGTGGAGGAGTGTTCCTCTTTCTCCACACCCTCTCCAACACCTGCTGTCTCCTGAATTTTTAATCTTAGCCATTCTAACTGGTATAAGGTGAAATCTCAGGGTTGTTTTGATTTGCATTTCCCTAATGACTAATGAAGTTGAGCATTTTTTAAGATGCTTCTCCACCATCCGAAGTTTGTAAATTGTTCACCTGACAAGGACTGATGTTTGGAAAATATAAGCAACTCAAATACTCAACAACAAATAATTCAATTAAAAGAAAAACTGAAGATTTCAGTAGATACCCCTTTAAGAAAATGAAACCCAGATCACCAACAAATATATGAAGAAAATTACTGTCACTATTATCAAGAAAATGTAAATTAAAAATATCAGGTGTTAATACTTACCATTTAGAGTAACTAGTTTCAAAAAGACAAAACCACGTTTCTGTCCAGATGCATATTTCACTTTTATTGTTTTCTTTTTATTGATTCTTTGTTTTCTAATTTTTGTTTTGTTTGAGGGTGATTCTTTGTATATTCTGCATATTATGCTCTAATGAGATACAAGAAGAAAGGAGGAGCGGTCCCTGGTTCTGGAAAGACTCAGTGAAACAGTATTCGGCAAAACCAGAACGGGGAACTGGGAAGGGGTGGGAGGGAGGACAGGGGAAGAGAAGGGGGCTTACGGGACTTTCGGGGAGTGGGGCGGGGGCTAGAAAAGGGGAAATCATTTGAAATGTAAATAAATTATATCGAATAAAAAAAAGTAATATACACTCAAAAAAAAAAAGATATATAGCTAGCAAAGATGTTTTCATTACTATGTGAACGTCCTTTTCTTTTCATTGATTGCTGCCCAAGCTGTATAGAAGCTTTTGGATCTTGAAGGCCCTTTTGTCAATTGTTAGCATTCAACCCTAAGTTAATTGGGTCCTTTTCAGAAAACTCTCTCCTACATTTATATTCATAGGGTACTGTAGCAGTTTCAGAGGTTCAGGTTTTAGACTGAGGTATCTGATACATTTGAAGTTCATTTGGATATGGCTCTAATTTCATTCTTCTACACTGGACCATCGATTGAAATCTCAGAGGAAACCACACATGCCCCATGGTATCTGGCGCTTTTAGTTCCAAAGGAGCAAGGCTGGTAGAGCTGCTGATATGCACAGATAACTCTTATTGCTTTCCCAAGTAATCCAAAGCCATTTTATGGAAAGAGTGGCCAGGTAGCTCTCTGTCACCTGTCCCAGTGCCAGCTTCCACAGTGAAGAAGGAATACACGTCTTAAGCACATGGTTTTAATCAATGCTTATACGAAGCCAGAAAACTGGTGTTTTTTCTCCCAAAGGGAAATGTTGTTAAAGAAATGAAACTTCTACTTCAAGGAAACTTAAACAATGATAAAATAAGAAGCTGGAATGGGATCGTGTGTGTGTGTGTGTGTGTGTGTGTGTGTGTGTGTGTGCGCGCGCGCGCGTGCTCAAATACTTATGCTGTATGTATATTAGCCTAGGATGTTCTTTTATTTGAGTAGATTTGGGAGCACTCAAAGATTGTGTATTTAAAGAATGAAGATAAAAAAATCCTAAATATATTACTTTATTATCTCCCTTCCTTTTCTATTTCCAAACATATTACTTTAAACTTACCAAAATTGTATTATGTGTCATTTTCTTGTGGTACAATGTTTTCCTGCCTCAAAAGCCATAATTTGTCATAGGTTTTAAAACTGTTTCTTGTTTTTAACTGACACCTCTGCTCATATATATGAGTTGTGCTACAGTGTTTTAATGTTTAATGGTGGGTCAATGGCAATAAATATATACATCTCCTGAAGCATCAAAAAAAATCTTTAAATATTATAACTCAAACGCCACCAAAATCATGCCTAAAGCTACTGCTAAGAGAATTAATTATATTCTTTTTTAAGAAGGCTGCACCCATTCTTGGGATTGAGTCGTTAGGATACTCATGTCTCAGTGAGCATAAGCATCAATGTTCTAGAGTAATGGTTACAGGATATATATATCTTTCTGAAGTAAACTGATTTGACAAATCTTTTTAAACATGATTTTTATTTGAGAGTATAGAGAAAAAGGTCTAATTCACAGGAATCTCTAAAATTAGACAGAAAGTACAATGAAAGTTAACTGTATGATACTTTGCATAAACTTGCTTTATCAGAGTTCATTTTTTCCAGTAAGCATTAATACATTTATATGGAGTGAAACATCTTCAGTCAAGAAAGCACAGGCTTCATGAAATCCTTCAGCAGGAAAATGTTGACATGTGATTCATTCACTCTCCTCCATCATCCAGGTCATTCTTTGGACAAGCTTATGAATTACTGAAAAGATGGTTGAACTAGATTTATGATTTAGAAGCTCTGCATTCACAAAGACCCACTTCACCACAACACCACATTTTACTGGGCACACTATTTTATCCATGAAACCTTACTAAGCATTTGTTATGTATTGCATACTTTGGTTTTGAGAAGTTGTTTATCTGTAAGGGGAATAATACTAAGACATGGTATTTCTACAGAATAATTAGGAAGTATCTAGGACTTAGAGACAACTTGGTCCTCAAGTAAGAGGACTCGATTTTGGATTACCAGAAGGTCTATAAAAAGTCTGGTAGAAAGACAGCAACCTATAATCCCAACAGTTGAATGACAGAGACAGAGATCCCATTAATAAGATAACTAGATAGACATGTATAACTGGTAAGCCCTAGGTTCAGTGAAGAGATACTGTCTCAATCAAGAAAGTGGTAAGTGATCAAAGATGACACTGGTGTCAACTGCAGGCCTAGACATAAGTTAATACAACAGTGCTCATAAACAGAAACACTCACTTATACACATGCAGCCACAGAAATAGAAGCACACATGGATACACACATGTGTACCACACATGCATCTGAAAATATCTTTCTGCCTACAAAACTATTTCACAAGTACAGTTCATAAAATTATAAGACATTTTACAAGCTGTGACCTGAAATTCTGTAAATTAACTTTTAGACTTGGCCATTATTTATAGCATTTCTTTCATGCTTATTATAGTGTTAAAACACAAGAGAATATATCTTCTTATCTCTTCCTTTTCGTCTAATAACCTCGTCTCCTTTCTCATATGACCTACATATCTGACCAGTCAACAGAATGAAGCCACATCATGAGTATCTTTCTCGTGTCAAACACATAAGTCACTGATCAGTTGTCACAATCAAAATATATATTACTTCCATGGATCCTTATGCTCTCCTAGAGCCCCCATTATTTCAGTATATAATAGTCCAACTCTTTAGTTACAAAAAAAAATGCTCCATGACAAGTGTTTGCAAAGCATTATACATACAGTTCTAAAGACAAGAAAGGATGCTGAGCCATATCCTTTCACTGGAGTTTGGTAGCTACACAGTCCTGAAGAGAGTTCTCCACAGCTGTTCAGGCCCACAGTCCAGAACAGTAGAAGTATACTATGTAGTATTTCTGAAGGATCACATCATTTGCACTAAGAGAAAGAAAAGGCATTCTGTAATACAAATAAAAGATGGAAAATGTGGTGGACAAAGTAAAAGGTTTTCTGTCATGGGAAGCTTTCTCAGGAACAAGAAGTAGAAATCTTCCAGAAGGAACTATCATAAAGAAATGGGAATCTGTATATGCATCTGTTTGAAACTAACCATTTGTAAGGGCCAAATACGGATAAATTTTCTTTGGGCAAAAGAAAATTTAAGACTTTTTCTTTTCTAATGCAAATAAATATTGTAGACTAATTAGAAAAATGTAACTTGGATGAAGCATCTAAAAGAAAAGGAACCAATATGGTAGTTGTTACAGTTAAGTCAAATGAGAATACAGAGGCTACATCCTACCATATCTGTACATGGTCATGGAAGCAAGTCACTGTCTTCAAGGATGTGTGTGTGTATATGTAGGTGTGCACCTGTGTGCACATGTGTATGTGTGTGACAGCCTGCTGTGTAGAAATTAAACCACAGAAAACAAACATGGCAGTGGCCTGCATCTGTTATGGAGTTTTGAGGATTCTGAGAGACCTATGGTTGCCTTGAGTCACAGTGGTGAAAAGGGACTCTGCAGGCCCAGAGTAGCTTCATGCCCCACAATAACTAAGAAGAAAATGGCAAGTCTTATGAAAAGATGCTTTTAAAATGTAGGTGTATGAAATTAGAAGGAAAGATGATGGAACAGAACTGTTTGTGGAGACTGATGCACATCCAGCAGACTCCAGGCACAAAGCTCATTCCTGATAAGAGTTGTGTGACTTCCTGTAGCTTCCACAGAGACATGACATCGCTGAGTAGGACTGGCCCTAGGCCAACCAGCCAGCTGGCCACTAGTGTGGAGTTGCTGTAGCCTCAACCTATGCTGCTTGTCTTGCTAGGAGATAGAGCACAGGGCACAGTAAGTGTTTCAACTTACTAGTCTACTAGCTCAAAAGTTATGCCTTCCGAGCCAAGCTGTGCAGCAGCAGCCAGCACCAATTATAGGAAGGTATGAAGTAAGTGGAGTTCCTATGGCAACATGTCACAACTAATAGTGCAAGCTCTAGGCACATCAGCCCACACCCAGCATGCAGCCTCTACATCTGCAGCCCATGCTAGTTGCCTTTGTGGGATATGGAAATTATGGGGTTGTGCTTGTAGCTGTCTTCAGGCTACAAACACAATGGTTGAGACAGATGAGCCCTAGGGCAGCAGATATAGAGGGCAAAGAGATGTGGAGCAGCCAGTAGTGTTCATAGAACCTGCCCTGCATAGCTGCAACAACACTCTTGACTCTGGGCAACAGCATGATATCCAAGATGAGTCTCAGATGGTCCTTGAGACCAATAACTCTTTGCAATGATTATTTGTATGCAAAGCATATATATATATATATATATATATATATATATATATATATATATATATATATATATATACATGCAGAGAGAGAGAGATTCTGCGATACATTGCAGATTCCAATGCTGCTATAAAGGAACAATATTCAATGGAGATTGGGAAAGATAGGGGAACAGAATGGTGAGTGATCAGTGGAGATGGGTGGAATAAGAGACATGGTGGCAGTGACAGGTAAGAGAGAAGCCTGCAGTGGACAGAGGGTGCACTTCATTGCTGAGTAAAGATGACAAGGTGGCATGTGTCACCCTGGAGCTGTCATTCCCACTCATCCACTGAGCATGCTGTCCAGCTACATGATCCATAGCTCTGGTTCTGAGCAGTGATGGTCAATGATGTCCCTAGAAGCCACTTTGGTTTCCATGGTCCTCTGCCCCAGGCTGTGTTGAAGCCCTAGGGTAATATACATGTCCATGGTCCTGCAACAGAATGAAGTCTACTAAGGAGTACAACATGAAAAGCTTTCAAACACATAAGTCTATGGGTCCTATACCTATTCAAATCACCACAGTTACTTTCCAGGTATTTCAGCCTTGCAGTGAAAAAATAACTAATACATTATGGTTTCCCCAGAGTTTCCTTCACTAAATGCTTTTGTACCTCTTCTGCAATTTTCTGTCTTCTTCCTGTTATCCTCTAGGAGCTTTCTATGGCAGAAATTCTATATGATTTATATTTGTATTAATTAGATACAATTTAATAAATACATTTTAAAAATAAAATGCTTAATTTAATATAAAAGTAAATGTATTTTAGTTTAGTCATATTTATGTTTTTGTCATTTCATGAATTTAAGCCCAAGTGAGGATTCCTTCCCTAACATTAACTGGATGGTTTTATAGCAGTTGTTTCTGGGTTTATCAGTTAACTGATAGTAGTACCTGATCTACCTAATTTGCAAGTTTCTTTGAAGAAAATATGACGGTGCATTATGGAAAATTTTGAGAAATATTTTAAAATCACTGCTTAACAAGACTGATGACTGACAAAGTCATGAAGAAAAAGAGACAGAAAGTGAAGAATGGTCAATTCATTTCTTAGTAAGAAATAAATGTATTCTATGGAAATTTAATATATGTGAAATTCTTAAGCTTAATATATATTGCACTATGGAAATCATATAACTTTGTAATTTAGCTTTCTTTTGTTATATTCAGATAGAATATTGTTCAACCACTTGTCCATCAATGTAATGGGCCTACAAACAGCCTCATCACAGGGGACCACAAAACCAGAAGTCCACTGAGTCATGGGTTGCCTAATATATCCTAAGTAATAGTCAATGCAATTTTGAAAGCATGCCCTTGCCTAGCTTTGCTTGCACATCCTCTGTGCTAACGTAATCTGGTGAGTCCTCAGGACTCTGAGGTTTAGTTGCTGCTGTTGTTGTTTTGTTTTTTTGTTTGCTTTTGTTACTCCATATTACCTGTCCTAGCTACACACCTTATGGTCAAACCCAGACTAATGATTCCCTTGTGAATCCCATAGTGAATCCCCTCATCCAGCATAATGACAGCATCAGCTGGCATTCCAACATGGGCATGGGTAATTCTACATTATACCACACATAGATAAAGAACTACAGGTTATCAGTCATTACTGAAAAGAGAAAACTCATTCTCCAGGGATTAGTTTCCACATAGGTGTCCAGTGCTAAGTGATCAGCCCTGTACCCATGTATATATGAACAACATGAAAGAGACTCAATAGATTTCTCATGCAGAAAAATAATAACTAAAGAAAAGATCAATTTGGGAGGGGTTTGGCAGGAAGGTCATAGTGGCCATGACATAAATATGATGCTCTTATATGATGTTCTAAAACCAGGTTTAACTTCATTAAAAAAAAAAAAAACTGTTCAATGAGTACTAGAGAAACAGAGTCTAGGCTGAATTTTCTGTGACTTTAAATAAGTTATCTAACCTTTATGACCTTCACTTTTCTCATCTGGAAGGAAAATTATGCTAATGAGATGATCTTTTAGGTTTCTAACCTCCCTAATTTTATTAAAAGCCTCAAAAATCAATTGACTCCAGGCAGGACAACTCTGTAAGAGTAATGAGAGGGTTAAGACACTAAATGAAGAATATGACAGATCATGAAGATGAATTAGCTGCAGGAAGAGTCAACAGTGTAAATTACTATAAGCTTGAGGGCTTTCTGCAGTCCCCCATCAGCACCCAGAGGAAGCAGGTGCTAATGATACCATTGGGAATAAATCTGCAGATTACTGAAAAGTCAGCAGGCAATGGAAACTCCCAATTTACACTGATGTAATCTGAATCCATGCCAGAATCAGCCCAGTGAAGGTCCTTTGGAGTGGTTGACAGAATTATGAAAAGTTGAAAATGAAGGTTTAATAATAAAGTATGAAGTCAAATGAATTTATGTATCCTCATTTTCTCAGAAAAAAATTCCATCAGTGAAGTTTTCCCCAACTAAGGAAAAGTATTTTTCACAGTCATCTGTGAACAACTGGGACTCTCTTAATCTTGAGCAAATGAAAAGAAGAACATTTGTCCAACTCATTTCCATTGTCTTCTGCCTCTTACTCAGATGTAAAGGAGATCAAATAGCAAAAGTATGAAAAGAGCTAGATTGTGAAATAGATGGTAAATGTAGGCATAGAGCGAGTAAACTGGGGCTGGAATCCCTGATTCCCAGAAAGCAGTTTATTTAGGACTGAAATTTGTAGGGAAAGAATCCATATATAAGGAGCTGAAGAGCCAAAGAAATCACACATCTGATGGCTACATAGTAACAGACCAGCCTTTTTGATCACCACCGTAACCAGTTTAAGTTTTAACATAAGCTGTCTTGAATGTACTTGGAAAACACATGCACATGTATACATGCATATATATATATATATATATACATATATATGTATGTATGTATATATGTCTCCAAACGAATATCCATGCATTGTTCTATGCCCTCCTGGCCAGTATATATAATGCTTCTCACACTTAACCATTGTCTATTTATAGTATTGTCCCTCTTCTCTTCTTCATTTTTAGTGTTGCTGTTGTTTTTTAGTTGGAATATTTAGAGGTTTGTTTCATTTTTTTAGTGCTAAGCATTGAACCCAGTGTGTCTATTTCACATGTTCTCCACCACTCTGTTCTGCCTCTAGCTGCTCTTCTCCTTTTACACCTTTCTCTTGTGTCCTTCCAGTTCTAATCTTCTATTAGCAGGTGTTGGCGAGGATGTGGAGAAAGAGGAACACTCCTCCACTGCTGGTGGGGTTGCAAATTGGTACAACCACTCTGGAAATCAATCTGGCAGTTCCTCTGAAAACTAGGCACCTCACTTCCAGAAGATCCTGCTATACCACTCCTGGGCATATACCCAGAAGATTCCCCAGCATGTAATAAGGATACATGTTCTACTATGTTCATAGCAGCCCTATTTATAATTGACAGATGCTGGAAAGAACCCAGGTATCCCTCAACAGAAGAGTGGATGCAAAAAATGTGGTATATATACACAATGGAGTACTATTCAGCCATTAGAAACAATGAATTCATGAAATTCTTAGACAAATGAATGGAGCTAGAGAACATCATACTAAATGAGATAACCCAGACTCAAAAGATGAAACATGGTATGCACTCACTAATAAGTGGATATTTACCTAGAAAACTGGAATACCAAAAACATAATCCACACATCAAATGAGGTACAAGAAGAACGAAGAAGTGGCCCCTTGTTCTGGAAAGACTCAGTGAAGCAGTATAGGGCAAAACCAGAACAGGGAAGTGGGAAGGGTTGGGTGGGAAAACAGGAGGAGGGAAGGGGGCTGATGGGACTTTCAGGGAATGGGGTTCTAGAAAAGAGGAAATCATTTGAAATGTAAATAAAAAATATATCCAATAAAAAATAAGAGTATCAATGCTGGTCCAGAAGAGCTGAAGGGGCTTACAGACCCATGGGAAGAACAATGATTTCAGCCACCCAGACACCCCAAGACTCCCAGGGACTGAACCATCAACCAAAGGACACACATGGTTCTAGCCAAATATGTGGCAGAGGAATACCTTGTTGGGTATCAGTCGGAGGAATGGTCCTTGGTCATGTAAAGGCTCAACAGAGGCCCCTACAAAGGGAAACTGAGCCGGGGAGGTGGGAGTGTGTCGGGTGGAGGAGCATATATGTGGAGGCAGGGGGAGGCAGGAGGGGTTGGGGATCTTTGAGAAGGGGGAAATTGGGAAAGGTTTTACCATGGCAATGTAAATGAAGATGATATTCAATTAAAAATAATAATCAAATAGGCAAAACAACAAAAAAAAGAGTATCAATGTATGTATGATGCCAGCTTCAATAAAACTCGAAAGCACTATGTATTGAGTTTTGTTGTAAATCACTTGCAAATACTAATTTCCATAGGTTGGACATTATTCCCACCTAACAAATAACGAATTTGAAGACACACACAAAATAATTTTTCTGATCATTTTTTCCTAAGGTTACCTGAGATGGAAATGATATTTGAACTCAACATATCTGACATCATAGTCTTAGATCTTTTGTGTTTGCCATAACTCTATGCAGTTCTACCTTTTAAGGAAGGTGTTTTAGTCAAGTGATACAAAAATGACATCAACTGTTACTGAAATTTCTTATTCTCTTTATAATCATCCCACATGCACCTCCATCCTTATAAACCTAGTTCCTACAGCTTCTCAGTGTGAATCTAAAGAAAGACTATTTATAGGTTTATTTGTATGCATTGGTAAACGACAAACTTTTGGTTTGAAACTATCTTAGTATCTTTATTTCTTATACTGGCTATTCCTTTTCAGAAGGCTGTGTTGTTCTTGGAGCTGTTATTCTTTTATATCGTTAGCAGTTCAAAGCTCAAGATTTCCTAGTGATGGTTCTCCATGTTCTCCTTATTACCAAAACAGTTTCCAATGTTCATTTGAACATTTAAGGCAGTTAACTCAGATATCTGAATTTTTGGTTGCGTGAGTATTTTATACAGTAGAGAAATGACCTCCCTTCTATCATCTGTTTGTCTCCTCTCTCTTCCCTTGTTCACCCGGCAGCATGGACTACCTTTCCCACCCTCATTACTCAGTGCAGACACTGAGTCAGCACTTCCTTCCCAAAGACTCTCACCACCTTTGTTCAACTCTGACAAGTCAGACCTGCTTGTTAATCCTCTTACCATGCAAAAGTGACTGAAAATATAACTGTTTTCTGAAACTCTCAATATCAACTCTTCTACACACCTAAAAGTTAGAACTTATATCTAAACTTGGACTTTATTTTCTAATCGGAACTTGTTAAATTAACATGCCCCCCCCAACTTTTAATAATTGGGAAAAAGAACTGACCCAAACTCCTGCAACTTTTGGAGAAAATGTCTCCAATACACTATCACTCATCTTCTGACCATCTTACATTTAATAGTTTTCTTTATCAATTGTCCTATTTGTATCCTTCCTTCCTCACTCTTTTCCTCCTTTCTTCTCTCCATCCCTTCCTTCTTTTCTTCCCAACTTTTCTCTCTCACTCCTTCCCCCTCATGTGGCTTTTATTGTCCTTTACTTTGGTATTACGTTGCCTTGGATCAGGTGTGTGAAAGAACAATAAGTCAGTTATTTACTCTGTTAAACATATAATAAACTCTACTAGACTGAAAGTAAAAAAAAAAAAAAAAGATGCGATTTTGAAAAGTCTACAGAGGCCCATATTTACAAGACTTTTATTGCTGTCATTTTGCAGAGGAAATTAGTCTTTTATGCCTTCAGTAATGATTCCCCAGGCCCTCTTTTACACTGGCATGTTTATACATCCCTTGTTTTTACAGCAAGGCAAAAATATTCTGAAATGTGTTCGTTTATACTCACCACAATTGACTGCAAGGAGATTCAGAGGCATTCTGGAACGCAGACAGCATCCTTCCTAGCCAGGACCACAATATCAGAAGACCACTAGTTATCCACTGAACATGTCTTTAAAGGAGTAACAGATAACTATAATGAGGTAAAATTTTTAGATGAAAATATACTTCTCAGAAGGACAGCTGCTATAGTTAAAGAACAAAAAACTCAGACATCAGAGAAAACATATGCAAGCTTTGCACACCTTTGCTAAGTAGAAGCAGTTCAGAAAGGGGCCCTCGGGATGATATCTAGCCTTGGCACTTCCTTTTTCCTTGCTTTAAAAACTGGAGCTATGGCTCCTTTGTTACTTAGGAAAATGTCTTAAGGTGCTGATGGTACAGGCTCCACCATACCTCACCAGATGAACTCCATGACAGGCCTGGGTACAAACCTCTCTATCCACTGAGCCATCTTACAGGCCCTAAAGAAAAGTTTCCAATTACTAAAAAGTGCAATCTTCTAGTCTCTCTTGATTTTAAAGTTACAGGATTTGTTTCTTCTTAATTTTTACTTATTTTCACCTGTATGTGTGTTTGCCAGCATGTATGCCTGAGCACCACTCAAGTGATGCACCACATCCAGCATGTGAGCCTGGAGCCTGTGGAGATCAGAGAGAAAATTGGATCCTCTCAAACTGGAATTGCAAACAGTTGTGATCCATGACATGAGGGTTGAGAATCAAACCATGTTCTTCTGGGTACCCAGCCAGGGCTGTTAACAGCTGAGCCACATTTCTGAAAAATTGCCTTTGTTTCTAAGTAGCAAGTCATGCAACTCAAAATCTTTGTCTGCCCGTAAGGTCTACTTCACCTATATGTGTCTCTATATACGGAGACATTTAGAAATGAGGTAAAGTCAAGTTTTAGCAAGAGCTCATTTTTGGCATTCATCTGGATACAGAAATGAGTGTTCAGCTTAATTTGAAACTATCGAGTTATCAGAACTAAGTGAAGAAAGTCACAGAAATTGGTTTCCAGATACCTTGATTCAGAACTCCAATTAATGTCTACTTGATAGATTCTTTGATTAAAGTAACATTTGAGAGTTGACCTAGTACTAAAAAACAAAGTAGTATATGTTGCTCTATTTGTCATATCATAAGATATGATAAATTAATATTAATCTCATTAACAAATGAGTAAAATAATTGTTAAACAGATTGAAAAATTTATTGAAGGCAAAGCTAATATTACTTAGCTCCAAATGATGCCCAAAGTTTAGTAACAACTCTACAATAACTGTGCTCTTCTTCCTATCTTTCTTTTATTAATCTTATGTAAGTCTAAAACACACATGTGCATATGTATATATGTATACAGTACATAATATCCATCATCACTAATTCAAATTTAAAAGAACATTGATAATTTAAGCTTCACTTTCTTCCTTTTCTTCCAAATCTCTAAATTTGGCAACATTGTTGAAGCAGGAAATTTTTTCAATGAATGAGTTAAATGTTATTTTCATAACTTGGATAAATAAATACTAAAGCTAATACATAGGGGCTTCCTTTTTATTGCTTTCTCTGTATGTTGAAGCAAAGCTATAGGTAATGCCTACAACTCTCAGAACAGGAACAGAAATAAAAACATTTGGCCATTATTCAGTTTCTAACACAACTGACTGAATTGAACCAAAATAATTGGAATTTTACTCATAAAATATCTGAACTCTATGTATTCCCTAATCACTACTAGATAGCACCTTCTGGCGTTCTTCCTCCAAATTATCACTGAAATGCTTAAATTATTCTCTAGAACTGAAAGAGACAATCGTGTTTTCTTTGCACTCAACTTGTATAGCATTTAAAGGCTATACTAATGAATTAATTAAATGATAATAGATTCTTTTTTCTGAAAATAGATATTTTTAACCAGATCAATTCTAAAGATGAGAGCTATAAACAGAGGCTATAAAAGCTGGCAGACAAGTATTTCCTGCTGAAAACTTGGATATATCCCTTTGGCCTTATTAGCCATTTACTTCCTGACTTGTGGATGACAGACAAAGGATATATCAAAGATCAGTTGCCCCACTACCTTGGCCAAATATTATTTCCCAGATGCTGTAGATTTTCTCATAATCAAGACAAAATCCATGAAAACTTCTATGTGCTGCAGGATGAACATCATGCTTCCTGCACCCCCGGGTCTTCTGCTAGAAAAATGGGTAAAAAAAAAATTCTATACTTGCTAATAACAAAGAATTATGCTGAAATTATAGCAGAACACTGGATATGAAAACACTCAGAAAATTCTCTAGTCTGTAAAATAGAATTTATTAAACCTTTACTATATTGTAAGTACTAAAACCAAGAGCTTGAAATTAAATTATTTATTTAATCCTTGCACAATGCCATGAGGAAAAATTTGACTTTGGCAAGGATGATGAAGACCACAGTGCTAAAATAACTGTTCATTGTAACAGGTGAAGCCTGTAATTCAACCAAATATTTATACTGCAGAACACTTATTATAGAAATGACCATTTCTTTCGAAAACAAGAGACAATGAGAGTATGAGTGAGAACAAGAATCACCATTGCTCTTCCCTTATACTTGTGAGCAAAACTGATTCATGAACAGTTCAAAGGTTCCACTGCACTAATTCTTATACCTGAATGCACATTGCAACTATTGAGATAGCTTTAAAACAATACTGAAGTCTTCACTCTTCTCCAAGGAGCCTCAACCTGTTTAAAGTTCCCAGTTAATTCTAATGTATAGTCAAATGGGTAAGCACTATGCAATAGTGACAACCCCAAAGAGCATAAAGTCACCAGTATGCTCAGATCTGGGTTCTGAAGGCTCCCTTTCCATGTAACATAAAAGGCAGGAGCTAGAATAGAGTGGGGGAAGGGACGAGTGGCTAAGAATTGATTGAATTCAATTTTCATTGCTGCACTCTGAATGGCAACTTTCCCAGTAGATACATTACTAGTCATGTCCCAGCCATAAAACATAGAACTCTCATTTCTTCTGCAGCATTATATACTCTGAGTGCTTTTCAGCATTATTAACCTCCATGATCAAAATAGATGGGGAGGCTGAAAGCCAGGGAAAACCTCTTTACATCTTCTGAATTGCAAAGCCACACAGTGAAAAAAACAGTCACCCTGTATTTAAATATTGCTGTTCAATCAGACAAGCCCAGCACTACACAGATTCTCTGTGCGAAAATAACAGGTTTAAAAAGGACTATGGACCTTGAAAATTAAATGTACTTTAATTAGACTAATTATGTTAGGAAAACATCATACTTACTTTGCATAGTGTTCCCCATAAACATCACTGCTTGCTTTAGTCATACTTTCATGCTCAAACTAAACCATGGAACAAGAAATACCCATGATTTATTGCTGTTAAGCTTATGCAACCTTCCTATTTGGAGGAATCAAAGAATTTGGGAGAACACAAGTTCAGTTCCTGGTGGGGAAGCTTAAGAACAATAAATATTCCTTCTATCTCCCAGAACGTGACTATAGCCATCTGATGGCACAGACAATTAGATGCTTTATTTTCATCACAGACCTTTGAAGGAAAAGTGTGACATGTTAGAAATTTTTCATGGTCCTTATGTTAATGAAAGAAACCAGAAGCCAAACAGGTTTACATACTGCTAAGAACATTATGACCTTCAGTTAACTCCTCCGATGATTCCAATCTTAGTTTCCCCTGAGTTGAAATACATGTGTGTTCATAATCATACTGAATTCCCAACCTTGCTCTTGGATTGTGATTAGTGAGAATGATTGACTCTATCCATACAGGTAATTTGGAAATCTTGGTATATATCAAGATTAATATAGTCCATATATAAAATTATAAATATATATAAAGAATTAATAAAGCCCAGAATCTGATCTCAAAGATCAGTAAGTATTTAAAACATTAGCTATAGTTCATAACCATCAAATTATATTTGATAAATCTAATTTTTCCTTATCTCCTAAAAAATACCTCTTTCTTCCTCCAACCCCTCAAAACCATCACCAACAAATCCAGTAATTTCTTTCCAACCACTCTATAAGATTCAGTCCAAGCACCTAATTCTTCACATCTTTTTATAATCTACCATCTACAAGAAGTAGGATGATGGTAAATGTTTATCAACTCATTCTTAGGGAGGAGAAAAGTCTATTTATGCAATTTTTGCCTATATGTCATATAAATACTCCCACCATGATTTAAAGCTAGCAGCATTGTATTGTCATGTGCATAGCTGGGAAAACATGAACATGGCTTGCAGTCATAAGCTAGCATAAATTGGTTGTAATTATCTGTAACTCCAGTTCCCAGGGATGTAAAGTCTGCTTCCAGCTTCCCTAGGTATACATATCTCTGTCTCTCTCTGTCTCTCTCTGTCTCTGTCTCTCTCTGTCTCTCTCTCTCTCTCTCTCTCTCTCTCTCTCTCTCTCTCTCTCTCTCACACACACACACACACACACACACACACACACAATTAAAAATAAACAAGATCTTAAAACATAAATAATACCTCTGTGGCTCTAGGTAAAATCAACTGTCCTCTCAATTGAACTTTGATGGACTTGGCTCATCAGGACCTAATTTACATTAGACATCCATCTCACTAATTCCAATTAACTATAAGCTCTTGAGTACCAGGAAGTTTTCCAGTTTTTAAAATCAATCCTCTCATCTTAGGCACAAAGTGCCAAACCCCAGTTAGCTTGCCATCCTCCGTGGCAAACCTGTTAACTCTGTAGATGTCTAGACATTAAAAGGGTTGGAATGAGCTCCCTGCCAAACCTTTCTTCCCAGCTCTCTGTTTCTTCTTTCCTATCACAATTTGTGAAGAGGGAAAGTTCGGTTAGAACTAAAGTCAGGATGGAGTAAACACCTTCTCACCAGATGTGTGCCATATCTTAGCTCTTCCTGGGCAATAAATTATTATTACTCTTAACTAAAAGGATTTTAGTGATCACAAGCAGCAGAAAACATTTAAAGATAGCCATCTATTGCATAGGAAGCATTGGTAAAATATCATGCTGTGAATGATATTTTGTCACTTACAAATTCTCTTGGATTCTGAATATTAAGGTGTTTTGAAAGTCATAGTATGTTTAACCTAAAGCTAAAATTCATCAGATATCCTAATTCCATTTTTCTAAAACCTAGAAGTTTAGACATTTACTCAATTTATTCCCTTTCCACAAGGTTCAGTAGCATACATCAACTACACAGAGGTACTAAAACTCTTGTTTTAATTGTGAAACCTCAAAAGGAATGCTTTTTACCAGTCACATTTTACTTCATATAAGACATAATCTCTGGAAGATGACATAAAGTGGATCTTGATAGTAAAGGTTTGTTTTAGAACATTGCCAGTAATAATCATGTCATCTGCTTCCTACTTACTATGTCCATGTGAACTCTTTTATGTGTATTTTGTTCTTTATAGCCTTCAGTACAAAAAGCAAATTATTATCTAAAGAAGTGTAGGCTTTTTTACTTTAGTAAGACTTATTATTATTCTGTACTTTCCTAAAGGGACATTGTGGACCTAATGCAGACAGACGGAGAGAGTGAAAGCATGCTTACTTGCACATCTTTATTACATAACTAGCAAAATTCAGACCAAGGTCGAGGAAGCACTAATTTAAGACATGACATGAAGTGATATCCACACAAATGAATTATTTCATATTTAATCATGTTTTTTGTATATTTAAGCTAAAGGACAGCTATATTTATAATGGCAGCTTGTAACTTCTATGACCCATAACCTTATTTCCTTCTGGAAGCAAGCACTAGGAGAGGATCATTGTGTACTTCAGTTTATTGTCAAATATATCCTGTTTTCATTAGAGTCTGAACACACAGACATTCACTATGTCTTTATTGATAATTGTACCTGATTAACCACAAGCTCCAACTGAAGGAGTATTGAGTGCTTTCTTTATTAATTAACATAGTCAAGTCAACGAAAACAGCCTACATGAGGGATAGCTTGTATAAAAATAATTAAAGCATTAATCTTATCCATATGAACATGTTCACATTTGCAAGGTCAATTACTAGAAAGGATTCAAACCAGAACAACTCATTCACATCTAAATGATGTAGTGGTTTCATTTAGGCTGTCATATAATTGTTTGGTTGGTGCAAATTTTCAATAGAACATAATTAAAAGACAAGCAAAAATTTCATAATAGCAATCTTTGATACACTTTTTCAAGTGATTTTGGGAGAAAGCTGCATACTCCAATTTTTACTTCAGCAAGTAGGCAGCAGCTTAGCTCCAAAGCATGCCCAAGCTCCTTCATACTGCAATATTGTTGATAGGAACACTGAGTGTCTCTGTCCAACATCAGAAGGACGTAGAGCAGAGGCTGAGAGACAACCAAACCATTTTCCTAGGAACTGGAGTATACAGGTTGGGAAGACAGGACCTGGAGAATACATAGTACTGAGAATCTGTTACTTAAACAATAAGTAAACGGAGTTCTTAACACATCAAGGAACAAGTACGTGCAACTTATTTTTCCATAAGAGCTTGGCATTCCAAGAAATACAATAAGGTTCGAGAAGGTTTTGAAGTCATGGATGCACATGGATGAACTCTGACTGCTAAAGATAGGCTGGGGTGCTTGGACATAATCCTAGCTCTAGTTCTGACCGAGATATTACTTTATGAAACATCTGTCTCCCAAGAGTTGAAATGAAATATTTAGTTAAGTAAATCATTAAACTGACCATATACATTCTACATCATTTGTTAGATTGTTCTCAAAGACTAAGGAAGAATCCCATCATCTAAGGTATCAGAATCTAGGATCCTGCAATGGCCTTCTTACATAAAGCTGGGTGTCTGTGGAAGAGAATTTAAATATTCTTGAAATAAGTTTGACACTATGACTCCTGCCCTCGATATCTCCATCATGTTATTAGAGTGGAAAGTGGGTGAAATTAATATTGTAAACGTCAAGATAGTGTGTATATGTGAGTAGTGCAATTATACAGACCTCATAAGAAAAACAAGGAAAGCTATATAATAAAAAACTAACTAGATCTACAATCTCTGCTTTGAGCTGAAAATAGAACTCAGTGATAGCATAGTTGGCCAGTATGTCCTAGATTGAAACCACAGTATTACAAAAGCAATGTGTAGATGATTATAAGACAATTTAATATCTAAAAGATTTTTCCCATTTGCAGCTACCCAAATCTAAAGGGTAGAACTTAAACACCTAAAATTAACAAATATTCTCTTAAATATCTGCTGTTCTGTCAGTATTATGGCAGTCACAAAGGTCATAATAATATATGTCCCCTTATAGTTGTCACATATCAGAGATCACCAAAGCTGTCACTCTCCCATCTCACACTCTTCCATATTTACGCCCCCATAAAGATATACATAGGAAGTTGCTTGTGCAGTGTCTGTGTGGCCTTACTATTATCACCAGATATGATGTAATGTCATAATTATATCTTTTATCAATTATGTTTTGTATCACTTAGTTGTTGACTTTGAACAGGTACCTTTGTGATTTTAAAGTGGAAGCTAAAAGCATCACACCTCCTATTGGGAGCAATGACATAATATCTCCTAAAGAGATGTAAAGTACTTAAGCACTAGACCTTGGACAGAATAATACACAGGGAATGGAAAATACAGCTCACTGATATTTGTGAGGTTCCAAGGAGATCTTTCTGGTATTACAGCAACTGGGAGCAAGTTTGGTGGCATGAAAACACCAGCTGTTGAAACTTGCACAATGTCATCCCCAGTGATGTAGGGGATGGCTGGCCAGGGAAAAACCAAATGGCTAACTCATTTCCCAGTGTTCCACCTCAGCTGGCTGTTTAAGATCTGGAAAACTGCATTTGTTTCAGAGAATACCACATCCATGATTGTCTCTTGGAGCCATTGCAGCAGGTGGCATTTATCTTATCTTCCACAAACTGTTGTTTTCTTCAAGGATCATTGCATGTAGAATCCACATATTAATTTCTTAATATTTTGGCATGGTCTCTCTCTAATTATTACAGGCTTCCGTGTAAGCAGATCATACTGGGCCTATTAAATATTGTGTTTGTTTAACAGCCAAATAGCCACTGTGTAAACATGCTTTGGAAGGGGTATTTTTCAATGAGCTTTGTTAGAGGTCACTGAATAGAAGCTCATTACTTTTTGACAAGTCTGTAACTCTTTCATGTTCCTTAGATTTCAAAGAATGACAAAAAATTGCCACATTAAATACTCACCATGGAGTGATTTCATCCAAACCATATAACCCTTATGTCTGAGAGACTGTCATTATCTGAATAACTCAGAAATAACCATTTTCTTTTCTCCCCAAATGTAAAATTTGTTTCTATTGTAACTAATATTATAAAATATTTTACAATACCAGGCATCCCATTATTACTTTAGGCATAATCAGATGGCATGTAAGGATATAGGAATGGTGGAGGAGGGATTAACTATTTATTCTGACATTTATGTTGCTTTTTTTTTTAAGTTTGTAAAAAAGATTTTCTAGCTGAGTTAAGATCAAAAGAGGCATATTTCACAGAATCTTGAGGATCCATAAGGCCATTTCCTTAAAGCCTTTAAGAAACTAGACTCTATATTCTTTAAATTTAATGTCTATAAAATGACAAAAAGATTATGAGAAAAGTGGCGTGTAAGGAAGATTTTCCTAAAAGCAACCTGAAGGGATTTCAGAATACATTTCAGGCAATCAATGTAGAATTCCCACAACTAATCATTACCAGGCTTCCTGTCTACCTTCTTGCTTTGCTATAAGCTTCACAACCATGAGATAGGAAGTGACAGTCAAATGTGATGGCACATATCTCAAAGCTAGCTTGTCATACTGGGTCTGAGAATGGAATTATAAATGTAAACATGGAATGGAAGAAGAAGAAGAAGAAGAAGAAGAAGAAGAAGAAGAAGAAGAAGAAGAAGAAGAAGAAGAAGAAGAAGAGGAAGAGGAAGAGGAAGAGGAAGAGGAAGAGGAAGAGGAAGAGGAAGAGGAAGAGGAAGAGGAAGAGGAGGAGGAGGAGGAGGAGGAGGAGGAGGAGGAGGAGGAGGGGGAGGAGGGGGAGGAAGAGAAAAAGGAAGAGGAAGAGGAAGAGGAAGAGGAAGAGGAGGAGGAAGAGGAAGAAGCTAAAAATCCATGGGAAAATGGTCCATTTTGAGAAAAACTGAATATGGCAGGAATTTGAGTGTGCTGCAAATTAACAATGAAGACAGTTTCAATTGCTTTATTATTTTTAAAAATATTTTAAACTTGAAAAATAATAACTGCATATTTGTGGGATGCAGAATGATAAATTCATCTTGTAGATATTACAAAAAGATTGAATAAATCTTATTAATAAACTACTTTACAAGGACAATAAAGATATGATTAATGTATATTGTTTTATAAATTTTGACAAGTACAAAATATTATTATTAATTGTATCTACCAGGCTGTATGTTTCATCTTAACATTCACTTCTAGAACATCAGAAAAGCAGAAATTATTAAATCTAGAAATAGCATTGATATGAAAGCATCATAGGGAAAGAAGAAAATAATATGAGATGTATACAATGTTAATTTCCTCATACATTTCTCTAGCTCTTGCTGTATATAAGCCACTGTTGACATCAGGAGGCAGCAGAATCTAGAATGCCCCGAAAGGAACTTTGTGGCAATTAGGTAAAGGAAAGCAACAGTTAAGGACAGAGAACCTGAGACTAATACAAAAATATTTAAACAAGTTTGTTAACAGATGTACATATAACATATGTGCAAAAAGGCATAGTGTACTAATGGGAAAGTTCATTGATGGGAAAATGTTGAAGATATGTTTTTTAAAAAAATACTAGATAATGAGAAAGGGGCAGGTTTTATTGCATACTATTATTGTTTTCTGGGGTTGATTGTGATGCTGTTGATTAAGAATAGCAACTGCCATCTTAATGTGATTTAGTAACTACAATAAAATGCCACAAATTGCTTGATTTACAGTAAGCAGAAACTTACTCCAACAATTCTAGAGGCTAGGAAGTACAAAATCAAGATGTTGTCAGATTTGCTGTAGGCTTAAGACTAAGAGAAAAGGACACATTGACAGAGAGAAACTCCATGGTATAGTTACAATGTGGGGATGGTTATAAAGACTGCTGTTCCTCTTACAGGGTCACCTTCCTCCTCATCTTCCTCCAGCTTTTCGTAATTCAACCACAGGGGTCAGCTGCTTCTATCCATTGGTTGCGTTCAAATATCTGCATGTGACATTTTCAGGTGCTTGTTGAGTCTTCTGAAGTGCAGTCAGGGTAGGTCCCTTTTTTGTGCACTCCATAGCCTCAGTAATAGTTTCAGATCTTGAGGCCTCACGTTGAGATGGATCCCACTTTGGGCCTGTCACTGGGCCATCTTTTCCTCAGGCTCCTCTCATTTTCATCCCTGCAATTCTTTCAGACAGAAAGAATTATGGGTCAGAGCTTTGACTGTGGGTGGCAATCCCATTCCTCACTTGATGCCCTTTCTTTCTGCTGGAGGTAGGCTCTACAAGTTCCCTCTCCCCACTGTAGGGCATTTTGTCTAAGGTCACTGCCTTTGAAGATCTCAGAGTCTCTAATCTCCCAGGTTTCTGGTACATTCTGACGGGTCCCCCTAACCTCCTACTTCCCATGGTTGCCCGTTTCCATTCTTTCTTTTTATTAGATATATTCTTTATTTACATTTCAAATGATTTCCCATTTCCTGATTCCCCCCTCCAGAGGCCCATAAGCCATCTCCTCTCCCACTGTTCCCCAATCAACCCTCTCCCACTTCCCTGTCCTGCTGCATCTAGCCTTTCCAGAACCAGGGGCCTCTCCTCCCTTCAATGTTCAACAAGGCCATTCTCTGACGCCTCTGCATCTGAAGCCATGGGTAACACCATGTCTACTATCTGGTTGATGTTTTTGTCCCTGGGAGCTCTGGGAGTACTGGGTAGCTCATGTCGTTGTTCCTCCTTATGGTACTACAAACCCCTTCATCTCCTTGGGTCCTTTCTCTAGCTCTCCCATTGGGGACCCTGTGCTCAGTTCAATGGCTGGCTGAGAGTGTCCTCCTCTGTATTTGTCATGCACTGGCAGAGCCTCTCGGGTGACATATATATCTGGCACTAGTCAGCAATTACTTATGAGCATCAATAATAGTGTTTGGGTTTTGTAACTGTATATGGGATGGATTACTAGGTGGAATAGTCTCTGGATGGTCTTTCCCTCAGTCTCTGCTTCACTGCACACTTTGTCTCTGTATCTCCTTCTGTGGGTATTTTGTTCCCCCCTCTAAGAAGGACCAGAGTATCCATACTTTGTTCTTCCTTCTTCTTGGGCATCATTTGATATGTGCAAAGGACACTATCAGTAGGAAAAAACAGCAATCAACAAATTAGGAAAAGATCTTTATCAATCATACATCTGACAGAGGGCTAATATCCAATATATACAAAGAACTCAAGAAGTTAAGACTCCAGAGAGCCAAATAACCCTATTAAAAAATGGGGTACAGAGCTGAACAAAAAATTTTCACCAGAGGAGGGTCTAGAAGGAGTTGGGATAAACAGGTCACCAAGGAATTTGCCATGAGGACACACATATAGTAGAGCATGCCAGGGGAAGACTCAAACTGAAAGTAACATGGGGCCTATATCTGCCCAGTTTAGTTTTGGAACTTGTTAATAAAAGTACCAGGTCTCTGTGTCAGTTATTCAGGATCTAGAAGAAACTGGAGTATAGAAATGTGCTGCAGTTAAAGAAAAGGGGGTATGACAAATTCCTCATGAAATACTACAAGATAGAGACTCAAATTTTATACATCAGTTGTGTATGTGTGTGTATTCAACAGCATATAGAATTATTTTCTATATGCTGTTTAAGGACCAATTGCCTCAGAATCATATTTAGTGCTGTAAATGCATAAGAGATTCATGCTTTAGCAAATCACCCCAAACCTGGGAGATGCTGGATAAGTATTTCTTACATGAATTGTCCCGCGCTACCGTCTCGCCAACAAAACGACGCGGCACACTCAGGTTCCTTCTGTAGAATGCTTTAATGGCTCTTGAGAGGCAGAGCATAAGCTTACAACCACGGAGACTCCAACGGTCTGAAAAACCGTCCCTTATATAGGCTGGTAAGCCCACCTAGGACGTGGCACTTCCTAATTGGTTGCAGCTCATCAGCCCATATTACGCCACGAGGTAGGCAGAGACCGAAGGACGTTAAATCACTTCAGGCATGCGCACTGATTTGTTCGCCGGTTAATGATACATTTTAGCTAGATGCGAACGCCACCTTGTAATGGAGTTTGCAGGAGCAACGGGCGGCCCCTCACAATGAATAAAAAACATGCTACTGATGTCATAGTGATAATAAAATGAAACTTTAATTTTAATTTAAACATTTATTTTATTTAAAAAAAGAAAATCTCTACTCCTTCAGTGATATTATCAACTCAATGAAAGATTGAGAGAGATTTCAAAAGGAACCTGTCATAACATGGAAAGATATTTAAGAACTATAAGCAACATTTCTAGGTAACTAAAAACATCCTTTCCTATAGCCTTTCTTCCATACACCATCCCTTTGTCTAACCTGCCAACACCCAAAGCAATCTCTCTCTAGAAACCTATTGGTCATGCCATGCTCAGAGATCAGAAAAACTGATATAAAAAAAGTCCATCCTCCAAAATAACTCTATAGATTCAAAGCAACCCCTGTCTTTCTATGGAATTGGGTTGCCATACCACTGTCAAAAACCCTGAGCCAAAATTGTTCCTGTCTCAAAGAACTGCAGGGACAAAAATGGAAAAGAGACTGAAGGAAAAGAGGTCCAGTGACTGGCCGAAATTAGGATCCAGCTTAAGGGAAGACTCCAAGGTCTGTCACATTACTGATGCTACAGTGTGCTTGCATACAGGAGCCTAGCATGGCTGCCCTCCAAGAGAGGCCCAACAAGCAGCTGACCTTGACAGAAGCAGATACTTACACTGAGCCAATGGACTGAAGTTGGGGACCCCAGTGTTCAAATTAGGGAAAGGATGGAAGAAGCTGAAGAGGATTAAGACCCCATAGGAAGACCAGCAGTCTCAACTAACTTGGACCCCCGCTATCTCTCAGACACTGAGCTACCAACCAGGAAGTGTACACTAGCTGATATTAGGCCCACAATACATATACAGCAGAGGATTGCCTGGTCTGGCCTCAGTGAGAGAAGAAACACATAACCCTTGAGAAATTTGAGGTACCAGGAAGTGGGGAGGTCTGGTGTTGTGGGGATTGGGGAAACATCCTCTTGGAGATGGGGGAGGAGGAATGGGATGAGGAATGTTCTTGGGGGAGAACCGAGAAGAAGATAATGACTGGACTGTAAAAAAATGAAGGTAATTTAAAAAAAGAAAACTACTTTGAGATTCTTATCTTACACTAGTCATAAGGGACAAGACCAATAAAACAAGTGATACTTAATTCTGTTGGGGATATGGTGTAAAGGGAATGCTTATGCATTGTTAGTGGAACTACAAACTAGTACAGTCACTATAGAAATCAATGCAGTGGTTCCTCAAGAAAGCAATATATCTACTTCAGGATGCAGCTATATAACTCCACATCCCACTATGAAGTCACTTATTCAACCACATTCATTTCTGCTCTATTTATAATAGCCAGAATTCAGAAACAAATTAGATATCCATCTGTGGATGGATGGATAAAGAAAATTGAGACATTCATACATTTGAATACAATGCAAATGTTTAAAATATTAAATCATTTTGAGTTCATGAATGGAGATAGAAAAATTATCCTGAGTGGGGTACCCTAGATCCCAATAGAAAAATCTGATATACATTCACATATATGTGAACATTAGCTGTAAAGTCTTCTATAATCAAGCCACAACTGATAGTATCATAGAGTTCAGGTATAGAATCAGGGATTGAGGGGATAATTGATTATCCTAAAATGTGGGAACAGAATAGATAAATATGGATGCATGGAGTGGGCTGGAACAGGATAATCAAAAGGGGAAGGGGAGGGGCAATGAGATTAGCAAAATGAAATGGGTAAAGATAACTAAAAATGAAGATCCTTTTGATGGCTTTAAAGAAGCCTGATACAGCTGAAACTTTAAATATATATATATAAAGGTGAGAAAAAATATGACCAAATTATAGGGAAAATGGATCACTGACTGATACATGTCATCACCACAGTAAGCCTCCAGCTCTGGGAATGGTTTACAGCTAATAATATTTTTGGCCAAAGCAGCCCATAGAGACATTTACATTAAGCAGGTTATTAGTAAAGCCGTTTTTTGCTCACCATAGACTTTTAGTAAGGCCCTATTGCTAAATTCAACACTTACACAACTTATTGTACATTGAGAAGTCAAAGCTGGTGCCTACCTAGAACCTTCACCCCTTGCTGACTAATTTTTATAGTTCTGGAAGATATTCTTCATGCTATCAAAGGAGAAGGGGAACTACAAACACTTTGTTTACAATGACTACATGAATACAAGATCTTCTAGTGCAATAGAGACATAAAACTTGTGAGTATACCCAACCAAAATCTGGTTGTATATAAGACCCACTCTATGAGATCCAATACATCCCATCACAGTTGAGTCTGGCAAGAACCTGAGACTATATAGGCCATGGATCTAGGAGAAAGTGAAATACTTCTGTTCTGTTAAAGTACATAGCAACAAAATGACTCCTACTAACATTCTCCTATGCTCATAGATCAGAGGCTTGCTAAGCTATCATCAAAAAGATTCCTCCTGCAATAGATGGGAAAAAATACAGGTACCCACAGCTCAACATGATACAGAGATTAAGAGATCTTGGAACACTGGTTCATAACTGCGACGTTCTTATCAATTCCATCCCCTTACAGCCCAAGGAATCCTGTGAAAGTGGAGTCCGAAACAAGGGCAAAAGGAGATGGAACCAAATTATAGGGAAAATGGACCACTGACTGATACATGTCATCACCAAAGTAAGCCTCCAGCTCTGGGAATGGGTTACAGCTAATAATATTTTTGGCCAAAGCAGCCCATAGGGACATTTACATTAAGCAGGTTATTAGTAAAGCCATTTTTTGCTCACCATAGACTTATAGTAAGGCCCTTTTGCTAAATTCAACACTTACACAACTTATTGTACATTGAGAAGTCAAAGCTTCTCAATTAAAGGTAAAATGCCTTCTAAACACAACCAAACCAGGATATATGAACTCACAGATACTGTGGCAGCATGCACACGGACTTAACAGGTCTCTGCCAGATGGGGTCTTAGCACTGACAGGAGACGTGGACATAAACCAGAAGTTAATCCATAATCCAGAAGTTATCTCCAATTAATAATTGCTCACACAGAAAAACTTAGTTTTCTCAAATGGAGTCCCACTGTATATACAAACCACTAATAAGGACAGACCCCATGCCCAGCTAACATAAATAAACTCAATTGTATTATTGGAAGTGGTTGCTTGTTTGGTTTGGTTTGGTTTGGTTTGGTTACATACTGCTTTAATTGATATGTTTTTTTCTTCTTTTTATCTCTACATTTACCTGTCTTTTTTAATATATCACGCTCTTCAGTTTTGTAGTTTTTAGGGGATTACTGTGTGGCAATGTTTGTGTGTCTGAATCTACAAGTGGTTCTTGTACTTTTCCTTTGGATCCTTTGGGTTTTTTGTTAATTTGTTTGATTAAGTTGTTTCTGTTTTTATTTCATCTTATTTTATCTATTTTAGTTGCCTGTTTCTAATAATAGAGAACAAGAACTGATGAAGATTTGGGTAGGTAGGACTTGGAAGAGTGTCTCGAGGAGTTAAAGGACGAAGCTAGTATTATAAAAAAAATCTATTTTTAATAAAAAGTAAAAAATTATAAATATAGCATCTAAACTATGCCATATATACATAAATTATTATAAACTGATATCAGCGAGGCTTGCTTTGCTCTTGTATAATACACACACACACACACACGCATATATATATATATGTATTTATATACAAAATTAATGAAAAAAGAATGTCTTTCACATCTTGCCTCTGAAAGCTTGACAGAAGGGGAAAAAGCTTTGCAGAGGTACTAACTGCAAAGTGCAAAACACCTCAAAGGTAAAATTAGGAGAATGAAACATTAAGGAAGTGTAGAATGAAATTATCTCTCTCTTCTATGTTCATATATGTAATCTCTCTCTCCTCTCATCCTCCTCCTGCAGCTCTTCTTCTTCCTCTTCATCTTCTTTCTCTTCCTCTTCCTCTTCCTCTTCATCATTATCATCATCATCTTTTCATCATCTTTTTTTCTTAAAATACACTTCCTTAAAATCAAGTGTATTTTAAAAGGAGAACTTCAAGACCCTAATGATGTCTAAAACAAGTTGGAAAAAATAGGTCGCTCTACTGCTTCCAGCACTCCCTACAGAGCTCTAAGCCTTCCAAAAACAAGCTCATCTGCTTCTATTTCTGATTCTTCCTTTAGGAGGCCCTTTAGGGGCTTGGCTTCTTCGATACCAGAATACAAAACCCAGGGCTCTTGAGTATTTTCTCTGTTTTCTCTCTTTCTGTATTAGTATTTGTATCTTGATATTCACTCTCCCAGATCTATTTTTCTGTCATTAAACATCCCAACATCCAAAAAAGAATCTAACACCCTGAATCCTTGCTCTTTTCAAGTTTCGTCCATTGAGTATTTATGCTAAAAAGAGAAATATAAGATATAAGTACAAAAGTTACAAAGTTTAGAATTTGGTATGTTAAATAGCAATATACAGAAAAAGTAAAAAAAAAATTAATGACTACCATGACATTTTAATGGCTTGCCCAGAGTTCAAGAGCTTAGAATAAACCCTAGTGTTTGTTCCTGTTCACCTAAAAGAGACTACATATTTAGCTTTAAGAACAAAATAAACTATATTCCTTAGCTGAAGCTAGTAGCAAAGAATCCTTCATTGCCTATGTTAATCCATAGTTAATTCTTTGTTCTAATGTTAATTGACATTATTCTCTATGATTACCAATTATTAAGAAGGCTGAATAAATGGATGAATTTCTATACTCAAATTAGAGTTACAGAAAAATACCTAAGGAAACACAGGTCAGACTAGAAGTTGAGGAGCTAGGCAGAAGGAAGAGTAAATTCTGTAGCTGCTACTTTTATACTTACTCATCAACAGATTCCCAGGGAAATCTCCCCATGAAGAGTGAGGGGAAGCTACCAGAGGGCCCCAAAAAATTTAGACATTCTTACAACAGGTATTGTTCTACAAAAGGAGACCACAGACAGTCAAAACTATAGAATCTGCCGAGTTATCTGTTTTCTTCCTTTCTTTCTTCTTTTTGTAATATCTACTTTTCTTAGTCCCAGAAAAGTCTGTTTTGACTTCTAAGACTAATGGAGGAAATTTGCCTGATTTGTATGTGCAATAGAACCATTAAACTGAAGATTAAGAAAGCAGTCAGTGAGAAGGAGGAAGAAGAGATCAGAAGAGGAGGAGAGATCAGGAGGAAGTCTGAGGTAAGTATATCTGTAGCAGCTTATAAAGCTATAACCTAGATGTGGACTACTTTACAAACAATATGCCGCACTCCACTTCTTAACTAAGACAGGTGTAACCTACACTAAGTGAGACAGAAATTTAAAGTAGATGGAAAAAGTTCAGAGATGCATTATTTTCCAACTGAAATGAACAGTTGTTTAACAACTACCAGACATATCTTCCAGTGACAATAAATTTTTCATAGGGTTGGCCAATATTGTTACCATTTTGCAGATGAAAAATAAAAAGAGGTAGACTTATGCTACCTTACTGGTCGACACTAACTAACTTAGTGGGCACTCTAATAATTCACATATTGCAGACTTATTTGTCAGATCAAAGACCTGAAAGGGCCAAGTATCCAGAATACCACAATCTTCAAGGAGTAGTTGATAGCACAAACAAGACTATCTTACACTTGGGCAAGAGAAAAAGCCTAGCTATCTACATGTGGTTACTTGGGTCCTATCTGTGAACAGACCATGTTACAAGACTAACATGAACAAAATGGTTATGTTTCCAACTGTGGCTTAAGGTAAGATATAGAAGCACAATTCATTAGGTCAGATCTGTACCCAAAACCTAATAAACTCACAAGAATCCTGATCTAAACTATGTTTCATATGATGGAAATGTCTTTCAACTTTCTAAGATCAGACTATGTACATGTAACTCTGGGAATTTCCAATAACAAAGAAATCATTGCTGCTAAGTTTAGCTAGTTTTCTGTGTAATGGTTCTTTGATATAAGACATCTTTTTTTAAATTTATATTCCCTTTTTATTTAATTTTTTTACACTCCAGATTTTATTCCCCTCCCAGTCTACCCTCCTACTGTTCCACATCCCATACCTACTCATTGCCCCCTGTCTCGATGAGGGTGTCCCTTCCCTGCTCCACCCAATCAGACCTCTAAACTCCCTGGAGCCACCAGCCTCTTGAGTGTTAGTTGCATCTTCTCTGACTGAACACAGGCCTTGCAATCTTCTGCTGTATGTATAATGTGTTGGAGGCCTCATAACAGCTGGTGTATGCACCATGGTTGGTGATCCAGTGTCTGAAAGATCTTATGGTTTCAGGTTAATTGAAACTGCTGGTCCTCTACAAGTCCCCTCTCCCCAATGTAGGGCATTTCATCTAGGGCCCCTGCCTTGGAGTCCTGAGAGTCTCTAAATTCTCAGGTCTCTGGTATATTCTGGAGGGTCCCCCCACTTCCTATCTCCTGAGGTTGCCTGTTTCCATTCTTTCTTCTGGCCCTCAGAGCTTCAGTCTGGAAAACCCTTATCCAGTACTAGAACATGTTCTCCTCTTTCCCCACACCCCCCTTTCCTTTCAGGCCCCTTCCTCCTCCCTTGTGATTGCTTTCTTCTCCTTCCCAAAGTGGGACTGAGGCATACTAACTAGGGTCCTTCAGCTTGTAGATTTTTTGAATTCTGTAGACTGTATCTTGGTATTCTGTACTTTTCCCGGTGGGTAGGGGGTGGGCTAATATCCACTTACTGGTGAGTACATACAGTACATGTTCTTTTATGTCTGAGTTACTTCATTTAGGATGATTTGTTCCAGTTCCATCCATTTGCCTGCAAAACTCGGGATGTCTTTGTTCTTAACAGCTGAGTTATAAATTCCATGTGTAAATGTATCACATTTTCTGTATCCATTCTTCTGTCATGAGACATCTGGGTTGTTTCCAGTTTCTGGCTATCACAAACAATGCTGCTATGAACATAGTGGAACACGTGCTCCTGTGGCATGGTGGGGTATCTTTTGGGTATATTCCCAAGAGTGATGTTGCTGGGTCTTCAGGTAGATATATTTCCAGTTTTCTGAGGAACCTCCAGATTGATTTCCAGAGTGGTTGTACCAGTTTGAAGTCCCACCAGCAATGGAGGAGTGTTCCTCTTTCTCCACAGCCTCACCAACATACTTTGTCAACAGAGGATTTGATCTTAGTCATTCTGATTGGTGTAAGGTGGAATCCCAGCCTTGTTTTGATTTGCATTTCTCTGATTGCTAAGATCTTTGAACACTTCTTTAGGTGCTTCTCAGCCATTTGAAATTCCTATTTTGTGAATTCTTGGTTTAGTTCTATGCCACACTTTTTTTTATATTCGATATATTTTTTATTTACATTTCAAATGATTTCCACTTTTCTGTACCACCCCCCCCACTCCCTGAGAGTCCTATAAGCCCCCTTCTCTCCCCCTTTTCTCCAATCCACCCCTTCCCACTTCCCTGTTCTGGTTTTGCCTATACTGTTACACTGAGTCTTTCCAGAACAAGGGGCCACTCCTCTGTTCTGCTTGTACCTCATTTGATGTGTGGATTATGTTTTGGGTATTCCAGTTTTCTAGGTTAATAACCACTTATTAGTAAGTGCGTACCATGATTGATCTTTTGAGATTGGGTTACCTCACTTAGTATGATGTTCTCCAGCTATATCCATTTGCCTAAAAATTTGATGAATTCATTGTTTCTAATGGCTGAATAGTTAGCCATTGTGTATATATACCACATTTCTTGCATCCATTCTTCTTGTTGAGGGATACCTGGATTTTTTCCAGCTTCTGGCTATTATAAATAGGGCTGCTATGAACATAGTGGAACATGTATACTTATTACATGCTGGGGAATCCTCTGGGTATACGCCCAGGAGTTGTATAGCAGGATCTTCCAGAAGTAGCATGGCCAGTTTTCTGAGGAACCACCGGACTGATTTCCAGAGTGGTTGTACCAATTTGCAACCCCAACAGCAGTGGGGGAGTGTTCCTCTTTCTCCACATCCTAGTCAACACCTGCCATCTCCTGAATTTTTAATCTTAGCCATTCTGACTGGTGTAAGGTGAAATCTCAGGGTTGTTTTGATTTGCATTTCCCTAATGACTAATGAAGTTGAGCATTTTTTAAGATGCTTCTCTGCCATCCGAAGTCCTTCGGGTGAAAATTTTTTGTTTAACTCTGTACCCCATTTTTAATAGGGTTATTTGGTTTTCTGGGGTCTAACTTCTTGAGTTCTTTGTATAAATTGGGTATTAGCCCTCTATCTGATGTAGGGTTGGTAAAGATCTTTTCCCAATCTGTTCGTTGCCGATTTGTCCTTTTGATGGTGTCCTTTGCCTTACAGAAACTTTGTAATTTTATGAGATCCCATTTGTCAATTCTTGATCTTAGAACATGCACTATTGGTGATCTGTTCAGAAACTTTCCCCCTGTACCTATGTCCTCAAGGGTCTTCCCCAGTTTCTTTTCTATTAGCTTCAGAGTGTCTGGCTTTATGTGTAGGTCCTTGATCCATTTGGAGTTGAGCTTAGTACTTGTAGACAAGGATGGATCAATTTGCATTCTTCTGCATGCTGACCTCCAGTTAAACCAGTACCATTTGTTGAAAAGGCTATCTTTTTACCATTGGATGTTTTCAACCCCTTTGTGGAGGATCAAGTGGCCATAGGTGTCTGGATTCATTTCTGGATCTTCAATCCTGTTCCATTGATCCACCTGCCTGTCACTGTACCAATACCATGCAGTTTTTAACACTATTGCTCAGTAGTATTGCTTGAGGTCAGGGATACTGATCCCCCCCCCCAGAATTTCTTTTGTTGTTGAGAATAGTTTTAGCTATCCTGGGTTTTTTGTTTTTCCAAATGATTTTGAGAATTGTTCTTTCTAACTCTATGAAGAATTGAGTTGGGATTTTGATGGGTATTTCTTTGAATCTGTATATTGTTTTTGGCAAAATAGTCATTTTAACTATATCAATCCTGCCGATTTATGAGCACGGGAGGTTTTTCCATTTTTTTAGGTCTTCATCCATTTCCTGCTTCAGAATCTTGAAATTCTTGTCATACAGACCTTCACATGTTATATCTTGGTGTGACTCTAACCAAATAAGTGAAAGATCTGTATGACAAGAACTTCAGATCACTGAAGAAGGAAATTGAAGAAGAACTCAGAAAATGGAAAAATCTTCCATGCTCGTGGATTGGCAGGATTAATATAGCTAAAATGGCCATCTTGTCAAAAGCAATATATAGATTCAATGAAATCCCCACCAAAATCCCAACTCAGTTCTTCACAGAGTGAGAAAAAGCAATTCTCAAATTTATCTGGAATAACAAAACACCCTGGATAGCTAAAACTATTCTACACAATAAAAGAACTTCTGGAGGAACTAGTATCCCAGACCTCAAGCAATACTACAGAGCAATAGTGTTAAAAACTGCATGGTATTGGCACAGTGACAGGCAAGTGGACCAATGGAATAGAATTGAAGACCCAGAAATGAATCCACACACCTATGGTCACTTGATCTATGTCAAAGGAGCTGAAAACATCCAGTGGAAAAAAAAAAAGATAGCCTTTTCAACAAATGGTGCTGTTTCAACTGGAGGTCAGCATGCACTATGAGAATGAGAATTGATCCATTCTTATCTCCTTGTCCTAAGCTCAACTTCAAGTGGATCAAGGGCCTCCACATAAAACCAGTCACACTGAAACTAATAGAAAAGAAACTGTGGAAAACCCTTGAGGACGTAGGCACAGGGGAGAAGTTCCTGAACCGAACACCAATAGCTTATGCTCTAAGATCAAGAATTGACAACTGGGATCTCATAAAATTACAAAGTTTCTGTAAGGCAAAGGACACCATCAAAAGGACAAAACGGCAACCAAGAAATTTGGAAAAGATCTTCAGCAATCCTACATCCTATAGAGGGCTAATGTCCAATATATACAAAGAACTCAAGAAGTTAGACTCCAGGGAACTAAATAACCCTATTAAAAAATGGGATACAGACCTAAACAAAGAATTTTCACTTGAAGAATTTCAGATGGATGAGAAAGCACCTTAAAAATGATCAACATCATTTGTCATTAGGGAAATGCAAATCAAAACAACCCTGAGATTTCACCTCACAGCAGTCAGAATGCCTAAGGTTAAAAACTCAGGAGACAGCAAGGATGTGGAGAAAGAGGAACACTCCTTCACTGCCGATGGGATTGTAAGACGGTACAACCACTATGGAAATCAGTCTGGCGGTTCCTAAGAAAACTGGACATGACACTTCCGGAGGACCCTGCTATACCTCTCCTGGGCATATACCCAGAGAATGTCCCAGCATGCAATAAGGACACATGCTCCACTATGTTCATAGAAGCCTTATTTATAATAGCCAGAAGCTGGAAAGAACCCAGATATCCCTCAAAGGAGGAATGGATACAGAAAATGTGGTATATATACACAATGGAGTACTATTCAGCAATTAGAAACAATGAATTCATGAATTTTTAGGTAAATGGATGGAACTGGGAAATATCATCCTAAGTGAGGTAACGCAATCACAAAAGAATACACATGGAATGCAATCATTGATAAGTGGATATTAATTAACGCTGAAGCTCTGAATAGTGAAGATACAATTAGCATATCAAATGATTCCCATGAAGAATGAAGAAGAGGGCCCTAATCCTGGAAAGGCTTGATCCAGCATTGTAGGGGAGTACCAGGACAGAGAAAAGGGAGAGGGAAAGATAGGAGAATAGATACAGAGAAGAGGACTTATGGGACATATGGGGAGGTGGCGAACTGGGAAAGAGGAAAACTTTTGGATTGTAAACAAAGAATATAGAAAATAAAAATATATATATTTAAAAAAAGAAAGAACTTAATGCTTAATTGTTAATAATTCTCTTCCTCCTCACGCATATTCTGAGTAATCTATTATGCATTTCAGAAAACTGATTTTGAGAAACAACTAAAATCCTGCAGTTAATTTTATACTTGCCTATGCTTCCTACATTTCTACTGTTGTCTGATTCTAATTTTCTACATCCTGATTCAAAACAGAGACTCATTCAAATTCAGGAAAAATCTTTGTGAGTTCCACCCAGCTTCAATTTGCAACCACTTTCAGAGATGTGAGAAGTTCCATTTTAGCTTGGCAATCTCAGGGAACCTGATATATAGTCTTACAGTGTAAAGCTTGGTAGCTGTACACATACATCTATACACACACACACACACACATGTACATGAGCACAAATGCGCGCACACACACACACATGTACATGAGCACAAACACACACACACACACACACATACATGAGCACAAACACACACACACACACTTTTCAGAATGGCAAAACTAAGAACAGGTTCCAAGAGAATTTGCAGACTTTGCTTCCTGCTCCTTCCTTACAGGTTTTGCTCCCGGATATATGATTAAGCGACAGCAGAATTTCCAGGATTCTAAAAATAAACTGTCAGCTGGCATGTCAGAAAACAGATGCTTACTTAGAGCTCAGTTTCTTAAGGTATCTGGTAGAGAAATTAAAGGGTTTTAATGAGGTACCGGAGGTGGGAGAAGCAGGGGGAAGAGCCATGAGTTAGATCCACTTAACAACCTGGGTTTAGAAGTATCAGCAAAGGAATCATGGTGATATATTTCTTTGCCCATGTTTTTTTGTGGATACCATATATACTGCCACTCTATGCTGATGATTGGCTTGTAACTAAGAAAAGCTGAATATTTATGATATTAATTCTAGGTTCAAGTCCCAATGTCTTCTATCCAGTAATATAGCAGAAAATATGTAACATTTATTTTGGAAACAAAAGTTTATGTTGGCCTAAGAGACGCATAGTATTTAAAGTCCAATATATGAAGTCTTCCTTAACTTGCTAATATGAGAAAAGCCACCAACAAGAGTCTCCTACAAATTCATATATATCTTTATGGTCACATGAAAAATCTTGTAGATATACACAAGACAATCCCCTGCAACAACATCCCTCTAACACCTTTTATCTCTTAAGATGCCAAACTTTGGTCTGTGATAGGATGATTTTAAATCCAATCCTCTATTGTGTGAAAATACTAGGAAGCAGAGAAGCCTAGATCTCATTATTCATTATATTATTTCTTGTATATGTGAATATGTACTTTTATACAAGGAGACATATATATTATGGTGCATTAATGGAGGTTAGAAGACTACTTGAGGAAGTTTGTATTTTTTTCTTATTACCCTGTGGCTTCCTTGGGATTAAATTCAGATCACCAAAATTGGCATCAAGAACCTATATTCGCAGTGCTTTAGTGAATCCAGCTGGCCCTTGCAGGAGCCTTCAGGTGTCTGCTTCGGGATCTGAACAGCCTGGGCAACAGCACCCTGTCTCCAGGCAGTACAGGAGGTAAGCTGTGCACCAGAGGCCACCTGGGAAGAGGCAGCTTGCACTGGTGAGTCCAGCACTGACAAGACCAACTAACACCAGTGAGAACTAGATGGCAAAAGGCAAACGCAGGAAAGTCACTAACAGAAATCAAGGCAATATGGCAACATCTGAACCCAATTCTCCTTTACCAGCATGTCCTGGATACCCCATCACACCAGTGAAACAAGACATGGATTTAAAATCACTGGTCATGATGCTGGTACAGGAACACATGAAGGACATACTTAAAGAAATTAAAGAGAAAATGGATCAAAAGTTAGAATCCCTTGCAAGGGAAACACAAAAATCATTCAATGAAATTCAGGAGAATACAAAAGCCAATAATGAGGAAACGAAAAAAACACTTAAAGAAATACAAGAGAACTTTGGTCAACAGGCCAAGGTCATGAAAGAGGAAACACAAAAATCTCTTAAAGAATTACAGGAAAGCACAAACAAGCAAGTGAAGGAGCTAAGCAAAACCATCCAGGATCTAAAATCAGAAGTAGAAACAACTAAGAAAACTCAAAGGGAGACAACTTTGGAGATAGAAAGCCCTGGGAAGAAATCAGGGGACAGAGATGCAAATATCAACAACAGAATACAAGAAATAGAAGAAAGAATCTCAGATGCTGAAGATACCATAGAAACCATGGACTCAACAGTTAAAGAAAATGCAAAATGCAAAAAGTTTGTAACCCAAAATATCCAGGAAATCCAGGACACAATGAGAAGACCAAACCTAAGGATTATAGGCATAGATGAGAGTGAAGATTTACAACTTAAAGGGCCAGCAAATATCTTCAATAAAATTATGGAAGAAAACTTCCCTAACCTAAAGAGAGAGAGGCCCATGAATATACAAGAAGCCTACAGAACTCCAAACAGACTGGACCAGAACATAAATACTTCCCGTCACATAATAATCAAAACACCAAATGTACTAAACAAACAAAGATTATTAAAGTCAGTAAGAGAAAAAGGCCAAGTAACATATAAAGGAAGACCTATCAGAATCACAGCAGAATTTTCACCTGAGACTATGAAGGCTAGAAGATCCTGGGCAGATCTCATGCAGACTCTAAGAGAACACAAATGCCAGCCAAAACTACTATATCCAGCAAAACTCTCAATCACCATAGATGGAGAAACTAAGATATTACATGACAAAACCAAGTTTACCCAATATCCATCCACAAACCCAGCCCTACAAAGGATAATAGGAGGACAACACCAATACAAGGAGGGAAACTTCACCCTGGAAAAAGCAAGATAGTAACCTTTCATCAAACCCAAAAGAAGTTAACCAATCAAATTTAAAAAATAACGTCAAAAATGACAGGAAGTAGCAATCACTATTCCTTAATATCTCTTAACATCAATGGACTCAATGCCCCAATAAAAAGACATAGACTAACTGACTGGATACACAAACAGGACCCTACATTTTGCTGCTTACAGGAAACACACCTCAGGGTCAAAGACAAACACTACCTTAGAGTAAAGGGCTGGAAGACAATTTTACAAGCAAATGGTCTCAGGAAACAGGCTGGAGTAGTCATTTTAATATCAGATAAAATTGACTTTCAACCCAAAGTCATAAAAAGAGACTCTGAGGGACACTTCTTGCTGGTCAGAGGAAAAATACAACAAGAAGAACTTTCAATCCTGAACATCTATGCTCCAAATGCAAGGGCACCCTCTTTCGTAAAAGAAACTTTATTAAAGCTCAAAGCACAAATTGCACCTAACACAATAATTGTGGGTGACTTCAACACTGCACTTTCCTTAATGGACCGATCAGGAAAACAGAAACTAAAGAGGGACACAATGAAACTAATTGAAGTTTTGGACCAATTAGATTTAACAGATATATATAGAACATTCTATCCTAAAGCAAAAGAATATAACTTTTTCTCAGCACCTCATGGCACCTTCTCCAAAATCGACCATATAATTGGTCACAAGACAGACCTCAACAAATATAAGAAGATCGAGCTAATCCCATGCCTCCTATCAGATCACTATGGAGTAAAAGTGGTCTTCAATAGCATCAAAAACAAGAGAAAACCCACATACTCGTGGAAATTGAACAATATTCTACTCAATGATACCTTGGTCAAGGAAGAAATAAAGAAAGAAATTAAAGACTTTTTAGAACACAATGAAAATGAAAACACAACATACCCAAATCTATGGGACACAATGAAAGCAGTGCTAAGAGAAAAACTCATAGCCCTGAGTGCCGCCAAAAAGAAAATGGAGAGAGCATACACTGCCAGCTTAATGACACACCTGAAAGCCCTGGAACAAAAAGAAGCTATTTCACCCAGGAGGAGTAGAAGGCAGAAAATCATCAAACTCAGGGCTGAAATCAATCAAGTAGAAACAAAGAGAACCATACAAAGAATGAACAAAACCAGGAGCTGGTTCTTTGAGAAAATCTACAAGATAGATAAACCCTTAGCCAGACTGACCAAAGGGCACAGAGAAAGTATCCAAATTAACAAACTTAAAACTGAAAAGGGAGATATAACAACAGAAACTGAGGAAATCCAAAAAATCATCAGAACCTACTACAAGAGCCTGTACTCAACACAACTGGAGAATCTGGAGGAAATGGACAATTTCCTTGACAGATACCAAATACCAAAATTAAATCAAGACCAACTAGACCATGTAAATAGTCCCATAATGCCCAAAGAAATAGAAGGAGTCATAGAAAGTCTTCCAACAAAAAAAAAAAAGCACAGGACCAGATGGTTTCAGTGCAGAATTCTATCAGACCTTCAAAGAAGAGTTAACACCAATACTCTTCAAACTATTTTACAAAATAGAAACAGAAGGAAGACTACCCAATTCCTTCTATGAAGCCACAATTACGCTGATACCAAAACCACACAAAGATCCAACAAAGCAAGAGAACTTCAGAACAATTTCCCTTATGAACATCGATGCAAAAATACTCAATATAATTCTTGCCAACCGAATCCAAGAACACATCAAAATGATCATCCACCATGATCAAGTAGGCTTTATCCCGGGAATGCAGGGTTGGGTCAATATACGGAAATCCATCAATGCAATCCACTACATAAAAAAAGTCGAAGAAAAAAACCACACGGTCATTTCATTGGATGCTGAAAAAGCATTTGACAAAATTCAGCAACCTTTCATGCTTAAAGTCTTGGAGAGAACAGGAATTCAAGGCCCAAACCTAAACATAGTAAAAGCAATATACAGCAAACTGGTAGCCAGCATCAAACTAAATGGAGAGAAACTTGAAGCAATCCCACTGAAATCAGGGACCAGACAAGGCTGCTCCCTTCCTCCTCATCTTTTCAATATTGTACTTGAGGTACTAGCTCGGGCAATTCAACAACATAAGGAGGTCAAAGGGATACAAATTGGAAAGGAAGAAGTCAAACTATCATTATTTGCAGATGACATGATAGTCTACCTAAGTGACCCAAAAAACTCCACTAGAGAGCTCCTACAGCTGATAAACAACTTCAGCAAAGTAGCAGGTTATAAAATCAACTCAAGCAAATCAGTGGCCTTCCTATACTCAAAGGATAAGCAGGCTGAGAAAGAAATTAGGGAAATGACCGCCTTCACAATAGCCACAAACAGTATAAAGTATCTTGGGGTGACTCTTACCAAACATGTGAAAGATCTGTATGACAAGAACTTCAAGACTCTGAAGAAGGAAATGGAAGAAGACCTCAAAAAATGGGAAAACCTCCCATGCTCATGGATCGGTAGAATCAATATAGTTAAAATGGCCATTTTGCCAAAAGCAATCTACAGATTCAATGCAATACCCATCAAAATCCCAACTCAATTCTTCACAGAGTTAGAAAGAGCAATTATCAAATTCATCTGGAACAACAAAAAACCCAGGATAGCTAAAACTATCCTCAGCAACAAAAGAAAATCTGGGGGAATCAGTATCCCTGACCTCAAGCAATACTACAGAGCAATAGTGTGAAAACTGCTATGGCCACTTGATCCTCGACAAAGAGGCTGAAAACATCCAATGGAAAAAAGATAGCCTTTTCAACAAATGGTGCTGGTTCAACTGGAGGTCACCATGCAGAAGAATGTGAATTGATCCATCCTTGTCTCCTTGTACTAAGCTCAAATCCAAATGGATCAAGGACCTCCACATAAAGCCAGACACTTTGAAGCTAATAGAACAGAAACTGGGGAAGACCCTTGAGGACATCGGTACAGGGAGAAAGTTTCTGAACAGAACACCAATAGCGTATGCTCTAAGATCAAGAATTGACAAATGGGACCTCATAAAATTACAAAGTTTCTGTAAGGCAAAGGACACCATCAAGAGGACAAATCGGCAACCAACAAATTGGGAAAAGATCTTCACCAATCCTACATCAGATAGAGGGCTAATATCCAATATATATAAAGAACTCAAGAAGTTAGACTCCAGAAAACCAAACAACCCTATTAAAAAATGGGGTACAGAGTTAAACAAAGAATTCTCACCTGAAGAACATCGGATGGCGGAGAAGCATCTTTAAAAATGCTCAACTTCATTAGTCATTAGGGAAATGCAAATCCACTGGAAAAAAATGCTGTATTTTCAAAAAATGGTGCTAGATCAACTGGATGACAACATGTAGAAGAACACAAATTGAACCATTCTTATCTCTTTGTACAAAGCCCAAGTCCAAGTGTATCAAGTATCTTCACATAAAACTAGACACACTGAAATGAAGAGAAAAAATATTGGGGAAAAGCCTCAAGCGCATGGGCACAGGGTAATCTTTCCTGAATACAACACCATTGGCTTATGCTCTAAGATCAAGAATTGACAAATGGGACCTCATAAGATTGCAAACATTCTGTAAGGCAAAGGTAACTGTCAATGGGACAAAACAGCAACCAACAGATTGGGAAAAGATCTTTCCCAATCATATATCTAATAGAGGGCTAATATTCAATATATACAAAGAACTCAAAAGAAGCAAAAGGCCCTGTTAAAATATGGGATACAGTGCTAAACAAATAATTCTCAACTAAGGAATACCAAATGCAATGAAGAACCTAAAAAAAAAGTTCAACAACATTAGTCATTAGGGAAATGCAAAGCAAAACAAACATGAGATTCTACCTCACACCAGTCAGAATGAATAAGATTAAAAACTCAGATGAGAGTAGTTGCCAGTGAGGAGGTAGAAAAAGAGGAATTCTCTTCCATTGCTGATGGGATTGCAAGCTGGTCAACCACTCTGGAAATCAGTTTGGCAATTAATCAGAAAACTGGAAATAGTACTACCTGAGGACCCAGCTATACAACTTCTGGGCATATACACAGATGATGCTCCAACATGTAAAAAGGACACATGATCCACTATGTTCATAGCAGCCTTATTTATAATAGCCACAAGTTGAAAAGAACCCAGATGTCCCTCAAAAGAGGAATGGATACAGAAAATGTGGTTCATTTTCACAATGGAGTACTACTCAGCTATTAAAAACAATGAATTCATGGAATTTTTAGACAAATGGAAGGAACTAGAAAATATCATTCTGAGTGATGTAACACAATCACAAAAGAACACACATGGTATACACTCACTGATAAGTGGATATTATCCCAGAAGCTCAGAATACCCAAGATACAATTCACAGAGCACATGAAGCTCAAGAAGAAGAAAGACCAAGTGTTGCTACTTCAGTCCTTCTTTGAAGGGGGAACAAAATACCCTTGAGGGGAGAAACAGAGACAAAGTGTGGAGTAGAGACTGAAGGAAAGGCCATCCAGAGACTGCCCCACATGGGGATCCATCCCATATACAGTTTTCAAATCCAGACACTATTGTGGATGCCAACAATAAAGTGCTAGTTGACATGAGCCTGATATAGCTTTCTCCTGAGAGGCTCAGCCAATTTCTGACAAATACAGAGGTGGAAGTTCTCATTCAACCATTGGATTGAGCACAGGGTACCCCATGTAAAATCTGGAGAAAGGACTCAAGGAGTTGAAGGGATATGCAGCCCATAGAAGGAACAACAATATGAACCAACCAGAACCCACCAGAGCTCCCAGGGACTAAACCATCAAACAAACAGTACACATGGAGGAACCCATGACTCCAACCGCATATGTCATAGAGGATGGCCCTGTTAGACATCAATGAGAGGGAGGCCCTTGGTACTGTGAAGGCCAGATGCCTCAGTGTAGGGAAATGCCAGGACAGGGAAATGGGAGAGGGTGGGTTGGTAAGTAGAGGGAGGGAGGATGGGAGAAGGGGTTTGAGGAGAAGAAACGAGGAAAGGGGATAACATTTGAAATGTAAATAAAGAAAATATCTAATTTCAAAAAAACGAAACAAAAAAACATAGGAGAGAAAAAACAAGTCTTTTTTATCATACATTTATTTATTTATATTTCTAATGTTATCCCTTTTCACGGTTTCTCCTTAGGAAACCCCTTATCCCATCCCCTACCCCTGCTTCTATGAGGGTGTTCCTCGACCCAGCCATCCACTCCTGACTACATGCCCTTGCATTCCACTACCCTGGGGTATCAAGCCTTCACAGGAAAAAGGGCCTTTCCTCCCACTGCTGTCTTTTTTCCAGTGGATGATTTTAGTTCCTTTGTCAAAGATCAAGTGACCATAGGTGATTGGGTTCATTTCTAGGTCTTCAGTTATATTCCATTGATCTATCTGCCTGTCCCTGTACCAGTATCATGCAGTTCTTATCATTATTGCTCTGTAATACAGGTTGAGGTTGGGGATGGTGAGTCCCCCAGAAGTTCATTTATTGTTAAGAATAGTTTTCGATATTCTAAGTTTTTTTGTTATTCCAAGTGAATTTGCAAATTGCTCTTTCTAACCCTAATAAGATTGAGTTGGTATTTTGATGGGGATTGCATTTCATCTGTAGATTGCTTTTAGCAAGATGTCCATTTTTACTACATTAATAGTGCCAATCCATGAGCATCTTTCCATCTTCTTAGATCTTTGATTTCTTTCTTTGAAGACTTGAAGTTCTTATCTTACCAATCTTAAACATGGTTGGTTACAGTCACACCAAGTTATGTTATATTGTTTGTATCTATTGAGATAGCTGTCATTTCCCTAATTTCTTTCTCATCCCATTTATCCTTTGAATATAGGAAGGCAACTGATTGATTTGAGTTAATTTTATATCCAACCACTTTTTTTAAGTTGTTTATCACCTCTGGGAGTTATCTGGTGGAATTTTGTGATCAGTTAACTATACTATCATAACATCTGCCAAGAATGATATTTTGAATTCTTCCTTTCCAATTTGTATCCCTTTTACTTCCTTTTGTAGTCAATTTCTCTAGGTGGGACTTCAAGTACTATATTGAATAGATAGGGAAGGAGGGGGGAGCCTTGTCTAGTCCTTGTTTTTTGTGGGATTGCTTCAAGTTTCTCTCCATTTAGTTTGATGTTGGCTACAGGTTTTCTGTATATTGCTTTGATTGTGTTTAGGTCTCAGCCTTGAATTCCTGATCTTCCCAAGACTTTTGCCGTGAAGGAATGTTGAGTTTTGTCAAGTGAATTTTCAGCGTCTAATGAAATGACCATGTGGGTTTTTTTTTTTGTTGAGTTTGCTTAGAAAGTGAATTACATTGATGGAATTTCATATATTAAACCATCCCTGCATCCCTGCAATGAAGGATATTTGACCTTGGTGAATGATCTTTTGATGTGTTCTTGGATTCTGTATGGGATAATTTTATTACGTATTTTTGCATAGATATTCATGAGAGGTATTAGTCTGAAGTTCTATTCTTTGTTGGATCTTTGGTTTTGGTACCAGTATAACTGTGGTTTCATAGAACGAATTGGATAATGTTCCTTCTCTTTCTATTTTGTGGAATAATTGGTATTAGATCATCTTTGAAGGTCTGACAGAATTCTGCACTAAAACTGTCTGGTCCTGGGTTTTTTGGTTTGTTTGTGTGTTTGTTTGTTTTGGTTGGAGACATTTAATGACTGTTATTGTTTCTTTAGGTGTTATGGGACTGTTTAGATCATTTATCTGATCCTGATTTAACTTTGATATTTGGTATCTATCTAGAAAATTGTCCATTTCATCCAGATTTTCCAGTTTTGTTGAGTGTGGGTTTTTGTAGTAGGATCTGATGATTTTTTTTAATTTCCTCAATTTCAGTTTTTATATCTCCCTGTTCATTTCTGATTTTGTTAATTTGAATACTGTCTCAGTGCCCTCTGGTTAGTCTGACTAAGGGTTTATCTATCTTGCTGATTTTCTCAAAGAACCAGTTCCTAGTTTGGTTGGTTCTTTGTATAGTTCTTTTGTTTCTACTTGGTTGACTTCAGCCCTGAGTTTGATTATTTCCTTCCATTGAATCATCTCAGGTGTATTTGCTTCGTTTTGTTCTAGAGCTTCCAGATATACGGTTAAGCTGCTAGTGTACACTCTCCCCAGTTTCTTTTTGGAGGCACTCAAAGGTAAGAGTTTTCTTCTTAGCACTGTCTATATTGTATCCCATATGTTTGGGTATGTTGTGCCTTCACGTTCATTGAACTTTAAAAAGTCTTTAATTTCTATATTTCTTCTTTGACTAAGTCATCATGGAGCAAAGGATTATTTAGCTTCTATTAATTTCACTGTGTCTCTGTTTAGTTTGTGTTTCTATGATCTGTCCATTGATGAGAGTGGGGTGTCGAAATCTCCCATTATTATTGTGTGAGGTGCAATGTATGCTTTGAGCTTTAATAAAGTTTCTTTTATGAATGTGGTTGCCCTTGCATTTGGAGCATAGATGTTCAGAATTGAGAGTTCATTTTGGTAGATTTTTCTCTTGATGAGTATGAAGTGCACTTCCTCATTGTTTTTCATAACTTTTGCTTGAAAGTCGATTTTATTCAATATTAGGATGGCTACTCCAGCTTGTTTCTTGGGACCATTTGCTTGGAAATTGTTTTTTCCAGCCCTTTACTCTGAGGTAGTGTCTGTCTATGTCACTTAGGTGTGTTTCCTTTTTGCAGCAAAATATGGAATCCTATTTATATATCCAGTCTGTTAGTCTATGTCTCCTTATTAGAGAATTGAGTCCATTGATGTTAAGAGATATTAAGGAATAGTGATTTTTGCTTCCTGTTATTTTTTATTTTTTAATGTTTGTGTGGCTATCTTCTTTTTGTGATGTTTGAAAAAAGATTACTTTCTTGTTTTTCTAGGGTATGGTTTCCCCCCTTGTGTTGGCATTTTCCTCCTATAAATTTTTGTAGGGTTGAAATTGTGAACAGATATTGTGTAAATTTGGTTTTGTCATGGAATATGTTGGTTTCTCCATCTATGATAATTGACTGTTTTAATGGATAAAATAGTCTGGGCTGGAATTTATGTTCTGTTATGGTCTGTACTACATCTACCCAGGATCTTCTAGCTTTCATAGTCTCCAGTGAGAAGTTTGGTGTAATTCTGATTGGTTTACCTTTGTTACTGGACATTTTTCCCTTACTGCTGTTAGTATTCTTTCTTTGTTTTTTACTACCATGTGATTGAAGGAAATTCTTTTCTGATCCAATCTATTTGGAGTTTTGTAGGCTTCTTGATTGTTTACGGGTATCTCTTTATTTAAGTTAAGGATGTTTTCTTCTATAATTTTGTTGAAGATATTTACTGTACCTCTAAGATGGGAATCTTCTTTCTATTCTATACCTATTATCCTTAGGTTTGGTCTTCTCACTGTGTCCTGAATTTTCTGGATGTTTGCAGTTAGGAGCTTTTTGCCTTGTGTCAATGTTTACTATGGTATCTTCTGGCCCTAATATTCTCTCTTCCACCTCTTGAATTCTGTTGGTGATGCTTGTGCCTATGACTGCTGATCTCTTTCCTAGATTTTCTATATCCAGCGTTGTCTCCCTCTGTGATTTTTTTACTGTTTATAGTTCCATTTTTAGATCCTGTATGGTTTTATTCAATTCCTTTGCCTGTTGTGTTTTCCTGTAATTCTTTAAGAGATATTTGTGTTTCCTATTTAAGGGCTTCTTGCTTTTTCCCAGTGTTCTCCTGTATTTCTTTAATGGAGTTATTTGTGTCCCTCATAAAGTCCTCTATCATTATCATGAGATGTGATTTTAAATCCAAATCTTGCTTTTCCAGTGTCTTGGGGGTATTCAGAACTTGCTGTGATAGGAGAAATGACTTCTGATGATGCCAAATAGACTTGAATTCTGTTGGCTATATTCCTCTACATGCCTCTTGACATCTGGTTATCTCTGGTCTTGCTGTCTCTGATTGGAGCTTATCCCTCCTGTGGGCCTGTTAGCCTGTGATCTTAGGTGTGCCAGCACTCCTGGGCAGACCAACACTCTCCTGGGAGGGGTTTGGTTTTGGAGGGTTGTGGGACAGCCTTAGCTCCAGGATGCAGATGGAAACCCAAAGGATCCTGTGCCCAGCTGTTCTTCTGTTCCTGTACCCTGGGGGCTCCTGGTGGGTCCTGCTTTGGACAGTTATTAGAGAGAAAGTGATGATCTCACCTCTGAGCTTTGAGAGTGAGGACATTCCTGGGAAACAATGTGTCCCCTGGAGTGATTTGTATGCAGAGGGTTGTGGGACAGCCTTGTGAAAACAATTCTTAACAATAAAATAACTTCAAGGGGAATCACCATTTCTGACCTCAAACTGTACTACAGAGCAATAGTGATAAATAAAAAACCCACATGGTATTGGTGCAGAGATAGATTGGTCCATCTGAATAGAACTGAAGTCCCTGAAATTATCCCACACACTCATGGACACATGACCTTTGACCAAAAAAAAAAAAACCCAAAAAATATACAATGAAAAAAAGAAAGTACCTTCAATAAATGGTGCTGGTCCAGCTGGCAGTTTGCATATAGAAAAATGAAAATAGATCCATATTTGTCATCTTGCACAAAGCTCAAGTCCAAGCTGATCATCGACCTCAACAGAAAACCGGATACACTAAATCTAACAGAAGAGAAAGGGAGAAAGAGCCTTGAACTCATTGACACAGGAGGAAATTTCCTAAACACAACTCCAATGGATCAGGCTCTAAGATCAAGAATTGAAAATGGGACCTCATGAAACTGACAAGCTTCTATAAGGCAAAAGACACAGTCAATAGAACAAATCAGCAGCCAACAGACTGGGAAAATTTTTCACCAACCCACATCTGACAGAATGCTAATATCCAAAATATATAAAGAACTCAAGAAGCTAAACTCTAAAAATCCAAATTTAATAGTGGTATACAGAGCTAAACAGAAGTTTCTGTACAGCAAAGGACACCATCAAAAGGACAAATTGACAACCAACAAATTGGGAAAAGATCTTCACCAATCCTACATCAGATAGAGGGCTAATATCCAATATATATAAAGAACTCAAGAAGTTAGACTCCAGAAAACCAAACAACCCTATTAAAAATGGGGTACAGAGTTAAACAAAGAATTCTCACCTGAAGAACTTCGGATGGCCAAGAAGCATCTTAAAAAATGCTCAACTTCATTAGTCATTAGGGAAATGCAAATCAAAACAACCCTGAGATTTCACCTTACACCAGTCAGAATGGCTAAGATTAAAAATTCAGGAGACAGCAGGTGTTAGAGAGGATGTGGAGAAAGAGGAACACTCCTTCACTGCTGGTGAGGTTGCAAATTGGTACAACCACTCTGGAAATCAGTCTGGCGGTTCCTCTGAAAACTGGGCACCTCACTTCCAGAAGATCCTGCTATACCACTCTTGGGCATATACCCAGAGGATTCCCCACCATGTAATAAGGATACATGCTCTACTATGTTCATAGCCGCCCTATTTATAATTGCCAGATGCTGGAAAGAACCCAGGTATCCCTCAACAGAAGAGTGGATGCAAAAAATGTGGTATATCTACACAATGGAGTACTATTCAGCCATTAGAAACAATGAATTCATGAAATTCTTAGGCAAATGGATGGAGCTAGAGAACATCATACTAAGTGAGGTAACCCAGACTCAAAAGGTGAATCATGATATGCACTCACTAATAAGTGGATATTAACCTAGAAAACTGGAATACCCAAAACATAATCCACACATCAAATGAGGTACAAGAAGAAAGGAGGAGTGGCCCCTTGTTCTGGAAAGACTCAGTGAAGAAGTATTTGGCAAAACCAGAACAGGGAAGTGGGAAGGGGGGGAGGACAGGGGGAGAGAAGGGGGCTTATGGGACTTTCGGGGAGTGGGGGGCTAGAAAAGGGGAAATCATTTGAAATATAAATAAAAATATATTGAATAATATATTTTTCTTTATATATATATATATATATATATATATATATATATATATATATATATATATATAAAGAAAGAAAGAAAATTCTCAACTGAGGAATTGTGAATGGCCAAGAAGCACCCAAAGAAATGTTCAACATCTTTAGTCATCAGGGAAATACAAACCAAAATGACCCTGAGACCGTACACTAATCAGAATGACTAAATTAAAATTTCAAGCAACAGGAGATTCTGGGGAGGATGTAGAGAAAGAGGAACACTTCTCCATTTCTTGTGGGACTGCAAACTGGTACAAGCACTCTGGAAATGAATCTGGAGGTTCTTCAGAAAGTTGGAAATAGTTCTACCTGAAAACCCAACTATAACACTACTAAGCATATATCCAAAAGAAACTCCAACATATAAAGTGGACACATGCTCCACTCTGTTCATAAAAGCCTTATTTATAATAGCCAAAAGCTGGAAACAAGCCCATATGTCCCTCAATGGAAGAATGGATACAGAAAATGTGGTACATTTACACAATGGAATACTACTCAGCTATTAAAAACAACCACTTTGTGCATTTTGCAGGAATATGGATGGAAATAGAAAAAAAGAAAACATCCTGTGTGAGGTAACGCAGACCCAAAAAGGCATACATGGAAACACAGGAACAAAAAATGCAGCAGAGACTGAAGGAAAGGCCATCCAGTTACTGTCCCACATTGGGATCTATCCCATCTGCAGACACAAAACCTGGACAATATTGCTGATATCAAGAACTGCTTGCAGATAGAAGCCCAGTAGAGCTGTCCTCTAAAAGGCTCTTCTAGCACCTAACTAAGACAGAAGCAGATATTCACAACCAGCTATTGGACTAAGCCCGAGTCTCCAGTGGAAGAGATAGGGAGGTACTGAAGGAGCTATAGGGAATTGTGACCCCATAGGAAGAACAACAATATCAACTAGCAGGACCCATCAGAACTCCCAGGGACTAAACTAACAACCAAAGAATATACATGGGTGATCCCATGGTTCCCAGTACATATGTAGCAGACGCATACAGATACCTCTCTGGCTTCAGTGGGAAAGTTGGCACTTGAACCTGTGGAGGCTTGTTGCCCCATCAAAGTGGGATGCTAGAGTAGTGAGGCATGAGTAAGTGGGTAGGTGGGGAAGTACCCTATTAAATCCAAAGTGGAGGGGAAATGTAAGGCAGCTTATGAAGAGGAGACCAGAAAGGGGGACAAAATTTGAAATGTAAATAAATATAAGAACCAATAATAAACAAAACTAACCCTATAGAAAACACTGAAAGCAATACTGTGGGTTGAAGAAAGGAAGCAGCACTGCCAAGAGCCTATGGAAAATGAAAAGGTAAAGTTACAAATATTAAAACATAAAATTAAACAAGAATACAAACAGAAAAATCATCAAAAGCAAAATGACAGCATGAAATAACTTTCAAAATTTGCTTTAAATAATAATGGCTTTAGTTCCTCAATCAAATGACATTAGAGGACAGCACAAATTAATTTTAAAAATTATCTTTTTTGATTTATTTATTATTATATGTAAGTACACTGTAGCTGTCTTCAAACACACAGCAGAGGGCATGAGATCTCATTATGGATGGTTGTGAGCCACCATGTGATTGCTGGAATTTGAACTCAGGGCCTTCGGAAGAGCATCTCAGCACTCTTAACTGCTGAGTCATCTCTCCAGCCCTTAAAAATTAACTTTATCTTATAAAAAGAATCCACCTTATTTTGTTCAAGGATAGGCACAATTTTAGAATAAAAAGATGAAAAAAAGTACTAATGACAAATAGTACTAAGAAATATGTAAACTTATTCTAATTTCAGGTAGCCCTCACCCAAAGGTTAACTATAAGGATGCTTGATTCTGGTCCAAGGAATGATTTATAAAGAAAGCACTATAATTCTAAACATATATGTAGTAAATACTACTGAACACAATTTCACAAAATTATGATGTACAATATACAGTACTTCAGGATTATCCCAAATTCAAAATTGGTAGGCAAATTCAGTTTCCTACTATGTCCAATAGGCAAGCCATCTAACCAAAAATAATAAACAAAGAAGCATTGAAATTAAATGGACACATAAAATGGACCTAAAATATCTACAGAATATTGCAAGCAAACACAAAAGAATGTAATGAGACACAAAGTAGATCATACACTGAAAGACAAAATAATTTTCACAAAATTCCAAAACAAACCCCCCCAAAATTAAATAATTCCATGCATCCTATTGAACCACAGTACAATAAAATTTAAAACAATACCAAATTTTCTTACAGAAACTCATGGAGATTAAATATCACATCACCAGAGGATGAATGAAAACATCTTTAAATGTATAGAAGTAAATAAAAATGTATATACAACACAACAAAAAGTTTTGTGTTGGATAAGCAATTAGTATACTCTTCCCTGGGGAACTATTTCCCATGCTTTGGGTATTCCAATGGTTCCTGTATTTATTTTTTCTTGTAGAACTGAGGTCTCTGAATCTTTCCTCTTTATATGTTAACATATTTGTGGGTAACATCCTTGTTTAGGTCAAGTATAGATAGTACATATAGTATTGTTAAGACTTTATTGAGTGTATCATCTGATATTGTTAGAAGACACAATATCATAGCAAAGTGTTCATAGAAATATTACAATTTTTTCACTCCTCTTTCACAATTACTCCCTGAATCTTAGGTGCAGCAGTTGTATTATAGATGTAGCCAATGTTTTGGGGCTCCACAACTCTGCATTTAATTTGCTGTGGTTTTCAGTGACATTTTTCATTTGTTGCAAAGAGAGCATTCCCTGATGAGAGATTAATGCTTCATTTATCTGTGCATATAAGAGGAAAATTTTAGAGTATAGTTAGTGATCATCCTGGTTTAGTAATGTGGTAATCATAAGTTCTCCTCCAAGGTCCATCACTTCAGTTAGCCCTGTGTGGTTGACTTAGTTGCTAGTACCAGGCATAATTTCCCTGTTGTTGATCGGGTATTTAGTTCACTTATAAATCTTTTGGTTGTTGCCAAAGTATGCATGTGTCTTCTGCATCTTTAGGGGTTATTGTTCCATGCTGGTTATTATTATGGTTCGCTGGATCATTGTTGACTAGGACTATTGATTGCCTCCATCCTTCAGAAGCATTCCTGTTCGCTACAGGTACCATGGATGTTAGTCAGCCTTGGCGAGGTTTTTTGTTTTGTTTTTAGTTGGGTTGGATTGGGTTTTGTTTTTGTTTTGGGTTTTTTTTGTTTTGGTTTTTTTTTTTTTGTGAGAGAGAAGTTTATTGTGCATGACACACAGCATCGATGGCATTGGGATGACAGAGGCTACTCACAGAGCCTCTCTGAGCCACTTTTGGCGCCACACTCAGCAACGTCAGCTGACCACAGCACTGCTCTCAGGGCCTACACAGATTTACATGTAGTTATACACAAGACACACATGAAAAATAAAGCCTAGGCCTTGTGTTCTGCTGAGAAGAAACATTTAGAGCACAGTTATGGTAGTTTCCAATGGCCTCGTTGAAAATTAATCCTGGTGTATAAAAAGCCTGTCTATGGAGTTCAAGCTTCAGAACTCAGAGCTCGCCTTGCTTGGAATGCAGCCACAGCGACAGCATCCCAGACTGCCACGTGGCTTTCCTGAACTGGGCTTTAGACTCATCGTTGTCCAGACTCCCAAGTCTTAGCTACTTAGAATAGATGAGCTTATGCCAAAAGGGCGAGAATAAAAATGACAATGTGCAGCTAGAAGCTGTAGGAATCAGAGAACACCATGTGATAAGGCATGCAAGTCCAGCCACAGCAGAATGTCATCAGCTAACTAAACAGAGCAGTCATGGTTCATAGTCCTGACTTCTTACTGGCAAAAGGGTTGAATGTGTTGGAGCTGGGTACTTATTTGAATTTATAGTAAATGGCAAAAATTCAAGGAGAGGAGGTATATGCCCAGGAGTGGTATAGCAGGATCTTCTCGAAGTGAGGTGCCCAGTTTTCAGAGGAACCGCCAGACTGATTTCCAGAGTGGTTGTACCAATTTGCAACCCCACCAGCAGTGGAGGAGTGTTCCTCTTTCTCCACACCCTCTCAAACACCTGCTGTCTCCTGAATTTTTAATCTTAGCCATTCTGACTGGTGTAAGATGAAATCTCAGGGTTGTTTTGATTTGCATTTCCCTAATGACTGATGAAGTTGAGCATTTTTTAAGATGCTTCTCTGCCATCCGAAGTTCTTCAGGTGAGAATTCTTTGTTTAACTCTGTACCCCATTTTTAATAGGGTTGTTTGGTTTTCTGGAGTCTAACTTCTTCAGTTCTTTATATATATTGGATATAAGCACTCTATCTGATGTAGGATTGGTGAAGATCTTTTCCCAATTTGTTGGTTGCCAATTTGTCCTTTTGATGGTGTCCTTTGCCTTACAGAAACTTTGTAATTTTATAAGGTCCCATTTGTCAATTCTTGATCTTAGAGCATATGCTAATTGGTGTTCTGTTCAGAAACTTTCTCCCTGTACCGATGTCCTCAAGGGTCTTCCACAGTTTCTTTTCTATTAGCTTCAGAGTGTCTGGCTTTATGTGGAGGTCCTTGATCCATTTGGATTTGAGCTTAGTACAAGGAGACAAGGATGGATCAATTCGCATTCTTCTGCATGCTGACCTCCAGTTGAACCAGCACCATTTGTTGAAAAGGCTATCTTTTTTTCCATTGGATGTTTTCAGCCTCTTTGTCGAAGATCAAGTGGCCATAGGTATGTGGGTTCATTTCTGGATCTTCAATCCTGTTCCATTGATCCTCCTGCCTGTCACTGTACCAATAACATGCAGTTTTTAACACTATTGCTCTGTTGTATTGCTTGAGGTCAGGGACACTGATTCCCCCAGACTTTCTTTTGTTCCTGAGAATAGTTTTAGCTATCCTGGGTTTTTTGTTGTTCCAGATGAATTTGATAATTGCTCTTTCTAACTCTGTGAAGAATTGAGTTGGGATTTTGATGGGTATTGCATTGAATCTGTAGATTGCTTTTGGCAAAATGGCCATTTTAACTATATTGATGCTACCGATCCATGAGCATGGGAGGTTTTCCCATTTTTTGAGGTCTTCTTCCATTTCCTTCTTCAGAGTCCTGAAGTTCTTGTCATACAGATCTTTCACATCTTTGGTAAGAGTCACCCCAAGATACTTTATACTGTTTGTGGCTATTGTGAAGGGGGTCATTTCCCTAATTTCTTTCTCAGCCTGCTTATCCTTTGAATATAGGAAGGCCACTGATTTGCTTGAGTTGATTTTATAACCTGCCACTTTGCTGAAATTGTTTATCAGCTGTAGGAGCTCTCTAGTAGAGTTTTTTGGGTCACTTAGGTAGACTATCATGTTGTCTGCAAATAATGATAGTTTGACTTCTTCCTTTCCAATTTGTATCCCTTTGACCTCCTTATGTTGTCTAATTGCCCGAGCTAGTACCTCAAGTACAATATTGAAAAGATAAGGAGAAAGGGGGCAGCCTTGTCTGGTCCCCGATTTCAGTTGGATTGCTTCAAGTTTCTCTCCATTTAGTTTGATTCTGGCTACCAGTTTTCTGTGTATTGCTTTTACTTTGTTTAGGTATGGGCCTTGAATTCCTGTTCTCTCCAAGATTTTAAGCATGAAAGGATGCTGAATTTTGTCAAATGCTTTTTCAGCATCCAATGAAATGACCTTCTTAAGGTGCCTCTTGGCCATCTGAATTTATTCAGGTGATAATTCTTTGTTTAGATCTATGCCCCATTTTTTAATAGGGTTATTTGGTTCCCTGGGGTCTAACTTCTTGAGTTCCTGGTATATATTGGAAATTAGCCCTTTATCAGATGTAGGGTTGGTGAATATCCTTTCCCAATTTGATGGTTGCCATTTTGTCCTTTTAAAAGTGTCCTTTGCCTTACAGAAACTTTGTAATTTTATGAGGTCCCACTTGTCAATTCTTGATGTTAGAGCATAAGCTATTAGTGATATGTTCAGGAACTTTTCGCCCATGCCCATGTCCTCTAGGGTCTTTCCCGGTTTCTTTTCTATTAGTTTCAGTGTGACTGGTTTTACATAGAGGTCCTTGATCCACTTGGAGTGAAGTTTAGTACATGGAGATAAGAATGGATCAATTCGCATTCTTCTGCATGCTGACCTCCAACTGAAACAGCACCATTTGTTGAAAAGGCTATCTTTTTTCCACTGGATGTTTTTGGCTCCTTTGTCGAGGATCAAGTGACCATAGGTGTCTGGGTTCATTTCTGGATCTTCAATTCTATTCCATTGGTCCACTTGTCTGTCACTGTGCCAATACCATGCAGTTTTTAATACTATTGCTCTGTAGTATTGCTTGAAGTCAGGGATACAGATTCCACCAGAATTTCTTTTGTGGTTGAGAATAGTTTTAGCTATCCTGGGTTTTTTGTTATTCCAGATGAATTTGAGAATTGCTTTTTCTAAATCTGTGAAGAACTGAATTGGGATTTTGATGGGGATTGCATCTGTAGATTGCTTTTGGCAAGATGGCCATTTTAACTATATTAATCCTGCCGATCCATGAGCATGGCAGATTTTTCCATTTTCTGAGGTCTTCTTTGATTTCCTTCTTCAGAGACATGAAGTTCTTGTCATATAGATCTTTCACTTGTTTGGTTAGAGTCACACCAAGATACTTTATATTGTTTGTGGCTATTGTGAAGGGTGTCATTTCCCTAACTTCTTTCTCAGCCTGCTTATCCTTTGAGTATAGGAAGGCAACTGATTTGCTTGAGTTGATTTTATAACCAGCCACTTTGCTGAAGTTGTTTATCAGCTGTAGGAGTTCTCTTGTGGAGGTTTTCAGGTCACTTAAGTAGACTATCATGTCATCTGCAAATAGTGATAATTTGATTTCTTCCTTTCCAATTTTTATCCCCTTGACCTCCTTATGTTGTCTAATTGCTCTAGCTAGAACTTCAAGTAATATATTGAAAAGATATGGAGAAAACAGCCTTGTCTAGTCCCTGATTTTAGTGGGATTGCTTCAAGTTTCTCTCCATTTAGTTTGATGTTGGCTACCGGTTTGCTGTATATTGCTTTAACGATGTTTAGGTATGGGCCTTGAATTCCTGTTCTTTCTAAGACTTTTTGCATGAAAGGATGCTGAATTTTGTCAAATGCTTTTTCTGCATCTAATGAGAGGTTTTTTTCTTTGAGTTTGTTTATGTAGTGGATAGCATTGATGGATTTCCTTATATTGAACCATCCCTGCATCCCTGGGATGAAGCCTACTTGATCATGGTGGATGATCGTTTTGATGTGTTCTTGGATTCGGTTGGCAAGAATTTTATTAAGTATTTTTGCAATAATATTCATAAGACAAATTGGCCTGAAGTTCTCTTTTTTGTTGGATCTTTGTGTGGTTTTGGTATCAGCATAATTGTGGCTTCATAGAACGAGTTGGGTAGAGTTCCTTCTGTTTCTATTTTGTGGAATAGTTTGAAGAGTATTGGTCTTAGGTCTTCTATAAAGGGCTGATAGAATTCTGCACTGAAGACATCTGGTCCCGTGCTTTTTTTGGTTGGGAGACTTTCTATGACCCTTTTTATTTCTTCTGGTGTTATGGGACTGTTTAGTTGATCTATTTGATCCTGATTTAGTTTTGGTGTCGGATATCTGTCTAGGAAATTGACCATTTCCTCCAGATTCCCCAGTAGTGTTGAGTATAGGCTTTTGTAGTAGGATCTAAAGATTTTTTGAATTTCCTCAGTTTCTGTTGTTATATCTCCCTTTTCATTTCTAAGTTTGTTAATCTGGATACTGTCTCTGTGCCCTTTGGTTAGTCTGGCTAAGTGTTTGTCTATCTTGTTGATTTTCTCAAAGAACCAGCTCCTGATTTTGTTGATTCTTTCTATGGTTCTCTTTGTTTCTACTTGATTGATTTTGGCCCTGTGTTTGATGATTTCCTGCCTTCTACTCCTCCTTGGCTAAATAGCTTCTTTTTGTTCCAGGGCTTTCAGGTGTGTCATTAAGCTGTTAGTGTATGCTCTCTCCATTTTCTTTTTGGATGCGCTCAGGGCTATGAGTTTTCCTCTTAGCACTGCTTTCATTGTGCCCCATAGATTTGGGTATGTTGTGTCTTCATTTTCATTAAGTTCTAAAAAATCTGTAATTTCTTTCTTTATTTCTTCCTTGATCAAGGTATCATTGAGTAGAATATTGTTCAGTTTCCACGTGTATGTGGGTTTTCTGTTGTTTTTGTTGCTATTGAAGACCACTTTTACTCCATAGTGATCTGATAGGAGCCATGGGATTAGTTTGATCTTATATTTGTTGAGGTCTGTCTTGTGACCAATTACATGGTCGATTTTGGAGAAGGTGCCATGAGGTGCTGAGAAAAAGGTATATTCTTTTGCTTTAGGATAGAAAGTTCTATATATATCTGTTAAATCTAACTCATCCAAAGCTTCAATTAGTTTCATTGTATCCCTGTTCAGTTTCGGTTTTCCTGATCGGTCCATTGAGGAAAGTACAGTGTTGAAGTCACTCACAATTATTGTGTTAGGTACAATGTGTGCTTTGAGCTTTAATAAAGTTTCTTTTATGAATGAGGGTGCCCTTGCATTTGGAGCAAAGATTTTCAGGATTGAGAGTTCTTGTTGTATTTTTCCTTTGACCAGCAAGAAGTGTCCCTCAGAGTCTCTTTTGATGACTTTGGGTTGAAAGTCAATTTTATCTGATATTAGAATGGCCACTCCAGCTTGTTTCCTAAGATCATTTGCTTGTAAAATTGTCTTCCAGCCTTTTACTCTAAGGTAGTGTTTGTCTTTGACCCTGAGGTGTGTTTTCTGTATGCAGCAAAATGTAGGGTCCTGTTTATGTATCCTGTCAGGTAGTCTATGACTTTTCATTGGGGCATTGAGTCCATTGATGCGAAGAGATAATAAGGAATAGTGATTGTTACTTCCTGTCATTTTTGATGTTATTTTTTAAAATTGATTGTTTAACTTCTTTTGGGTTTGATGAAAGAAGGTTACTATCTTCTTTTTCCAGGGTGAAGTTTCCCTCCTTGTATTGGTGTTTTCCTCCTATTATCCTTTGTAGGGCTGGGTTTGTGGATAGATATTGGGTAAACTTGGTTTTGTCATGGAATATCTTAGTTTCTCCATCTATGGTGATTGAGAGTTTTGCTGGGTATAGCAGTTTTGGCTGGCATTTGTGTTCTCTTAGGGTCTGCATGAGATCTGCCCAGGATCCTGTAGCTTTTATAGTCTCAAGTGAAAACTCTGCTGTGATTCTGATAGGTCTTTCTTTATATGTCACTTGGCCTTTTTCCCTTACTGCCTTTAATATTCTTTCTTTGTTTAGTACATTTGGGGTTTTGATTATTATGTGATGGGAGATATTTCTGTTCTGGTCCAGTCTGTTTGGAGTTCTGTAGGCTTCTTGTATATTCATGGGCATCTCTCTCTTTAGGTTAGGGAAGTTTTCTTCCATAATTTTATTAAAGATATTTGCTGGCCCTTTAAGTTGTAAATCTTCACTCTCATCTATGCCTATAATCCTTAGGTTTGGTCTTCTCATTGTGTCCTGGATTTCCTGGATATTTTGGGTTACAAGCTTTTTGCATTTTGCATTTTCTTCAACTGTTGAGTCCATGGTTTCTATGGTATCTTCAGCATCTGAGATTCTTTCTTCTATCTCTTGTATTCTGTTGTTGACATTTGCATCTATGTCCCCTGATTTCTTCCCAAGGTTTTCTATCTCCAAAGTTGTCTCCCTTTGAGTTTTCTTAGTTGTTTCTACTTCTGATTTTAGATCCTGGATGGTGTTGCTTAGCTCCTTCACTTGCTCGTTTGTGCTTTCCTGTAATTCTTTAAGAGCTTTTTGTATTTCCTCTTTCATGACCTCAGCCTGTTGACTGAAGTTCTCCTGTATTTCTGTAAGTGATTTTTCTGTTTCCTCCTTATTGGCTTTTGTATTCTCCTGGATTTCTTTCAATGATTTTTGTGTTTCCCTTTTAAGGGCTTCTAAATTTTGATCCATTTTCTCCTGAATTTCTTTAAATATATCCTCCATGTGTTCCTATACCAGCATCATGACCAGTAATTTTAAATCCAAATATTGTTTTACTGGTGTGATGGGGTATCCAGGACATGCTGATAAAGGAGAATTGGGTTCAGATGCTGCCATATTGCCTTGATTTCTGTTAGTGACATTCCTGTGTTTGCCTTTTGCTTTCTAGTTTTCACTGGTGTTAGTTGGTCTTGTCAATGCTGGACTCACCAGTGCAAGCTGCCTCTTCCCAGGTGGCCTCTGGTGCACAGCTGACCTCCTGCACTGCCGGGAGACAGGGTGCTGTGGCCCAGGCTGTTCAGATCCCGAAGCAGACACCTGAAGGCTCCCACACAGGGCCTGCTGTACTCACCAGAGCACACTGACTCCTCCCAGCCGGCCTCCCGGATGCCACTCTTGGGTCTTGCAGGACCTGAAGATGTGGTGTTGCAGCCCAGGCTGTTCTGGATCCCGAAGCAGAGATCTGAGGGCTCCTGCCAGAGGCCTCAGGACTGGAACCTAAGCTCCGTGCTGCTGGAGCAGGCTGTGTGCTCCCAGTCTGCTTCCGGGTCCACACCAGGTCTCTTGCACTTCCTGGAGACCGAGCACTGTGGCCCAGGCTGTTCACATCCCGAAGCAGACACCTGAAGGCTCCTACAGGGGCCTGCTGGACTCACCAGAGCACACTGACTCTTCCCAGCCAGCCTCCCGGATGCCCCTCTTGTGTCTTGCAGGACCTGGAGATGTGGAGTTGCAGCCCAGGCTGTTCTGGATTCCGAAATGGAGATCTGAGGGTTCCTGCCAGAGGCCTCAGGACTGGAACCTCTCCAATTTCTTTATGAAGGCACTTAGTGCTATGAATTTTCCTCCTCTTAGCACTGGTTTAATTATGTCCCATAAGTTTGGTCATGCTACACTATCATTTTCATTCAATATTAGAAAGGCTTCAATTTCTTTATTTCTTTTCTAGCATCCTCTGTAGTGTTGATTAGTAAAAAGATATTGTTTAAATTTCAATTGTTGTGGGATATCTTGCTTTCTCCATCTATGGTGATTGAGAGTTTTGCTAGCTATAGTAGCGTAATCTGGCATCTGTAGTCTCCTAGGGTCTGTATAACATTTGTGGAAGATTTCCATGCTTTTAGGGTCTCTCTTGAGAAGTCTGATGTAATTGTGATTAGACTGGTTTTATATGTTATTTGGCTCTTTTCCCTTACAGATTTTAATATTCTTTCTTTGTTCTATTCATTTAATGTTTTTACTATTATATGTTTGGAGGAATTTTTTCTGCTTCAATCTCTTCGGTGTTCTGTAGGCTTCTTTTATGTTTATAGCTATCTCTTTAGGTTAAGGATGTTTTCTTCTATGATTTTGCTGAAGATGATTTTCTGGCCCTTGACCTGGGAATCTTCCTCCTCTTCTATTGCTATTATCCTTAGGTTTGATCTTTTCTTTGTATGCCTAATTCCCTGCATGTTTTGTGCTAGAAACTTTTTACCTATTGTATTTTCTCTGACCAGTGTGTTGATATCTTCTCTGGCATCTTCTATGTCTGAGAGTCTCTCTTCTATCTCTTGTATTCTGTTGGTGATTGTTGCCTCTCTAGCTCCTGATCTCTTCCCTAGGTTTTCCAACTCCAGGGTTGCATCCATTTGTGGTTTCTTTATTGTTTTACTTTCCATTTTTAGGTCTTGTGCTATTTTGTTCAATTCCTTCACCTGTTTGTTATTTTCATGTATTTTTAAAAGGGAGTTATTTATATTCTCCTTAAAGGCCTCTAACATCTTCATGAAATTGAATTTTTGGTCAGAGTCTTATTATAAGTGGGTATTAGGGTATCCACCGATGGCGTATCCACCGATGGCTGTAGTATAAGAACTGTGTTATGATGGTGCAAAATTATATTGGCTTTCTGGAAAGGCTTGATCCAGCATTGTAGAGGAGTGCCAGGACAGAGAAAAAGGAGGGAGGTGATTGGAGAATGGGTGGAGAGAAGAGGAATTATGGGACATATTGGGAGGAGGGAACCAGGAAAGGGGAAAGCATTTGGAATGTAAACAAAGAATTTAGGAAATAAAATTTAAAAGAAAAGAAAAAAATTACATTGGCTTTTATTGCTTATGTTCTTGTGCTTACCTTTTACCATCTGTTTACCTCTGATGTTAACTGGACTGGGCATCTCTGACTGGAGCAGCCCTCTTTGGAGGCAGGTTAGGAGAGACCTCCTCAGAAACAGGCTGGCTTTAATGACTGAAGCAGGCATGCCGATCTATGTTTCTTGTTATAGCTGACCTCCTGGGAGACTGTTAGGCTGTGGGGCCAGGCTCACTAATCTGTCACAGGAGGAGTAGATGGGAGGATGATGCTCAGGCAGAGTGGGACAAATCTCACTTTAGCTGGGGTCCCAGTTTGAGTGAGTACTGGCGTGAGGGTCTCCCCTGTGTCCCTGGCTATGGCAGAGCTCCTGTGATACAGGTAGACTCAGGGGTTGGCATGAGGTGGGTGGCAGATTCTCCGATCTTCCATGGGTTTAAATCCTAATATTTCATTCTTGAAAACTAGGCTAATGATACTATAGGTTCCATGTCAACTGTAGTTGTTTGATTTCTTCAAATTAAGGTCTATTTCAGGCTGTTGTCTCTCTTTTACATCTTTGGAAACCATGAGCCTAAGTTTAAAGAGTCATCAGGGTAAGGTACTTTGTTTAGTATGTATTTTGCAGTAAAATATTGTTTACAGTAAGGCAGGCTTTGGGAGACAAGACTGCATATGGAATCAATTTGAGGCAATGTGCCATTACTAAGAGAAAATAAACCAAGACAATTCAAGCTTGCCACACATTACCAATCTAGAAGAATATATATATATATATATATATATATATATATATATATATATATATATATATATATATGTATGTATTTGGATCATACTCATCCCTACTCCTCCCTGCTCCCCAAATTTGTATGTTCCCAAAAGACAAGGCCTTACAGAATATGGCCTGGTCCTCTAGCCTTATAATGTTCAATCCCCTCTTTTATGATGTTTCCTGGACCTTAGATGTAGATGTTGTGTAGGAAATACATTAATCGGGAAAGGCATCCCATTGTCAGGTGATCTCTGCACTTTCAGATGTTGTGACTTTCTGTAATAATTTCTGATTGTTGAAAAAAGAAGCTTTTGGATAAAGTGTTATAGATACACTTTTATGTGGCTATTAGGATAAGTATTTCAAATGCAGTTAGAAATTTTAGCACTTTAGGAATGTGACAGCAGTATATTCTCTTGTCCTCTTCTAAGCTCTATGGCCTACAATTCATGGGTAGTTGGCTCAGTTTAGAGTGCCAGGCATGAATTACCTTCAATTGAGTGACCCTTCAGTGCATCTAGAGAGCTACTGATCACTGCATGGATATAAGTGTCACTATTGTTCCTTTTAGAATATCTAGCCATGGTGGTCATTGTTAGAATACATAGGTGGATAGAACTATAAATTGCTTTTTCCCTTGGCAGCTTGCAGATCATCTTCAGATACTAAGATGGCTAGTCCTCATCAAGGAGGCTTCCAGTACAATCCATATTGATTTTCACAAGTCTTATATCTGAAATATGTGATGTCTTCAGCAACAATACTGTTCTATAAACCATAAGCTACCTAATACACATCCCAGTTCCAGGGACAGAAAATTGAGTTGTTTATAGGGGAAGATTAAATGACACTCTAAACAACATAGGCTATCCTCATTGCCCTTGGTACCTTCCAGAAAAGGAGAACTTTTTTAAAAAAATTACCTATTTTATGAAACAAACAAACAAGTAAAGAAGTAAACAAACCCTACTGAAGTTCAGAGTAATAAAATGACCTACTGATGAAACCCAGGATTAGAAATAGATATAATTCCTTTGGCTTTAGCCATAAATAATTTAGCCAGTGCACAAAACCTCAAGTGTACATATTCCTTAAAAAAAAAAAAAAAGAGGAAAAATAAAACATTTAGGCAGACTCTTTCATTGCTAAATTGGTCTTGGTTTTTAAGACTTGCACCAAAATTAATAAAGGTCTTCCTTCCTAATTGCATGATCAAAATAAATTATGTCTATAAATTAAAAGGCAAGGAAATTGCATGTATATTTTGGGTGTCCTGATAATGTCCAGAAGTAAATTGTTTTCATATAAATTGCAAGATTAATTAATCACTTTAAAAATACCCATGTGTTTCCTTGCAAATACATCTTTGCCAGCAATTCATGAAATATAAAGACAAATTAAATTGCCAGTTGCAATACAACAATGTTGCCCTTGTATGATCTTGACTGGCACTTTCAGCCCTCTTTTGAAAGAGTTCGATAAACTCTTGGTAGCCCCTGTTGTTTTGAGTTGCCCCTGGGTATCTTATTCAACAGATTTAAGTTCTCCCTTAAATTACAATTAGATGAGGCAATAAAGCTTGCTTGTGCACAAAAAACTGTTGGTGCTGAAAATATGGTTGGCTCAGGGCCTGTGAGGCCTTGATTGAAAGATAGCTTGAGGCAGTGAGTTTTGGGAAAAGTATTGACACTGAAAATGCAAGTAAACAAACATCTCTGGTCCAAAATGTTGTAAGACTCTATAAAAGTGCATAAGCCTGTATATACATAAAATATATAACATCATTAAAAATGAACTGGTATAATCCTAATACTCACATATAATAGCTTCCAGAATATTCAATGATAGAAAAATTTGGAAGACTTATTTAGAAAGTTATTTTGATGAATGAGGTTCATATTTCACAGTTTTTATTAGATGTGTCTTCTTTCAAATTCTGATACACAGGGTGCCTTAGTATGCAAACATTGATACCTACAATGGCCCACATGTGGACTACCTGCTGCAAACCCTTCATCTATGATACCTAAAAGGAAAACTGTAGCTGCAGAAAGTAACAGTATTTTGCTAGAGAATACAGTTAATTTATGAACAAGAATTCAATGTGTAAAATTTATTTAAAAAAAAAAACAGAAATACTTTATGATGTTTTGAATCCAGAAGCTTCCATATGGTTTCCCATTCTACACAGTGTGAAGCAGTCTCCAGAGAGTTCTCTTGCTCAGCCAGTGTTATCAAAATGAGAAGGGAACCAGCAGAGCCTTGTTCATCAGCGGGCACAGCTTGGATTTAGCTGCTAATCCTTGCAGCTGGAGCTGAATGACTTGCCTTTTCAAAACCAGGAAAATTCAAGGCAAAACTCACTGAGTAGATCTAATTTGTGGAATGTCTGGTCCAAGGTGACTACTGGATACCAGGGGCCCTAGATTATATATATTCTATTTAGCTAAAATGTAACCTAAGCGTAAATCTAAGAAAGGAATCTACTAGTTATTTCCAATAATCTATTCAAACAGAAATCAAAACAGAAGTGAACACCCTCCACCAATGTGCTTTTTGAAGATACTATGCATTTGGCTTTGTTTTCTGGCCTCAGTGCAGAGAGTGGGGGTAGATCATGGAAAATTTGGTGTTAGCTCACATCCTCCTTCCCATGGCAGGATATAAGTGGTTCCTTGAGGTTGCAAAGCTGCCTTTGTGAGCTGCCATGATTTTGACTTGGCTTGAAACTTTCTGACTGGTGCTAGTAGTTCTGGAGATATAGGTCAGTGCAGGCTGCATAAAAGCCAGAAAATCACCTCTAAGGAGACTATGCCAAGAGCCCTAAAATTATGGTAAAATGATGAAAGAGATGACCAGAGGACAATACTGAAAACAAATTATAATGAATACTTTCCTTCTCATTTTTGCTTAACGTACTATTTTTCAAAATAACATAAAATGTTTTTTATTTCAACTTTATATGTGACAGTGTTATTTGGTGAATTCCAGACTACATTTAAATGCCTGTCTTTCAACATGATATGATATACAGGCAGGATTTCATATGGAGTGTATTTGAATATAATAGTACTAGAAATATAATTTGTACTATCAAATTTTATGAAGTAAAATGAGTCAATCTCTGAGGTCATAGTCACATTGAACATATTACATTAATTTCTTTGGATATTCTCTCAAAATAAGTAAGCAGTTCCAGTTACAGATACAACTTGGGCCATGACTACAGTTCTGCCTCAAGTAAATCTTCTGGCCTCATTTTAATGCGACACCGGTGTCTTTCAACTCTAAGAAGTAGTAATATGGGTAGGTCTGTAGAGAACTTTAACTTTACTCTTTTTTGTTGGATAGTTTCCTTATTTACATTTCAAATGTTATCTATCCCCTTTCCCCATTTTCCCACTCCCATAAACCTCCTATCCCATTCCCCCTACCCCTGCTTCTATGAGGGTGTTCCCAAATTTCTCACAGAGAGAACTCTTCTCCCAGGAGTACTGATACACAGGCTCTCAGGAGGGACAAGCCACAATCAGAGACAGCAAGACCAGATAATGCCTGAAATGACCATGGTGAGAGGCAAGGGCAAGAACATAAGCAATAGAAACTAACGCTACTTTAAATCATCAGAACCCAGTTCTCCAACCATATCAAGCTCTGGAAAACCCAATACACCAGAAATGGAAGACTCTGGTTTAAATTTGCATCTCATGGTGATGATAGAGGACTTTAAGATGGACATAAACAATTCCATTAAAGAAATACAGGAGATACCATTTGTCAATTCTTGATCTTAGAGCATAAGCTATTGGTGTTCTGTTCAGGAAATTTCCCTTGTGCCCATGTCCTCAAGGCTCTTCCCCAGTTTCTTTTCTATTAACATCAATGTGTCTGGGTTTATGTAGAGGTCCTTGATCCACTTAGACTTGATCTTTGTACAAGGAGATAAGAATGGATCAACTTGCATTCTTCTGCATGCGAAGTACCAGTTGAACAAGCATCATTTGTTGAAAAGGCTATCTTTTATCCAAAGGATGGGTTTTGCTCCGTTGTCAAAGATCAAGTAACATAGGTGACCTCATAAAATTACAAAGTTTCTGTAAGGCAAAGGACACTGTTAAAAGCACAAAATGGTAATCAACAAATTGGGAAAGGATATTAACCAACCCTACATCTGATAGAGGGCTAATATCCAATATATACAAAGAACTCAAGAAGTTAGACCCCAGGAAACCAAATAACCCTATTAAAAAATGGGGTACAGATCTAAACAAAGAATTTTCACCTGAAGAAATTTGGATGGCCAAGCGGCACCTTAAAAAGTGCTCAACATCAGTAGTCATTAAGGAAATACAAATCAAAACAACCCTGAGATTTCACCTTACACCAGTCAGAATGGCTAAGGTCAAAAACTCAGGAGACAGCAGGTGTTGGTGAGGATGTGGAGAAAGAGGAACACTCCTCCACTGCTGGTGGGGCTGTAAGATGGTACAACCACTTTGGAAATAAGTCTGGAGGTTCCTCAGAAAACTGGACATGACACTTCCGGAGGACCCTGCTATACCTCTCCTGGGAATATACCCAAAGGATTCCCCGGCATGCAATAAAGACACATGCTCCATTATGTTCATAGCAGCCTTATTTATAATAGCCAGAAGCTGGAAAGATCCCAGATGTCCCTCAAAGGAGGAATGGATACAGAAAATGTGGAATATTTACACAATGGAATACTACTCAACAATTAGAAACAATGAATTCACAAAATTTTTAGGCAAATGGTTTGATCTAGAAAATATCATCCTAAGTGAGGTCACCCAGTCACAAAAGAATATACATGGACTGCAATCATTGATAAGTGGATATTAATTAGCCCAGAAGCTCTGAATACCCAAGATACAAATTGCATAACAAATGACTCCCATGAAGAAGTATGGAGAGTGTCCTGATCCTGGAAAGGATTGATCTAGCATTGGAGGGGAATATAAGGACAGAGAAAAAGGAGGGAGGTGATTGGAGAATGGGTGGAGAGAAGAAGGTTTATGGGACATATGGGGAGGGGGGATCTGGGAAAGGGGAAATCATTTGGAATGTAAACAAAGAATATAGAAAATAAAAATATTAAAAATATTTTTAAAAAAGAAAAAAAGAAAGAAGGCCTTAAAGGGGAAACACAAATATCTCTTAAAGAATTACAGGCAAAAATTAATACAGCAAGTAAAGGAACTGAACAAGGAAGCAGGTGAAGAAAGTGAACAAAACCTTCCAGGATCTAAAACTGGAAATAGAAACAATAAAGAAATCACAAAGGGAGACAACTCTGGAGGTAGAAAACATTTGTCAAGATAAAAATATTTCATTAAATTGCCAACACATAAAAAAATAATATATAGGAAAGAGATCAGGAGTCATAGACATAAGCATCACCAACAGAATACAAGAAGTAGAAGAGAATCTCAGGTACAGAAGATGCCATTAAAAACATTTGACAAAACAGTCAAAAAATTCAAAATGCAAAAAGCTCCTAACCCAAAACATCCAGGAAATCCAGGACACAATGAAAAGGCCAAACCTAAGGATAATAGGTATAGAAGAGAAAGAAGATTTCAACTAGCAAATACCTTCAAAAAATTAAAGAAGAAAACTTTCCTAACCTAAAGAAAGAGATGCCCATGAACATACAAGAAACCTACAGAACTCCAGATACATTGGCCCCAGAAAAGAAATTCCTCATGTCACATAATAATCAAAACAACAAATGCGCAAAACAAAGAAAGAATGCTAAAAGTAGTAAGGTGAAAAGGTTAAGTAACATATAAAGGCATAACTATCAGAATTACACCAGACTTTTCAGCAAAGATTATAAAAGCCAGAAGATCCTGGACAGATGTCATAAAGACCCTAAGAGAAGAGAAATGCCAGTCAAGGCTACTATACCTAGCAAAACTTGTAATTACTTACTATAGATGGTAAAATGAAGATATTCCATGATAAAACCAAATTTACAAAATATCTTCCCACAAATCCAGCCCTGCAAAGTGCAATAGATGGAAAGCACCCACACAAGGAGGGAAACTACACCCTAGAAAAAGCAAGAAAATAATCTTCTAACAAACCTAAAAGACAATAACCACACAAATATTAAAATAACATAAAAAATAACTGGAAACAACAATCATTATTCCTTAATATCTCTTAACATCAATGGACTCAATTCCCCATTAAAAAGACATATTTTTCATGTAAACCTTCAATTTTATCAGAAAATATTTGAAATTCATCTTTCAATTAATTTAGTAATTTTTTATGTCTACCATTTTATCTGCTTTATTTTTCACGATAATCTTAAATTTTAACATGTTTTTCTTTATATTTCTAGTATTTTATCAGAAATGTCTTCCATGTAAATCTCTGATTTTATCACAAAATGTTTTTAATTCCATCTTCAATTAAGTTTGAAAGGTTTTTTATGTCTACCATTTTATCTGTATAATTTCCATAAATTAGTCAATTTTAACGTGTTTTCTATATATTTCTTGAATATTATCAGAAATATTTTCCATGTAAATCATCCACTTTACCTGAAAAAGTTTCTAATTCCACTTTTAATCAACTTAGAATTATTTTTCTGCCTACCATTTTATCTGCATAATTTTCCATGATAATCTTCAATTTGAACATGCTTTTCTATATATTTCTTCCATTTTACCAGAAATATTTTCCACATAAATCTTCAACTTTATCAGAAAATGTTTATAATTCTACTTTTAATCATCTTAGGAATACTTTTAGGCCTACCATTATTATATCTATATAAAATTTTCTATGATAATCTTCCATTTTAACATGTTTTTCTACATTTTTCAACAATTTTATCAGAAATACTTTCCATGTAAATCTTCAGTTATATCACAAATTGTTTCTACTTCCTCAATTAATTTAGCAATGTTTTTTATGTCTACCCTTTTATGCTTTAATTTTACTTGAAAACTGTCAATTTTAATGTGTTTTTCTATATATCTCTCCTATTTTATCAGAAATATTTTCCATGTAAATCTTCAATTTTATCATAAAATGTTTTTACTTCCATTTTCAAAAAAAAAGAAACTTTACTAAAGCTCAAAGCACAAATTGCACCTCATACAATAATAGTGGGAGACGTCAACATCCTATTTCCAGCAATGGACAGATAATGAAAACAGAAGCTAAACAGAGATACAATGAAACTAACAGAAGTTAGGAACCAAATGCATTTAACAGATATCTATAGAACATTTTATCCTATAAAAAAAAAAAGAATATACCTTCTTTTCAGCACCTCATAGTACCTTCTCCAAAACTGACCATATGATTGGTCACAAAAGAGGCCTCAACAGATATAAGAAAATTGAAATAATCCCATGTATCCTTTCAGATCACCAGGGACAAAGGCTGGTCTTCAATAACAGCAAAAACAATAGGAAGACCACATGCGCTTGGAAGCTGAACAACACTCTACTCAATGATAACTTAGACACAAAAGAAATAAAGACATTAAGGACTTTTAGAATTTAATGAAAATGAAGCCACAACATAATCAAATGTATGGGACACAATGAAAGCAGTCTTAACAGGAAAACTCATAGCTCTGAGTGCCTCCAAAAAGAAACTGGAGAGAGCATACACTAGCAGTTTGACAGCACATCTGAAAGCTCTAGAACAAAAAGAAGCAAATACACCGAAGAGGAGTGGACAACAGGTAATAATCAAACTCAGGACTGAAATCAAGCAAGTAGAAGCAAAAAGAACTATACAAAGAATCAACCAAACCAGAAGCTGGTTTTTTAGAAAAATCAACAAGATAGATAAACCCTTAGCCAAACTAAATAAAGGGCTCAGAGAAAGTATCCAAATTAACAAAATCAGAAATGAAAAGGGAGATATAAAAACAGAAACCGAGGAAATCCAAAAGAAAAATAAAATATCATCAGATACTATTACAAAAACCCATACTAAAAGGAACTGGAAAAATCTGGATGAAACAGACAACTTTTTAGACAGATACAAGGTACAAAAGTTAAATCAGATCACAACAGTCTAAACAGTCCCATATCCCCTAAATAATTAGAAGCAGTCATTAATAATCTCTCAGCTGCCAGGCAGTGGTGGCACACGCCTGTAATCCCAGCACTCTGGGAGGCAGAGGCAGACAGATTTCTGACTTCAAGGCTAGCCTGGTCTAGAGAGTGAGTTCCAGGACAGCCAGGGTTATACAGAGAAATCATGTCTCTAAGAAAACAAATCCAAAAGAAAAAAACAAAAACAAAAACAAATCTCTCAACCAAAAAAACCCAAGACCAAATTGGTGTAATGCAGAGTTCTCTCAGACCTTCAAAGAAGAATTAATACCAATATTATTCAACCTATTTCACAAAAAATAGAAACAGAAGGAACACTAGTCAATTTGTTCTAAGAAGCCATGGTTACTCTGATACCTAAACCACACAAAGAACCAACAAAGAAAGAGAACCTCAGACCAATTTCCCTTATGAATATTGGTGCAAAAATACTCAATAAAATTCTTACAAACTGAATCCAAGAACACATCAAAATAATCACCCATCAGGATCCAATAGGCTTCATCCAAGGGGTGCTTGGATGGTTCAATATATGGAAATCCATCAATGTTATCCACTATATAAAGAAATTCAAAGGAAAAAAATCACATGATCATTTCAATAGATGCTAAGAAAAAAGTTAACAATATCCAACGCCTCTTCCTGAAAGTCTTGGAAAGATCAAAAATTCAAGGTCCATACCTAAATAAAGTAAAAGCAATATACAGCAAACTAGTAGCCAACAACAAACTGAGTGGATAGAAACTTGAAGCCATCTCACTAAAATCACGATCAAACAAGGCTGTCCACTCTCTCCCTACCTATTCAATATAGTGCTCAAAGTCATAAACAGAGCAATTAAACAACAAAAGGAGATAAAAGCAATATAAATTTGAAAGTAAGAAGAAAAAATATTACTCTTTGCAGATGATATAATGGCTTACATAAATGTCCCTAAAAGTTCCACCAGAGAAGTCCTATGGCTGATAAACAACATCAGCAAAATGACTGGATATAAAATTATCTCAAACCTAATCAGTGGCCTTCCTCTCTTCATAGGATAAACAGTCTAAGAAAGAAACACTTCACAATTGTCACAAATAATACAAAACACCTTGGAGTGACTCTAACCAACCAAATGAAAGGACGGTATGACAAGAACTTCAAATCTCTGAAGAAAGAAATCGAAGATCTCAGAAGATGGAAAGATCTCCCATGAACATCAATTGGTAGGATTAATATAGTAAAAATGGCTAACTTGCTGAATGCAATGTACAAATTCAATGCAATCCCCATCAAAATTCCAAACAATTCTTCATAGAGTTAAAAAAAGGCAATTTGCAAATTCATCTGGAATAACAAAATACATAGATTAGCAAAACCAGTTCTCAACAATAAAAGAAATTCTGCAGAATGTGTATCCAGGACCTCAAACAACACTACAGAGCAATAGTATTAAAAACTGCATGGTATTGGTACAGTGACAGGCAGGTAGAACAATGGAATAGAATTGAAGACCCAGAAATGAACCCACATACCTATGCTCACTTGATCTTTGACAAAGGATCTAAAACTGTCCAGTAGTAAAAAGAACAGCATTTTCAACAAATGGTGCTGGTTCAACTGGTGGTTAGCATGTAGAAGAATGTAAATTGATCCATTCCAATCTCCGAATACAAAGTTCAAGTCCAAATGGATCAACAACTGCCACATAAAACCAGATACACTAAAACTAATAGAAAATGAAGTGGGGAAGATCCTGAAGCACATGGACATATTGGAAAACTTTCTGAATACAACAAAGATAGCTTATGCTCTAAGATCAAGAATTGACAAATGACACTTCATAAAATTGCAAAAATTCTTTAAGGCAAAGAACACTGTCAATAGGACAAAATGGCAACCAACAGATTAGAGAAAGATCTTTACCAAGCCTACATCCAATAGAGGGCTGATATCCAATATATACAAAGAATTCAAAAGGTAGATTCCAGAGAATCAAATAAACCTATTAAAATATGGGATATGGAGTGAAAAAAAAATTCTCAACTGAGGAATACCAAATGGCAGAGTAGTACCTAAAGAAATGTTCAACATCCTTAGTCATCAAGGAAATGCAAATCAAAACAACCTTGATATTCTACCTTACACTATTCAGAATGGCTAAGATCAAAAACTAACTTGACAGCAGATCCTGACAAGGATGTGGAGAAGAGCAACATTCCTCCATTGCTGCTGGGATTGCAAGCTGATACAACCACCCTGGAAATCAGTTTGGTGGTTCCACAGAAATATGGACATAATACTACTGAAAGACCCAGCTATACCACTACTGGGCCTATACCCAGAAGTTGCTCCAACATGTAATAAGGACACATGCTCCACTATGTTCATACAATCCTTATTTATAATAACCAAAAACTGGAAAGAGCCCAGATGTCCCTCAACAGAGGAATGGATAGGAAAAATGTGGTTCATTTACACAATGGAGTACTACTCGGTTATTAGAATACACATAGAATGCAATCTCTGATAAGTGGATATTAATTAGCCCAGAAGCCCTGAATACCCAAGGCACAAATTGCATAAGAAATGACTCCCATGAAGAAGTATGGAGAGGGTCCTAATCCTGGAAAGGATTGATCTAGCATGGGAAGGGAATATAAGGACAGAGAAAAAGGAGGGAGGTGATTGGAGAAGGGATGGAGAGAAGAAGGTTTATGGGACATATGGGGAGAAGGGATCCGGGAAAGGAGAAATCATTTGGAATGTAAACAAAGAATATAGAAAATAAAAATATTAAAAAAACAATGAATTGATGAAATTCTTAGGCAAATGTATTGAACTAGACAATATCATGCTGAGTGAGGTAAACCAATCATAAAAGAACCCATATGGTATGAACTAAATGATAAGTGGATATTAGTTCAGAAGCTAGTTCACGGACCACATGATACTCAAGAAGCAAGAAAACCAAAGTGTGGATACTTTGGTCCTTCTTTGAAGGGTGAACTAAATACCCATGGGAGATGATACAGAGACAAAGTGTGGAGCAGAGACTGAAGGAAAGGCCATCCAGAGACTGTCATACCTGGGGCTCCATTCCATATACTGTCACCAAACCCAGACACTATTGTGGATGCCAAAAAGTGCTTGATGACAAGAGCCTGAAATAGTTGTCTTCTGAGCAGCTCTGCCAGTTCCTGACAAATACAGAGGTGGACACTTTCATCCACCCATTGGACAGAGCATAGGGTCCCCAATGGAAGAGCTAGAGAAAGGACCCAAGGAGCTGAAGGGGTTTGCAGTGCCATAGGAGGAACAACTCTATGAAGCAACCAATACCCCAGAACTCCCAGAGACTAAACCACCAACCAAAGAGTACACATGAAGGGACCCATGACTCCAGCCGCTTATGTATCAGAGGATGCATTGCCTTTTCAGACGTCAGTGAGAGGAGAGGCCCTTGGACCTGTGAAGGCTAGAAGCTCCAGTGTAGGGAAATGCCAGGAGTGGGTACAGGGAAGCAGGTTTGGGGGGTGTTGTTGAGCAGGAGGAAAGAGGATGAGATAAGGGATTTTGGGAGAGGAAACCAGGAAAGGGGATAACAGTTGAAATGTAAATAAAGAAAATAATTAAAAAAAAAAAGAGCACTGACTGATCTTCTGAAGGTCCTGAGTTCAAATCCTAGCAACCACATGGTAGCTCATAACCATCCATAATGATATCTTCTGCCCTCTTCTGGCATGTCTGAAGACAGCTACAGTGTACTTACATGCAACAATAAATAAAAAAATCTTTGATCTGGTGCAAGTGGCCCAGAGCAAGTGGGGTTGGATTGAAGAGTTCCTTAGTTCAATTCCCAGCAGCCACATGATGGCTCACAACCGTCTGTACAGCTACAGTGTATTTATATACATTAAATATATATATATATATATATATATATATTAAAAAAGAAAAAGAAATTGGAGAAATCATATACTACAACTTAACAGCACACCTGAAGGCTCTAGAACAAAAAAGAAGCAAATATACCAAAGAGAAGTAGAAGGCAGGGAACAGTCAAAGTCAGGAGCAAAATCGACCGAAAAGAAACCAGGAGAACTATACAAAGAATAAACAAAACCAAGAGCTAAATCTTTGAGAAAATCTACAAGATAGAATAAACCCTTAGCCAAACTAAGTAAAGGGCACAGAGACAATATCCAAATTAACAAAATAAGAAATTAAAAAGGGAGACAAAACAATAGAAACTGAGGAAATACAAAATCATCAGATCTCACTACATAAACCTACACAATACAATACTGGAAAATATAGATGAAATGCATAAACTTTTAGACAGATACTACATACCAATGTTAAGTTTAGATTATGTAAACTATCTAAGCAGTCCCATTACAACAAAGGAAATAGAATCAACCATTAAAATGCTTCCAAAAAGAAAAAAGTTCATCAATTATGTATCAGAGGTAATTCTAAGACTCCTCCATCTTTTCCACAAAACAGAAACAAAAGGAATACTATTTGATGCATTTTTTTTGAACCCTCGGTTATTCTGATACATAAACCACACAAACACCCAACAAAGTTCTCTGAAAGAGAACTTCAGACCAATTTTGCCTATGAAAATTGATGCAAAAATACTCAATAAAATTCTCACAAATCGAATCAAGAACACATTAAAACCATCATTCACCATGATCAAGTAGGCTTCATCCCAGGTATGCAGGGAGGGTTCAATATATGAAAATCCATCAACATGATCCACTACAAACAAACACAAAGAAAAAAATCCACATAGTGATCTCATTAGATGTTGAAAAAGACTTTGACAGAATACAGTACCTCTGTGTGTTAAAAGTCTTGGAAAGATGAGGAATTTATGGCACATACCTAAACATAATAAAAGTAATATACAGCAAACCAAAAGTGAACATCAAATAAAATGGAGAGAAACTGCAAGCAATCCCTATAAAATCAGGGACAAGAAAAAGCTGCCCATTCTCTTTCTATCTATTTAATATAGTATTAAATATTCTAGTTAGAGCAATTAGACAACAAAAGGAGATCGAGGTGATACAAACTCGAAAGGAAGAAGTTAAAGTATCACTATTTGTGATACTTAGAATACAGAAGCAACCCCAAAATTTCTACCAGAGAACTCTTACAGCTGATAAAAAAAAATTTCAACAAACTGACTGGATATAAAATTAACTAGAACAAATCAGTAGCCCTTCTTTTTACAAGGGATAAATGGGCTGAGAAAGAAATTAGGGAAACAACACCCTTCACAATAGTCACAATGCCCACAAATAATATAAACTATATTGGTGTAACTCTAGCCAAAATCATGAAAATCTGTATGACAAGAACTTCAAGTCTCTGAGGAAAGAAGACCTCAGAAGTTGGAAAGATCTCCCATGCTTATGGATTGGTAGAATTAACATAGTAAAAACAGCCAACTTACAGAAAGCAACCTCCTGGTTCAAAATTCCAACACATGTAAATAGCAACACAAAATTCACAGACCTGTAAAGAGCAATTCTGAAATTCATATGGCAATACAAAAAACCCAGGATAATGAAAATAGTTCTCAACAATAGAAGTTCTGGGGGAATCATCAGCACTGATCTCAAGCTGTACTGCAGAACAATAGAGATAAAATCTACATGATATTGGAACAGAGGTAGACAGGTTAGTCAATGGAATATAATTGAAGACTCAGAAATAAACCCACACATCTATGTACTCTTGATCTTTGACAAATCATCCAAAACCATACAGTGGAAAAAAAGGAAACATCTTCAACAAAGGGTGCTGGTTTAACTGGCAGTTTTCTTGTAGAAGAATGCAATTGATCCATATTTTTCACATTGCACAAAGCTTAAGTCCAAGTGAATCCAGGACCTCAACATAAAACCAGGTACTCCTAATCTAATAGAAGAGACAGTAGGAAATAGCCTAGAGCACATTAGCACAGGGAAAAGTTTCCTGAACAGAACTCCAATAGCTCAGGCTCTAAAATCAACAACTGACAAATGGGACCTCATGAAACTGAAAAGCTTCTGTAATGCAAAGGACACTTTCAATAATTCAAATGGCAACCTACAGGTAGGGAAAAGATCTTCAGTAATTCAGTAACCCTACACCCAATAGAGGGATAATGTCCAAAATATATAAAGAACTCAAGAAGTTAACCTCAAAAATAAATAAATAACACAATTAAAACTGGGGGACAGAGCTAAACAAAGAATTCTCAATAGAGAAATCTTGAATGGCTGAGAATCACTTAAAGAAATGTTTACTAGCATCTGCCTCTGTATTTGTAAGTCTCTGTCAGGGCCCCTCCAGAGACAACCATGGCATGCTCCTTTTGGTATGCACTTCTTGTCATCCATAAAAGTGTTGGGGTTTGATGACTGTATATAGTACGAATATCCAGGTAGGGCAGTCTCTGTGTGGCCTTTATTTCAGTCCCTGCTCCACACATTGTCTCCCTTATTGCTCCTATGAGTATTTTGTTCCCTTTCTTAGATGAACCAAAGCACCCTTACTTAAGTTCTCCTTCTTCTTGAGCTTCCTGTGCTGGCTGAATTAAAGCTTGTTTACTTTGAGCTTTTGGGCTAGCTTCCTCTTATTAGTGAGTGCATACCATGTGTGATTTTTTGTGATTTGGTTGCCTCAATCAGGATAACACTTCCTAGTTCCATCCATTTGCCTAAGAATTTCATAAATTCATTGTTTTTAATAGCTGAATAGTACTCCATTGTGGATATATACCACAGTTTCTGTATCCATTCCTCTGCTGAGGGACATCTGGGTTCTTTCCAGCTTCTGGCTATTATAAATAAGGCAGCAATGAACATAGTGGAGCACATGTCCTTATTACATGTAGGAGCATCTTCTGGGTATATGCCCAGGAGTTGTATAGCTGGGTCATCATGTAGTACTATGTCTAATTTTCTGAGGAATCATCAAACTGATTTCCAGAGTGGTTTTACCAGCCTGCAATCCCACCAACGATGGAGAAGTGTTCCTTTTCCCCCCACATCCTCTCCAGCATCTACTGTCCCCTGAGTTTTTCAACTTAGCCATTCTGACTGGTATAAGGTGGAATCTCAGTGTTGTTTTCATTTGCATTTCCCTAATAACTAAGGATGCTGATCATTTCTTTAGGTGATTTAGGGCCATTCGAGTTTCCTCAGATGAGAATTCCCTATGAGAATTTAGCTCTGTACTGCATTTTTAATAGGGTTATTTGATTCTCTGGAGACTAAATTCTTAAGTTCTTTGTATACATTAGATATTAGCCCTCTATCAGATGTAGGGTTAGTAAACATCTTTTCCCAATTTGTTGGTTGCCATTTTGTCCTATTGACCATGTCCTTTGCCTTATAGAAGCTTTGCAGTTTTATGAGGTCCCATTTGTTGATTCTTGTTCTTAGAGCATAAGCCATTGGTGTTCTGTTCAGGAACTTTTCCCCTGTGCCCTTGAATGTGTTCAAGATTCATCCCCACTTTCTCCTCTATAAGCCTTAGTGTGTCTGATTTTATGTGTAGATCCTTGATCCACTTGGACTTGAGTTTTGCACAAGGAGATAAGAATGGGTCAATTTTCATTTTTCTGCATGCAGATCTCCAGTTAATCCTGGGGTCCCCAATAAAGGAGCTGGAGGGTGGTCCAGAAGAGCTGAAGGGGCTTACAGCCCCATGGGAAGAACAATGATTTCAGCTACCCAGATGCCCCTAGACTCCCAGGGACTGAACCATCAACCAAGAGGCACATATGGTTCGAGCCAAAAATGTGGCAGAGGAAGGCCTTGTTGGGTATCAATGGGAGGAATGGTCCTTGGTCAGGTAAAAGCTCAACAGAGGCCCCAAAAAGGGGAAACTGAGGGGGGTAGGAGTGTGTTGGGTGGAGGGACATATATGTGGAGGCAAGGGGAGGGAGGAAGGGTTGGGGTCTTTGGGGAGGGGGGAAATTGGAAAAGGTTTTACCATGGCAATGTAAATGAAGATGACATTCAATTAAAAAAGATATGTTTAGCACCATTAGTCATCAGTGAAATGCAAATCAAAATGACCCTGAGAGTCTACCTTACACCAATCAGAATGACTAAGATGAAAAACTCAAGTGACATCACATGCTGGCAAGGATGTGGAAGAGGAACACTCATCCATTATTCGTGTGATTGTAAACTGGTATGACCACCCTGGTAATGAATTTGGTGGTTGCTCAAAAATTTGATCTGTTCCTTGGCTTCACGCAAGCCTCATCTGGCTTTAATGGAAAGGATGTGTTTAATCCTGTAGAGACTTGGTGCCCCCAGGGAATAGGGATGTTGGGGCAAGGTGAGATGGGAGTAGGTAGGTCGTTGGTGGAGCCCGGTCTCAGTGGCAAAGGGGATGGAGTGAAAATCTCTAGGAGCAGGGGCCAGGAAGTGACACAAAATTTGGAATGTAAATAAATAAAATAATTTAATTAAAAATTCATCAGAAAAAGAATGAAATACATCTTCAAATAGAGATTCCAATAAAGATTTGAAGCTATAAATTCTTCAAAGACCAAAGACGTCATAGGTATTTTACTTAGGCAATAACTGTATATATCAAGAGCCTTCTTAACAGCATGAAGGAAAAGTTTGCTGGCTGCTCCTCCCTATTCATCATTTTGTTTCAATCACTGAATGCAAAAATATAATACTAAGAATAAACAAACAAATAAGGTTAAAATCAACATCTGTTGATAAGGCCATCAAACCCTTACTTACTCAAATTGATAGAAAATGTAAATGTTTACCTTCATATGAGGAAGCTCCTTGTAACAAAACTCTCAAGAATGCTTGCTCCAGTGAAAGATTTACCATCCTCTTGTGTTAAGAATAGAGGCAGGGTATATCTGTGAGTGCTTCTTAAGAATAGAGACTTTCCTATACCTAGTAATATTAATGCTATCCAATATTTACCAAGTAAATTTCTGTCTTTTTTCCTTAGTATTTTTTTGTGCCACGATTCCAAAGATTTCATCATATGTCAGTTAAATCAACATGCTGGATGTTTTATTATTTTATCTTTATTAATTTATTAGATAAAGAAATCACTGAGTGTAAAATTTTGAGTTTTATTCACTAAAATCAAAACAAACAAGCAAAAAAACATAAAACAAGAAAAATGGAGACAGGAGATTCAAAGTCTGTTGTGGTGTGACATATTAACCAAGGAACTAATTCATCTTCTTTCTTCATATAGGGTGATGCCCCGTCAGAATATCTTGTGGTCTTACCTGTACTATGATTTGTGTGAGATTTATTTCTGCTCTCAGACCTTTAAAAACTACTTGGCAACTTGCAAATTGGAATGAAATGATGACAGAAGGGAATTTTTTCCTTCGATAGCAAATTACTTTAAAGTACTCACTTGATGGAATTCCTTGAACATAGAGTACAAAGTTCTACTTTTGTATAAAGGAAGTTCAATGCCGGTTTTCAGTAGTAGTCAACCTAATGACTAAGGTCAACCTAAGTCAACCTAAGGTCAGTAAGTAAAGTCATTATAGTCCTATTTGCCTGGGATATTTGTAAGTAAGTTTTCTCCCTTCTAATGTTATTTATAGTACACATACATAAAGAATCTTTACTGGTAGTTCTCCTGTGTAACATGGAAAATGTAAATGATTAGATAACAATAATGGTAGCACACATTATTCACTGCTTTTCTACTGTTATACTAATAAGTGATCAGTTGTTTCCTCACTCAGTCACTCAATGATCATATAAGGTTTACATTATCTCGCCTTATGATTAATGCACATGAACACAATGTTAAATGGTGAACTAATAAATGAAATAACTATTTCTTAACTCACATCTGTCTAACTCAAAATCTGGAATTTTCAATCAGAAACAGCCAAATTTGATAAAAGTTATATTCTACATTTAGTAAAGTATGTTCTCCTTGATCAATTATTTTACATAAATAGAAATAATTATAACTATCTTCTAGTTATAATTATGTTTTATGCGAAAAGCATATAGTAATGTGAATATGCCCATGTAGATCATTAAATGTGTAATGTCTGAGCTATATTTTCAATTCTTCTCTCTCTTTACACTCTTGTTGAAAACAGATTCTTTTCCTATACACTATGTTCTAATTACAGTTTCCCATTCCTCTCTGTATTCAATTAGCAAAGACTCTAGAACACTAGAATCATTTTGTCATTTTCCTTACATTCCTTACAGGAATGATGCTTCTCATATGTCTAAGCCCTTAGAGGTGATATCTGTTATCTGTGACATCCAAAATCTTTTCATAATTTTCTAAGATGTGAATCCCCCTTAACAATGCAGAATCAGAAAAAAATAGAAAAACTACATTCACTCACCACAACTTGGTATTTATAGAGAAGACTTGTGATATTGATGCCACCTCTCAGATAACACGCAAAGATACATTTTTGCATGCAGATACAAACATCTGCAAAGATACAACAAAGAGATCAAAAACACTGCATCTATGTCGCTAGTGACAGTAGTGAATATTTAGAGTTTTTTATCATGATAACAGCTTCTGATAATAGCAGAAAACAATGACTTAGGGAGCAAAATGACAACAGCACCCTGATCACAGAAGACAAGATTTGGTAGTGGCAGTGCCCCCATCTCTGTATTAGTGCAATAGTGTGGTTGTGTGGTATGTGGCCTTTTTGTGGATTCTCAGATTAGACACTAATCACAGACCAAGGAAACAATACATCCCATGTCTAAATAAATGAACTAGTGGGTTTATTCCAAGTCCATGGGTGAAAATTATTTAGTGAAATATCATAAGTGAACATCACTCTTAGATGAGAAGGGGCTTATTAAGTGGATGGCTCCCATCCAAAGAAGAAGACAAACTAGCATTCTCCTGGTAATATTGGCCTCTCCACTTGAATTGCTCTCATTTCTTAGAAGAAAATAATGTGACAAAAAATTGCCAAGAACAAATAAGGTGTATTAGAGAAATAAAACCAACTGTTTAACAAATTAAACTCTTTTGGAAATAATCCTCAAAATAATTCAAACATGTCTTAAAGTTCAAAAATATAAAAATCTAAGAATAGAGCTTTAAAAAGGGACAAGAACTACGTTGTAGTGCAATGTAATATTTATTTCATTTAGAGGCATCTTTGATTATTTGGTGTCCCCTTTTATTAATGACAGCTTCCTTGAATGGGAAAAGTTATTTTTGGATTACTGGCTTTAAAATGTAGCCAGATATCTTTTTTTTATTCGATATAATTTATTTACATTTCGAATGATTTCCCTTTTCTAGCCCCCCCCCAGTCCCCGAAAGTCCCGTAAGCCCCCTTCTCTTCCCCTGTCCTCCCACCCACCCCTTCCCACTTCCCCGTTCTGGTTTTGCTGAATACTGTTTCACTGAGTCTTTCCAGAACCAGGGGCCACTCCTCCTTTCTTCTTGTACCTCATTTGATGTGTGGATTATGTTTTGGGTATTCCAGTTTTATAGGTTAATATCCACTTATTAGTGAGTGCATACCATGATTCACCTTTTGAGTCTGGGTTACCTCGCTTAGTATGATATTCTCTAGCTCCATCCATTTGCCTAAGAATTTCATGAATTCATTGTTTCTAATGGCTGAATAGTACTCCATTGTGTAGATATACCTCATTTTTTGCATCCACTCTTCTGTTGAGGGATACCTGAGTTCTTTCCAGCAGTAGCCAGATATCTTTAACATAAAGATCTTTTTAAATTTTTCTCCCAAATTCAAGAAACACTGATCCTTTTTACTTTGTCAATTGCTTGATCTAGAGTTTAATATATTTAAAATCCGTATTGGAGTTTTTATTTATTTTGGCAAGGTTTTATTAACTTGTGAATATTGTAGTGCAAAATATACATAAATTGAATGACCAGATGAATTACTTGTAAAGTCATCCAGAATAAAACAGCACTTACACAATATTGTGTGACATTTCATAGGGAAGTGTGGTAAAGCATCATTTATACCCCATAAAGAACACCAAAAATAGATTAAGATAGCAATTCTATCCAATTCTAGCTTAGTGCACCAGTGAGTTCACTGTGATTATTTAAAATACTATAGATAAGGGCTTGCTTATGGAAGCAGAAGAATGGATAAGGGCTTGCTTATGGAAGCAGAAGAATTGACTTCAACGCTCTAGCACCATAAGGTAAAATAAACTCTTCCTTCTATAAGGAAGGTTGCCGTTGTCATGGTATTTTATTACAGCAGCAGAAAAGCAATTAATATAAAAGTGAACAAACAACTATTCATCCCATAGAGGACACTGAAGACAGACTGATGACACACTAGAAAACTTATTCCACCAAAGTCTAGTTTAGTGAACTAATAACTTTTTGGAGATTATTTATAGAATTATGGGAAAGGAGTTAATTACAGGAGCATGGATGATTCAAAAGCTACTGCATTTCTAAAAACCCTGCTCCAGCACAGATTATGTCTCACCAAAACTGCAACCCCGAAACTCCCTGTATGACTTATAGGCAGCTGATTCTTGTACCAACAATCGTGACTACACAATTTTATAAGTGATTTTATAAGTCTTGTAAACCCCAAGGACTTCATGTGACTTGTGAGCTTTGAGTATTTCCTGAGCCTTTTAATGTTTATTTATTTATTAAGTAAATGTTTCAATTTGGAAGAAATTTCTGCATAATAATAAAAATGGGTGAAACAATGATAGTCTGAAATTTCCTTTTATTTTTTCCCATTAATTAAGTTTCATTAAGGACTAGAGAAATGGCCTAATTAATGAAATAGTGCCAAGAAAACATGAGAATAGGAGTTTGTAATGCCAGAGTTCATGAAAAAGCCACATCCAGTAACATTCATATATAATCACTAGTACTGCAGAAGCAGAAAAACACACAGAAAACTAAACTTTCTGACCAGCAAGTCAAGTTAGTGACTTGTTTCTCAAATAGTAACTTAAACAACAATTAAGGAAGATATCTGATTTCTATCCTCAACATGTGTTCACATGTGCATGTTTGCACCCATACATATTAATGCATACATATATGCCACACACACATATACACATACATGTTTCTTTACATAATCAACTAAACATAAAAACAGAAGTGCAGAAGGAATATTTTCTTTTAAATATATGCAAAAGTACTTTATAAACACATAGGCAAAAGTAGAACCAAATTTATTAAAAGCTAACAATTGTAAAACTCAAGAATCAGTAATATCATCTTCCCCCTTTTTTGTCTGAGCAGTTTGATGTGAAGCATTTTTATTCTTGTCTTTATTTGCAGACATGCTTGTCTGCTTCACATCCACATGGGAAATGTGCCCAATAGAAAAAGTATTTGGATGAATCATTTAAGTCTTATATGGGGAAGTTAAATCATTACAAAAATGAGGCACCATGTGAATGTTGTAAGAAAAGAGAGAAGCATTCTCAAGCATTAAAAGTGGATCCGTGTAGGGCAGAGACTGAAGGAAAGGCCATCCAAGACTGCCCCACCTGGGGATCCATGCCATATACTGTCACCAAACCCAGACACTATTGTGGATGCCAACAAGAACTTGCTGATAGGAGCCTGATATAGCTGTCTCCTGAGAGGCTCTGCCAGTGTGAGACAAATACAGAGGTGGGTGCTCTCATCCAAACATTGGGCTGAGCACAAGGTCCCCAATGGAGGAGCTAGAGAAAGTACTCAAGGAGCTGAAGGAGCTTTCAGCCCCATAGGAGGAACAACAATATGAACAAACCAGTTCCCCCAGACCTCCCAGGAACTAAACCACCAACCAAAGAGTACATATGGAGGGACCCATGGCTCCAACTGCATATGTAGCAGGGGATGGCCTTGTTGGACATCAAAGGGAGAAGAGGCCCTTAGTCCTGAGAAGACTTTATGCCCCAGTATAGGGCAGTGCCAGGACAGGGAAGCAGGAGTGGATTGGTTAGTGAGAAGGGGGAGGGAGGATGGGATAGGACATTTTCAGAGGGGAAACCAAGAAAGGGGATAACAGTTGAAATGTAAATATAATAATAAAAAAGTGGTTCAGGAGCATAGTATTACCCCTCCACCCCAAATTTATCCCCTAAAGTCCCAAAATCTCTGTTCCAATATGTATCTTCTCCTCCCTAAAACTTCATACAGCCCATAGTGTGAGACACACATAAATGACTTTGTACTTAAGAGGTACAATGTTTATTGTTGTCAACTAGATATACTTTAGAATCATCTTGACAAAGGGCTCCTGGAATTGGCTGTGGGAAATTTCTTCAATTGCATTAATTGAAAGAAGACCCATTTACTGTGGGACACCATTACTTTTCTGGGATCCTGGACTGTATAACTGGAGAAAGGTAACTGAGCAATAGCGTGCAAGCATTCATCATTCTCTATTTGATTGCTGGTGTGAAATAACAAATACCTTCAAGCTCGTACTGACTCTCTGCTATGATGGTCAGTTCTAATTGCGACCTTGATGATACTATATAGAATTATCCATAAAGAGAGTCTGAGTGAGGAATTGGTTAGGTCAGATTAGCCTGATTATGTTAACTGATGTGGAAGACCCAGCCCATGGCCTAATACACGGTTTCCTGTATTTTACCTGTGGACTGAAATAAGAGTGGAGAAAATGGGTTGTGTAGAAAAGATGCATGCATTCATTTCATTTCACTCTTTACTATGAACTCACTTAGGTACATGAAACCTTGATATCTTTTCTAAGAGACCACCTTTGATATCTTTGCTAAGAGATCAACCTGGAATTGTGAGTTAAACACTTTTTACCCTTAATTGCTTTTTCTCAGTTTATTATGAAACTGACAGACATTGGTACCAAGGAATTGTAGTTAACTGACAGCCTCTTATGCCACTTGAACTCCACTATAACTGGAGTGTAGAAGACTTTAGAATATGACTTAGGAAAGCCATTGAATCCTAAAATTAGAGATTAATGGGCTAGTACTGTTGAGACTTAAAAGATAATAATGCCTACAGAATTATGCAGAGGCCAGGTTCCTTCCATTTCAGAGATGAACAAGAATTTTATCAGAAACTGGTATGGACTATTCATATGACATTTTGGACAAAATCTGGCTTCATTCTGCCTCAGAATATGAAATGCCTATTCTGCCTGAGAGCTTAACTTAAGATAATTTAAAGATAATGTACTCTTTAGTTTGGCAATATAGTTCAGGCTGGTGCTGAAGAAGTTACTGTAATTGAGAGATGAACACCACTGTGGAGAAGCCTGCTCTGAACTGGGAAGACAGGAAAGTGTTTCCTCAGTATCAATACCCAGAAGCTACTATTTCTAAGATATCTGAGCTTTGATTTTGTTTTGATTTAACTTTCCTTGTTAAATCCTAGGTTCTTTTATACCGGAATAAGAATATTTATTCTCTGCCATTATGCATTAAGAGTATATAATTATATAATTAGCTTTCCCCCCTTTTTCTTTTTATTAGATATTTTCTTTATTTGCATTCCAAATTTATCCCCTTTCCTGATCTCCCTACCCAGAAACCCCCTATCCCATTACCCCTTCCCCTGCTTCTATGAGGGTGTTTCCCCACCCACCCACCTATTCCCTCCTCCTTGCCCTGGCATTCCCCTACACTGGGGCATTCATGGAGCCTTCATGGGACCAAGGGCCTCTCCTCCCATTGATGCCTGGTGGGCCATCATCTGCTACATGGGGAGCTGGAGTCATGGGTCCCTCCATGTATACTCATTGATTTGTAGTTTAGTCTCTAAGAAACAGATACTCACAGCCAACCACTGGACAGAGCACAGTATCCCCAATGGAGGAGATAGAGAAAGGACTGAAGAAGCTGAAGGGATTTGCAACTCCATAGGAAGAATAGCTTGCAAATAATCCACACATCAATTGAGATACAAGAAGAAAAGAGGAGCGGTCCCTGGTTCTGGAAAGACTCAGTGAAACAGTATTCGGCAAAACCAGAACGGGGAACTGGGAAGGGGTGGGAGGGAGGACAGGGGAAGAGAAGGGGGCTTACGGGACTTTCGGGGAGTGGGGGGGGGGCTAGAAAAGGGGAAATCATTTGAAATGTAAATAAATTATATCGAATAAAAAAAAGTGTTTCAGAAGTTTACTATTCAGAATTGGACGTTTAGAAGGTTGAAACTCTTAAAATTCAGAGATTTTTAAAATTGTAATTTATTTTTCATTATAAAATAAAGAGACTTTGGGGATAAGAGATGAAAGGGTGTTGTTTTAAATTGTGTGTTTGTTTGTAAAGTGGACACGTTGTGATATGATGATGACTATTTTTAATTGTAAGTTGAAGCTTCTCAGATTCATCTGAGAATTGAGTATTAATAAAAGACTGTGTAGATTAGATTTTCCTGTGGGCATGTTTATAAGTAATTGTCTTGATTATGCTAATTGTTGTGGGATGCTCTGGACTACTGTGGATAGCAACATTCCCTGTGTTGAGATGCTGGACTGTATAAGAACCAGAAAGATGAACTGACTACTTGTATACATGTATTACTTTATCTCATTTTTGACTATGGATGGGATATGACTTTTTGAAGTTACTATCCCTTGACTCTTCTGCTATTGTGGATTACAACCTAGAATTGGAAATGAAATAAAATATGGATTAAGATGGTCTTTGTCAGGGTAATCTATCAAAGCAATGAATATATGTCATAATAGCATCTATACTTCAATTGTGAAAAAATAAATCCTTTCTCCTTTTAAATAACCATAAAAGAAAGTTCTGAGCAGGATCCACATCTTCCACTGAATAATATGCATTGCTGATTAACTGATTACTACTTTAACTATGTAAAGTGGTTGAAATGCTAAAGTTCAGAGTGAAATGTTATCTTGCTGCATCTCTAATCCCTTCCCTTGTCAAAAGCAATTTATTGCCCTCCTTTGCATGTAATATAATATCTTTTAGATCATTAGATAAATCCTTGATAGTTTCTAAAAGCAAAGAATGCTATGGGACAGCAATTAAAGCCTATAAAAAGTTTTCCCTCTGAGCTGTAACATACTTATGAGTATTTCCATCCCTGTATTTTAAAAGTGCCTTAATTTAAATGCTTTTGGAGGAGAAATGAATTAGCACTGCAAAATAAATATTTCTCCAATTGGAAATGGATGAAAATAATGTTAGAAGATTAAAGTATTGTATAGAAAGTCTATAAAAAGATTACAGAAAATAAGCAGGTTTTTTACTAAGTTGATTTCAATAAAAAAGTTTTCAACATTTTTTAAGGTCAAAATTTAGTACTCTGAGATAAAACTAAAGCTTATATTTCTACTTACCACAATATGGTTTTCTTAAGATTTGATCTTAATAATATTTACAATAAAAAATTTAAATCCAACTACTTCATTGCTTTACTAAATGGGATGCTTAAATGTGTGTTTAGATTTTGTTTTTATGTATTTACCTATTAGACAAAGTCCCCACTTGTTAGCAACCAACTTAAGAGTAACAAAAATATAATTATTCCTTTTTGGAAAATTTTTTACCAAATTACATAATGATCATGGAACTTATTTTAATGTCCCAATTAATTACATAAATTTCTAAAAGTTCATCTGTTAGAAAAACAATGATAAATTGCTATTTGACTAATAAATTGTCAAAATTAAGTAAATTTTTGGCTTTCCTCTAAGATTTTCCCTTCATACAAAACATTCATTATTTATTAATAAAATAAGTATTTGATATCTTTTTTACGTGGTAAGAATTATATTGTAAGCTCTATTAAAAATACAAATATTACTACAAAAGACATTTAACTATGATTACAAAAATTTCAAAATTAGTTCACAGACTTCCTTAAAGGATAAATAAAACTATAGAATATTAACACCTGAAATAAAAACATCAGAATATCATCAAACATGATATTCTGCCTGCAGAAAAAAGGCTCCACCCATATATGTGTAATCTACTCTGCTCCATTCATATACTTCTAATCTACTCTGAACTGCAGAACTCCAGGAGATCAATTTTTAGATTCACATTTCTTAGATCAAACATTTTCCAACCTCATCTGATAAGACATCTACATGAAATTTAAGCATACTGTATGATAATCTTCAACTAGGTCAAAAATCATGTACTTCAAATAATTAAAAAATTCTCAAAGTTTTTATGTTTTCTAAATAAACCTATAATTAGGTTTATAAAATAGTTTATGATGTTGAATATTTTACTCAGTATATTCCTAAGCAATAAAATAATGTTTAATGAAATTAGTTTTATGAAGTGACAAATAAGGACGTTATGACCCTTCATTTAAATTTGTTATAACTATTTCCTTATCCTGAACTACTACCTTACTTGAGTGTACTTTTCATGTTTCAATGATTCAAAAGTTCTCACTATTCTTGTAAAAGATGTTCTCATTATTCAGTATTATTTGAATAAAAGAAATCTCTTTTTAAGTAACTTTTTAAATCTTATCTTAAAGCTTAATTCCATTTTTGTGAAGCATCTTAAAGTCAAAGTTTTATAGCTAATAAACATTTTTTGCCTAGAGATTGGAGTTAACTTATCAAAATTATACAAAAGATATCAATCTCTATAGATAATAATAATCATGATGTTTATGCATTATTATGATTTTTGAAGAATTTATGCTGTTATATTCAATTTACTAATATACTAACTTACACATGTTGAACCTTTCCTGCCAATTTGATCATGGTCAATGATCATTTTTATATATGCCTGAATTTATATTTCAAGTATCTTATTGAGGAATTTTGTATCTAGCTTCACCAAGAGTATTTGTTTAGAATTTTGTTTTTGTTTTTTGTTGTCATTTTGTTGTTATTGTTGTCTTTACACTGATTTAGACACTAGTGTATTTAAACATTTCTTTGTAAAAAGAGTTTGGAAGAGCTAGATCTTTGTGAGTATACTGAGTTTAGGGCTGAGAACCATACTTGGCTGTGAGAGAACAGGAAACCATCTCTCAAATCTCTCACAGTTTGTTTTTGCTTTTGTTTTTAACCTTTTTTCCCCATTCTCTGACCAATAGCCCTGGCCCCTACTTAAACTCTTTCACTTCCAGTACCTCCTTCCTATTTTTACATCATGAATTTCTTTCCTAAGCCTATTCCTTACATTGTTTTCATTGCTTTAAAATTTTGTGATCTATATTCACATTCCCATACACATATACACATATATAAAAATTAAAAACTAGGATCTACCTAAAAGAAATGATATATTTGTTTATCAAAATGTCTTGATTACTTCAAAAGATGTAGTAACTTCCTGTTCCATCTGTTTTCTCATAAATGTTATCATCTTATTGGTCTTTAGGACTGAAGAAAATTTTATTGTGTATAAGTATCAGATTTACATTACCCTTTCCATACTAATAGTAATCCATGTTTATTCTATATCTTTGCTATAGTAAGTGAAACAGTAATTATGGATGCACATATATTTCTATGGACTATATAGAGTTATTTGGGGTATATGATCAGGAGTATTATATTTTAATGATATAGTAAATTTTAGTTTGGGTTTTATTTTTTTAATTTCTAGAATAGTTAATTTTCATTGTCAATTTGACTTGGAATCAATTAAAATCTAAGCATCTGGACAAATCTATGAAGGATTTTCTTGACTGTATAATATAAGAAGAGAATATCTATCATAAAACTTGATTATTTGAGGTCAGAAGACCTGCTCTCAGTCTGGGACACACCACATGGTTACAGCCTACAATCTTAACATAGACTGAAGACCATTTGGGACATCCAGCATTATAGAATGAATCAATACTGGATTCTTGTCTTTTTTAATGGGAGACAGCAATTGCTTGAATATATATAGGTTCTATCTTTGTTCTTCTGGAGAACTTTAATACAAATTATGGTAGTAGGAGTGCCTCCAGAGAACCAGAATTACAAGAAAATATTATAAATATCCAGAACAGGCTTTCCATTTTTCTTTTTTTTTATTTGATATATTTTTATTTACATTTCAAATGATTTCCCCTTTTCTAGCCCCCCACTCCACAAAAGTCCCATAAGCCCCCTTCCCTCCCCCAGTTCTCCCACCCACCCTTTCTGACTTCCCTGTTCTGGTTTTGCCCTATACTGCTTCACTGAGTCTTTCCAGAACAAGGGGTCACTCCTCCGTTCTTCTTGAACCTCATTTGATGTGTGGATTATGTTTTGGGTATTCCAGTTTTCTAGGTTAATATCCACTTATTAGTGAGTGCATACCATGATTGATCTTTTGAGACTGGGTTACCTCACTTAGTATGATGTTTTCCAGCTCCATCCATTTGCCTAAGAATTTCATGAATTCATTGTTTCTAATGGCTGAATAGTACTCCATTGTGTATATATACCACATTTTTTTGCATCCACTATTCTGTTGAGGGATACCTGGGCTCTTTCCAGCTTCTGGCTATTATAAATAGGGTTGCTATGAACATAGTGGAGCATGTATCCTTATTACATGCTGGGGAATACTCTGGGTATATGCCCAGGAGTGGTATAGCAGGATCTTCCAGAAGTGAGGTGCCCAGTTTTCGGAAGAACCACCAGACTGATTTCCAGAGTGGTTGTACCAATTTGCAACCCCACCAGCAGTGGAGGAGTGTTCCTCTTTCTCCACATCCTCACCAACACCTGCTCTCTCTTGAATTTTCAATTTTAGCCATTCTGACTGGTGTAAGGTGAAATCTCAGGGTTGTTTTGATTTGCATTTCCCTAATGGAGAACATTAAAAATTCATGATCTGGACTGTTTCATAACTTACACAGATAAATGCCTTTGGTTATCTTAATTCATCTATTACAACAAAGCATTGGTAACCCAATAAAAAACTTTTAGGAAAATACCAAAAAATACTGATCCTAGCTTATAGCTTATAGCATCCTTGGATAAACTGATAAAGGAAAGAAGTGACCTCTATGATCAAGTTGACCAATTTTTAGCACTGCAGGATACAGTGGCAAAGAAAAATAATGAGTTCACCAATACAATTAATCAGTTACACATACTCTAATGATCTCCAAGTATGCCCTTGAAGAAAACCTTCTCTCCAGATCCCATAAACCTCATGTCACCGAAAATCAAACCAAAACTCTGATTAGAATATAGTCTGGATTACAATGAAAATTCCAGTCCTAGATTGAAAGTCTGCTGGTAGCTAATGTACAACAACTGATAGCTAACTAACAGCGTCAAGTAGCATAAGATGGAAATCTGTGGGAGGGCCCTAGTAAGTTTAAGGACTTTAAACCCTCAGATTCTGAAAGGTCTATTGTGACTAAAAAATTAGTCTCCCCATCATTGGCAGACCACCCTGAGTCCCTGAAAATTTACCTTTTATGCCTTTTCATGAGGTAATTAATCATTCATAATCTGTTGAATCAGCAATGATTTTTTTTTAACTGAAAAAAATACCAGGCAATACTAATTTGTCCTCAATATCCTCTTAGAGTTGTTTCTAGACCTATATCCATACTTAAGGCAAAGCAGGTTTCTAAAGAGAAGAAAGAAAGTGTAGTCCACAGGGAGATGTACTACATCACTAAAGAGCTTAGTGAATGTGCTAATTCATTCAAGCAGAAATCTGCAGAATATGTGTATGAATTGATTTTAAGGGTGCAGAATAGTGGAAGAAACATAAAACTGAATCAGGTTGAATTTATTGATATGGGCCTAATGTCTAGAGATTCTAGGTTAATATAAAGGTTCATAGAATTAAGAGGGGTTTCAAAGGTTTGTTTGATTGGTTGTCTGAAGCATTTGTCAAAAGATGCCCTATTGAAAAAGAACTAAAGATGCTTGATATCCCTTGGCTTAGCATTGATGAATGGATATTAAGGCTCAGGGAAATTGCAGTGGATAAGCTATATTAAACCTAATCCTCCACAATGGACAGGCTCAGAAGACATGCCCTTTGCTAATTCTATAAGAAGAAAAATGGTGAGAGGAACATTTGAACAGCTTTGCCATTGTTCATTTCCATGTGCCAGACCTTAGGATTGAAGATGTTCCTTAATTGAATGAATTAAATGTGATGGGTTTAATTGGGCTCCAGAATTCCAGTGGCCAGGTATGGCAGCACTAAATCACCAAAAACTAGGTGAGCATAGTTATAACTGGCAGCAAGAGAAAAGCAATATCTATAATGTCCTGACCTGTAATGGGTAGCACAATCAAAGTGATTTTTATGGTGTCTATTGCTTTATTGCTATGAAGAGACACCATAAGTAAGGAAAGTCTTATAAAAGAAAGCATTTTCCTGGGAGTTTATTTAGTATTTCAGAGGGTTAGTCTATTATTATTATGATGGGAGCATGGTGAGAGCATGCCATTGGAGAAGTATCTGAAAGAAGTATCCCAACTCATGGGCAAAGGGGACAAGAGAGAGGAGGGGGGAGAGGGAGAGGAAAAGGGAGAGGGAGAGGGAGAGGGAGGGAGAGCTTGCTATAGGAATTTGAAACCTCAAGCCCAGCCCACCCCTATGACAAAATTCATTCAACAATACCACACCTCTTAACCTTCTATTCCCTTAAAAACCTTCCACTCCTAGTGATTGAGCATTCAAATATGTGATCCTATAGGGCCATACTCATTCATCCTACCACACATAACTCACATGGACCTTAGTTCCATGTTTTCTAGATGTAACATAATAAGAAGCCTATTAGACTTCTGTTAGGTATGTATAAGCAGAAACATTCTTAAACAGATAAATCAAGACAGCGTGACAATGGGCTCAGATCTTTCAGGAATAAAGTTACGGTTTTTTCCTCCTGGAAAAAAACAAAGACCCATTGTGACACTTCCTAGGGGTACAAGATAGACAGAATTCACAGTACAGATAGTTATAAATTCTAGCAAAAACCATATAACCAGTTGCCGAAAGGAAAATTATTGTTGACATGATTGTTTCTGTGATAATTTGTTGAGAATGTATTTGCACATAAACACACACACACACACATACACACACATAGATATAGATATAGATATAGATATAGATATAGATATAGATATAGATATAGATATAGATGTAGATGTAGATGTAGATGTAGATGTAGATGTAGATGTAGATGTAGATGTAGATGTAGATGTAGATGTAGATGTAGATGTAGAGGTAGAGGTAGAGGTAGAGGTAGATATAGATATATAGATATATATAAAGCATATATTTGTGGTTTCTTTCCTCTCTTTATGATGCAATATAACATCTTTGATGTACTATCAGCAGTTACCATATTTAAGTTAAAAGATAGGAAAAGACAATTTCTCAAGGGATATTTCCACCTATTCTAAAATAAATAATGACTTTGTGGTTGTACATGTGATAGTCATATGGTACTAAGTACAATTATGGACTGGTTATTGTTTTCATTTGAACATTAAGCATGACATATGATTATGTGTCAAGTAACAAGGGATGGATTTCCCAATTTTACTATATTGGGAATCAACTAAACTAAAGCATCTGAGTACCCATGTGAAACTTTTCTTGATTGGATCATTTGAGGTAAGAAGACCAATAAGGTGGGCTACACCTCATGATGTCAACTCACATAAAAGAACATGGAAAAAGGAAGCTTTTCCTTTTTGAATGCTTGTATTTACTCTCATTGGGTAGTTCATCTATCCTGCTGCTGAGGCATTGCTTAGCTTACCTCTTGGGGATTTCAACATAGACTGAAGATGAAGTGACACATCCAGCATCACAGACTAGAGAACCACGGGATCTATTGTATTCATGAATTTTCCATTATGAGAATACCATTGCCATAAACATTCCATGATTATTTATTCTATCCTGTAAGTTTTGGTCCATTAGAGAACCTTGACTAATATATTGCCATACTGATTTCCACAGTGGCTATACTAGAGAAAAAGGAGCTGAAAATGGATGAGTCAAAGCAAAATCTTCTATTTCATTCTACTTCCTAAGAAAGTAAAGAAAAAATCTCAGGGGGAAAAATAGTTTTGCCCCTAGAAATGTTAGTTTATTATATAAAGATTATATGTAGACTTTTAATTGCATTAGCCAGATTGGGCTATCTCTTGGATATGTAATCACAACAGAAGGCATATCTCAATGAACCTAATGTGAAAATATGGCCTTCTAAATAAGTCTTAGAAAACTAACCTTGGCATCTTAATTATCTCACCACTGGTTAAGCATATAAGTTCAAAGACTTTTCTGAGATCCAAGTCTCAGAGATTATCTCTGAAAAGAGAAAAAACTGAAGAAATATTACATACTCCATGGTACAGAGAATTCATTCCCATCACAAAAAGGTAAAAGAAATGAGTAGAGAAGAAATGTTGGGCCAAATGTAGAAAAGCAGTGCTCTGGGTTAATTTTTTTCGCTATGAGACCACCTTTGGGAGGAAGGAGCATCTATTTAGTTATTTCCTATATCAGAATAATGCATCTGTGGTCACATATCTACCTGTGGGCCATTTTCTTAACTTAGTGATCAATATAGTTTTGCATATAATTCTCTCAGGGGCCAAATACAAGACTGATTCTTGCTAGGTCCAAAGTGAACCACAAACATGGCAATGCCCTAAACAAAAGCACTCTGGCTCGGTAAGGAAAACAAAAACCTATATTCAGATTCCTCAGGAATCCCATAAGGTGGGTTCTATATCCCAGGAAAGCTACTACTTTCAGTATCTGCTCCAATGGTCGACTACTTCAGGCAAGTGCAGATAGTTTCTGGTTAATCAGAAAAGCTGCATCACCCCCAAAGAACTCTGCCATGTTATCATATAAAAGCAACTTGCTTTCTGAGCAAGTTGCTCTCCTCTAATCTCAGAGGTAGACTGAGAGATTATTCCCACAATAAACTTTTATTTCTGCCCACAGAGTGTTCCAGTTTGAGGCTTTACTCTGTCACTGTACTATGTATGGCTTCCATCATGTTGAGTGAGCTACAGCCTAGTCAGACAGGTGTTCATTGCAACTATCATGAGTGTCACTCAGTACACCTGTATATATGTTTTGTCCATGCTGGTAATTATAATAGTTCAGTGTTTTACCTAGGTAAGACTTTTACACCCATCCCTTGGCCGCTTGCATAGTATTTTCTAGAATCATGGAAGGTAGACTGAAAGAGACTTTCATGGGAGATGCATCTTGAATCATCCAATTCCTATGTCCTACATGTGTAATGTACTCAGCAATATGGGTCCACACTAAATCCCACAGAGTCAACTAAGAAAGAGCTACATTGATGAACTATATTGTTTTGGGAGTCACATAGACTACCCTGACAAAACATTTGAAAGGTTTCTTGTACCTCTTACCATGATTTTTTAGTCTGTGCTTCTTGTGGGAGAGCACTGTCTTTGTGCTCATGTGCACAAAAAAAATAGGGAGTTCAACTGGGATAAGCAGGGTCAATATAGAAAGAGAAGGAGGTATGAGGAACAAATTTCACCAGGATTAATAAAGTCTCAAGAAATATTTTTATTTATAATGAAATATACTTGATTAATGATACATAATGAACTAGAGTGAAATATATGTGGAATTCTCTATAAGTTATACCTCTGGCAGGGAAACAAACTGTGTGAGGTACAAACTATGTGAATTAAGAAGGAAACCTCCATTCAGTGTATGCTCAGATTTTTCAAAACCTTCGTTAATAAGAGTTCTCAAATGGTTCAACCTCCCTTCTATCCCACCTACCAAAGGTAGGTAGGTAGAAGAAAAGTTAATAGGAAATAAGGAATGTGGACATGGTTAGAAGTAACTCTTTGGGGCTATTCCAAGTCTTCACTGTCAGAGTATTAGCATTCCAGTCCAAAACACCAAACACAAATCAATAGCAGTTTTTCAATCCAGAAGAAACCATGAGGATACACCAAATTGGCATGAATCTGCAGAAGCAACAAAAACAGCCAGAATACCACAAGAAGTTCTCTAGCATGTTTTTCTCTATGAAGTCGTGACAAGCAAAGATCAACAAAGGCCAGCAAAGCATTGCAAGGTGATCAAATGCAAGAGCATCATCAGTGAAGAATAATGAAGCACTGCAAAGAGAACAATTACAAGAGCATCTTTTCATTCTCTGTTGGGTTATAGTTATATTTTCTCTGAACATCATGGTTCCTCTCAAACAGCCGCTCTACCAAAACATCACAAGCCTTTTAACAAGATAGCTTCCAGAAAAACACCACATAATATGCTTCAGCAAAACATCCTCTCACAAGACAGCTTCCAGAAAACCATCACATGACACAACTGAGTCTCCAAAGAAACCAGGAATTTCCACTTAAGTTCAGCCGAGAGTTGTTGGTGCTGGTTCAAAATTCTGGAGTCTGACACCAAGGCCACTTTATTTTAGACATGTTTTAATCCAGAACAATTTTGGAAAAAAATTCCTGGCAACGTTCATTCCAGTCTCACGTGCACAATAATGTTTAAGGCAAAACAACATCAAAACTCTTTTGCAAGGTATATGTGATGATTGATTCTGTAGCTTAAGGTTCTAGGATCTGATGTAGTCACTGTCTGAGATGACACAGAGATCAGAAGGCTGTAATGTACATTTGACATCTCTCCTTTTTAAAAAATGTTCTATTGACTGAGAAACAAAGCTAGAGGTCTAAGGAGTGCATAAAAATTTGGATCTTGAAATGTCTGGCTCTAGAGATAATAAAATTAACTAGGTCATTAACAACATCTATTCCAAGACGTCTGGGTAGAAAACAGGTACTCATTTCCTTCTTTGAGGGAACAACTCTGCATGATTAAAATTATTGTTTTCAATGGTGATCTGTGGGCAAAGGGACCTTGTGATCCTCACAAATGTAAAAGCATGCATAGATTTTATATATTTAATGTTGTAGAGACATATCTAATATAATACAACTATTAAAATTTAAGACATACCAAACTATATATAAAATAAAGGCTGTCTACTATAAAAGGAAAGAACAAAACATAGCTTTAAATTAGTAGCTTTTTCATGAAAGGATGGAAATAGATGAAATTTAAAGGGACTTAGGAAAGAGTTTCTGCAAATTTGATGACATTTCTATTTCCTCAGTTGAAGTGATAAGGTGAGAACCATACCCAAACATTTATGAATGTATAGCTTGGGCTGAGGCCAACATATTTTTATCTAACTATCTCTAGGTCTAGGCCTGGAATCTTCTAGCCTCCAACAATCTAATCTTCTGAAAGCCCAGATCCTGAAGACTCCATCTTCCAGCCTCTATCTGCTAACTTTGGTCTAGAATACTTCAGCCTCTGAGACTTAATGCTAAATAAACTCACTCTCTGAACTTTGGCTAGCTGATTCAATAAAAGCTGTTCTGGCTCAAACTTCTATCCAAGCTGGCTAATCCAAATTGCCTTCTATCAACTTCTGACTGACTTGCTTTGCTTGGAAAGACTGCCTCTGAACTCTAAATTAAACTGCTCTGATCTCAAATGCTCTGCTCTGAACAGAGCACAACTGCACTGACCTAAACTGATCCAAACTGACCTCCTTTGAACTGAACTGAATTGAATGGCACTCTCTCCTTCACTTTTCTTTAAGTATCCTCTTTCCCATCCTTGTGTTGGTGTATTCTATCTCATCTTTCTCTGATTCATCACTTTATCTTTCCCTAAATTATATGCTATTATGTGCGATTAAGTTGTGAAGTGTGTCTGCACTCCAGCCAGATCATATCTTCTTATGTGATCCTTTACCATAGCAGCCATGTTACTGGATGAAAATGCCTCTACAAGCTTGAATTTATTATATAATTCTTATATTTAATAAGTATTAAGAAATTATGCGGAAGATCTGCGGCGGCGGCGGCGGCGGGGCGGCGGCGGCAGCGGCAGCAGTGGCTGCTCCAGCTGAAGGGCCATCAGCAGTGGAACCAAGGCGTCACAGGGACCAGTTAGGCCCTGCACCTACGACCACTGACTTTCGCTGACCAGCCGGGTAGCAAGCAGCTGCAGTTGTGCAGCGCCTTTCCTGCATGGAGGCCACTTCAGAACTCGGCCTCCCACCAGTCAGGAGAGGTGCATCCATCTTGGTTCCTGACTCCGGGGAACGGACAGACTGAGGTACACAAACATAATCCGAGGCCAACACCACGGTGGTCTGAGCCCGACGGGCGTTGGCCTGCACCCAGGCGTGGGCGGGTCGGGGGGCCATCAGGGTGCCAACCCAGCCAGGAGGTTTTTTGCCCAGGCCTGCATGCGCGCCACCGCCATTTTGCCTGCAGGACGACAGAGAGCTCTGGCGGGCAGACCTGTAACAGGCATAGCCTAAGGCTAACAAAGCGGGGGTCCAGGCCCCAAAAGGCACAGGACTGACCCCAAGATCTGGGCGGCTTGGTGGGCCATCTGTGAGTCAACCCGCCCAGGTGATTGTTAGCAAAGCAGACTCTCCCAGCGCTTTCAGGGAGCGCAGGCGCGCACGCCCGCCATCCTAGTCACCTGGCAGACCCAATTAACAGTCATAGCCCTAGGGGAACTTTGCTTGGACCTTGGCCTCCCAGGCTTTTGCCTGGACTCAGAGACTAGGCGGCCAGGCTAACCTTGTGTGCTACAGCCCGGTTGGCGGATCGGCTGCCCAGCGGAGTGAGCAGAACACAGGGGAGGTCACAGTAGCATACACCGTCGGCACTCCCTGGGGGTACACACAGGCTCCATCTGGTCCACAGACACAATCTGGGGCAAGGCCTCAGGCAGAAGCCCTCAGCTCTACTCTCTCCACTTCCGGATCCAGATCAGTCTGGGCGGCAGCATTACATCTCCAAGTCCTGCAAGTGGCTAGCTGGGCTTCCGGGCGGCCAGCTGGGAGAAGTCAGTGTGCTCCAGTGAATCCAGCGGGCCCCAGCGGGAGCCTTCGGGTGCCTGCTTTGGGATCTGAACAGCCTGGGCAGCAGCACACTGTCTACAAGCAGTGCAGGAGGTAAGCTGTGCACCAGAGGCCAACTGGGAAGGGGCAGCTTGCACTGGTGAGTCTAGCACTGACAAGATAAACTAACACCAGTGAGAACTAGATGGCAAAAGGCAAACGCAGGAACGTCACTAACAGAAATCAAGGTAATATGGCAACATCTGAACCCAATTCTCCTCTACCAACATGTCCTGGATACCCCATCACACCAGTAAAACAAGATTTGGATTTAAAATCACTCGTCATGATGCTGGTACAGGAACACATGAAGGACATACATAAAGAAATTCAGGAGAAAATGGATCAAAAGTTAGAAGCCCTTGCAAGGGAAACACAAAAATCATTGAAAGAAATCCAGGAGAATACAAAAGCCAACAAGGAGGAAATGCAAAAAACACTTGAAGAAATACAGGAGAACTTTGGTCAACAGGCTGAGGTCATGAAAGACGAAACACAAAAATCTCTTAAAGAAATACAGGAGAACTTTGGTCAACAGGCTGAGGTCATGAAAGACGAAACACAAAAATCTCTTAAAGAATTACAGGAAAACACAAACATGCAAGTGAAGGAGCTAAGCAAAACCATCCAGGATCTAAAATCAGAAGTAGAAACAACTAAGAAAATTCAAAGGGAGACAACTTTGGAGATAGAAAGCCTTGGGAAGAAATCAGGGGACAGAGATGCAAATATCAACAACAGAATACAAGAGATAGAAGAAAGAATCTCAGATGCTGAAGATTCCATAGAAACCATGGACTCAACAGTTAAAGAAAATGCAAAATGCAAAAAGCTTGTAACCCAAAATATCCAGGAAATCCAGGACACAATGAGAAGACCAAACCTAAGGATTATAGGCATAGATGAGAGTGAAGATTTACAACTTAAAGGGCCAGCAAGCATCTTCAATAAAATTATGGAAGAAAACTTCCCTAACCTAAAGAGAGAGATGCCCATGAATATACAAGAAGCCTACAGAACTCCAAACAGACTGGAACAGAACAGAAATACTTCCCGTCACATAATAATCAAAACACCAAAGGTTCTAAACAAAGAAAGAATACTAAAGGCAGTAAGAGAAAAAGGCCAAGTAACATATAAAGGAAGACCTATCAGAATCACAGCAGACTTTTCACCTGAGACTATGAAGGCTAGAAGGTCCTGGGCAGATCTCATGCAGACTCTAAGAGAACACAAATGCCAACCAAAACTACTATATCCAGCAAAACTCTCAATCACCATAGATGGAGAAACTAAGATATTTCACGACAAAACCAAGTTTACCCAATATCTATCCACAAACCCGGCCCTAAAAAGGATAATAGGAGGATAACACCAATACAAGGAGGGAAACTTCACCCTGGAAAAAGCAAGATAGTAACCTTTCATCAAACCCAAAAGAAGTTAAGCATTCAAATTTAAAAAATAACGTCAAAAATGATAGGAAGTAACAATCACTATTCCTTAATATCTCTTAACATCAATGGACTTAATGCCCCAATAAAAAGACACAGACTAACTGAATGGATAAGTAAACAGGACCCTACATTTTGCTGCTTACAGGAAACACACCTCAGGGTCAAAGACAAACACTACCTTAGAGTAAAAGGCTGGAAGACAATTTTACAAGCAAATGGTCTCAGGAAACAAGCTGCAGCAGCCATTTTAATATCAGATAAAATTGACTTTCAACCCAAAGTCATCAAAAGAGACCCTGAGGGACACTTCTTGCTGGTCAAAGGAAAAATACAAAAAGAAGAACTGTCAATCCTGAACATCTATGCCCCAAATGCAAGGGCACCCTCTTTCGTAAAAGAAACTTTATTAAAACTAAAAGCACACATTGCACCTAACACAATAATTGTGGGTGACTTCAACACTGCACTTTCCTCAATGGACCGATCAGGAAAACAGAAACTAAACAGGGACACAATGAAACTAATTGAAGCTTTGGACCAATTAGATTTAACAGATATATATAGAACATTCTATCCTAAAAAAAAGAATATACCTTTTTCTCAGCACCTCATGGTACCTTCTCCAAAATCGACCATATAATTGGTCACAAGACAGACCTCAACAAATATAAGAAGATCGAACTAATACCATGCCTCCTATCTGATCACTATGGAGTAAAAGTGGTCTTCAATAGCAACAGAAACAACAGAAAGCCCACATACACATGGAAACTGAACAATACTCTACTCAATGATAACTTGGTCAAGGAAGAAATAAAGAAAGAAATTAAAGACTTTTTAGAACACAATGAAAATGAAAACACAACATACCCAAATCTAAGGGACACAATGAAAGCAGTGCTAAGAGGAAAACTCATAGCCCTGAGTGCCTCCAAAAAGAAAATGGAGAGAGCATACATTACCAGCTTAATGACACACCTGAAAGCCCTAGAACAAAAAGAAGCTATTTCACCCAGGAGGAGTAGAAGGCAGGAAATCATCAAACTCAGGGCCGAAATCAATCAAGTAGAAACAAAGAGAACCATACAAAAAATCAACAATACCAGGACCTGGTTCTTTGAGAAAATCAACAAGATAGATAAACCCTTAGCCAGACTGACCAAAGGGCACAGAGAAAGTATCCAAATTAACAAACTTAGAAATGAAAAGGGAGATATAACAACGGAAACTGAGGAAATCCAAAAAATCATCAGATCCTACTACAAGAGCCTATACTCAACACAACTGGAAAATCTGGAGGAAATGGACAATTTCCTTGACAGATACCAAATACCAAAATTAAATCAGGACCAACTAGACCATCTAAACAGTCCCATAATGCCTAAAGAAATAGAAGGAGTCATAGAAAGTCTTCCAACCAAAAAAAGCACAGGACCAGATGGCTTCAGTGCAGAATTCTACCAGACCTTCAAAGAAGAGTTAACACCAATACTCTTCAAACTATTCCACAAAATAGAAACAGAAGGAACACTACCCAATTCCTTCTACGAAGCCACAATTACGCTGATACCAAATCCAAAAAAAGATCCAACAAAGAAAGAGAACTTCAGACCAATTTCCCTTATGAACATCGATGCAAAAATACTCAATAAAATTCTTGCCAACCGAATCCAAGAACACATCAAAACGATCATCCACCATGATCAAGTAGGCTTTATCCCGGGAATGCAGGGTTGGTTCAATATACAGAAATCCATCAATACAATCCACTACATAAACAAACTCAAAGAACAAAACCACATGGTCATTTCATTGGATGCTGAAAAAGCATTTGACAAAATTCAGCATCCCTTCATGCTTAAAGTCTTGGAGAGAACAGGAATTCAAGGCCCATACCTAAACATAGTAAAAGCAATATACAGCAAACCGGTAGCCAGCATCAAACTAAATGGAGAGAAACTTGAAGCAATCCCACTGAAATCAGGGACGAGACAAGGCTGCCCCCTTTCTCCTTATCTTTTCAATATTGTACTTGAGGTACTAGCTCGGGCAATTCGACAACATAAGGAGGTCAAAGGGATACAAATTGGAAAGGAGGAAGTCAAACTATCATTATTTGCAGACGACATGATAGTCTACCTAAGTGACCCAAAGAACTCCACTAGAGAGCTCCTACAGCTGATAAACAACTTCAGCAAAGTGGCAGGTTATAAAATCAACTCAAGCAAATCAGTGGCCTTCCTATACTCAAAGGATAAGCAGGCTGAGAAAGAAATTAGGGAAATGACCCCCTTCACAATAGCCACAAACAGTATAAAGTATCTTGGGGTGACTCTTACCAAACATGTGAAAGATCTGTATGACAAGAACTTCAAGACTCTGAAGAAGGAAATGGAAGAAGACCTCAAAAAATGGGAAAACCTCCCATGCTCATGGATCGGTAGAATCAATATAGTTAAAATGGCCATTTTGCCTAAAGCACTATACAGATTCAATGCAATACCCATCAAAATCCCAACTCAATTCTTCACAGAGTTAGAAAGAGCAATTATCAAATTCATCTGGAACAACAAAAAACCCAGGATAGCTAAAACTATTCTCAGCAACAAAAGGAAATCTGGGGGAATCAGTATCCCTGACCTCAAGCAATACTACAGAGCAATAGTGTTAAAAACTGCATGGTAGTGGTACAGTGACAGGCAGGAGGATCAATGGAACATGATTGAAGATCCAGAAATGAACCCACACACCTATGGACACTTGATCCTCGACAAAGAGTCTGAAAACATCCAATGGAAAAAAGATAGCCTTTTCAACAAATGGTGCTGGTTCAACTGGAGGTCAGCATGCAGAAGAATGCGAATTGATCCATCCTTGTCTCCTTGTACTAAGCTCAAATCCAAATGGATCAAGGACCTCCACATAAAGCCAGACACTCTGAAGCTAATAGAAAAGAAACTGGGGAAGACCCTTGAGGACATCGGTACAGGGAGAAAGTTTCTGAACAGAACACCAATAGCGTATGCTCTAAGAGCAAGAATTGACAAATGGGACCTCATAAAATTACAAAGTTTCTGTCAGGCAAAGGACACCATCAAGAGGACAAATCGGCAACCAACAAATTGGGAAAAGATCTTCACCAATCCTACATCAGATAGAGGGCTAATATGCAATATATATAAAGAACTCAAGAAGTTAGACTCCAGAAAACCAAACAACCCTATTAAAAAATGGGGTACAGAGTTAAACAAAGAATTCTCACCTGAAGACCTTCGGATGGCGGAGAAGCATCTTAAAAAATGCTCAATTTCATTAGTCATTAGGGAAATGCAAATCAAAACAACCCTAAGATTTCATCTTACACCAGTCAGAATGGCTAAGTTTAAAAATTCAGGAGACAGCAGGTGTTGGAGAGGGTGTGGGAAAGCGGAACACTCCTCCACTGCTGGTGGGGTTGCAAATTGGTACAACCACTCTGGAAATCAGTCTGGCGGTTCCTCCGAAAACTGGGCACCTCACTTCCAGAAGATCCTGCTATACCACTCCTGGGCATATACCCAGAAGACTCCCCACCATGTAATAAGGATACATGTTCTACTATGTTCATAGCAGCCCTATTTATAATTGCCAGATGTTGGAAAGAACCCAGGTATCCCTCAACAGAAGAGTGGATGCAAAAAATGTGGTATATCTACACAATGGAGTACTATTCAGCCATTAGAAACAACGAATTCATGAAATTCTTAGGCAAATGGATGGAGCTAGAGAATATCATACTCAGTGAGGTAACCCAGACTCAAAAGGTGAATCATGGTATGCACTCACTAATAAGTGGATATTAACCTAGAAAACTGGAATACCCAAAACATAATCCACACATCAAATGAGGTACAAGAAGAAAGGAGGAGTGGCCCCTGGTTCTAGAAAGACTCAGTGAAACAGTATTCAGCAAAACCAGAACGGGGTTGTGGGAAGGGGTGGGTGGGAGGACAGGGGAAGAGAAGGGGGCTTACGGGACTTTCGGGGAGTGGGGGGGGCTAGAAAAGGGGAACTCATTTGAAATGTAAATAAATTATAACGAATAAAAAAAATTAAAAAAAAAATTCAGGAGACAGCAAGTGTTGGAGACGGTGTGGAGAAAGAGGAACACTCCTCCACTGCTGGTGGGGTTGCAAATTGGTACAACCACTCTGTAAATCAGTCTGGCGGTTTCTCCGAAAACTGGGCACCTCACTTCCAGAAGATCCTGCTATACCACTCCTGGGCATATACCCAGAAGACTCCCCACCATGTAATAAGGATACATGTTCTACTATGTTCATAGCAGCCCTATTTGTAATTGCCAGATGCTGGAAAGAACCCAGGTATCCCTCAACAGAAGAGTGGATGCAAAAAAATGTGGTATATCTACACAATGGAGTACTATTCAGCCATTAGAAACAATGAATTCATGAAATTCTTAGGCAAATGGATGGAGCTAGAGAATATCATACTCAGTGAGGTAACCCAGACTCAAAAGGTGAATCATGGTATGCACTCACTAATAAGTGGATATTAACCTAGAAAACTGGAATACCCAAAACATAACCCACACATCAAATGAGGTACAAGAAGAAAGGAGGAGTGGCTCCTGGTTCTGGAAAGACTCAGTGAAACAGTATTCAGCAAAACCAGAACGGAGAAGTGGGAAGGGGTGGGTGGGAGGACAGGAGAAGAGAAGGGGGCTTGCGGGACTTTCGGGGAGTGGGGGGGCTAGAAAAGGGGAAATCATTTGAAATGTAAATAAATTATATCGAATAATAAAAAAAAATTAAAAAAAAAAGAAATTATGCAAAATGGTGAGGATTATTTGTAATGAATAATGGTAGAGTAAGAATACATGTTTACTGTCACTTGCAAATCTACTAGCATGATAACACAAGTATTTTTTAAGATAACAATCTAAAAGGAAACAGATTAGTAAAGGAAACAATAGCAACACATTTTGGTAGCTGGAAAGCAAATGGGATGTTTTGAACAAATAACTGAGAAAAGGGAATCCTAGACTGACAGTTTGGAAATAATGAAACATCTTGATTTTCTCTTCAGGCTGCTAAAAAGGTCAGAAACAGGCAATATGAAGTAAAGAAAGTGCAGTTCCCAGCAGGGCTGAAACAGTAGGATGGATTAAAAGTCTGTTATATACTATATAGTATGCAAACTCAAATAGTATGCAAAAGTAAAGACCATTTACTCAGTAGAATTTCCTGCAAGCAGGAGTCTCCCCATTCAGGAATGGACACCCAGTTATATGCTTTGCAGGGCTGATTTGAAGCCTGTTAGGATAGGAGTAGGTGACTTACCTTTCTTTCCTTTGATTGGTTGGCTCTATCACCAAGGCTATGGGTACCTTTGTCTTTGGTTAGTGCTCTGGGTACTTTCTAAGGTGACAAGGAATCCTCAGGTTGACTGTAGTTGGTTGGTTCCTGGATCCATCTATGAGAAACAGAACTGTAGGCCTAGTCTCCCAAACTGCCCCTTTGTAGCCTATTACAGAGTCAACCTGGATCTGGCTAATTCAGTATTCTCAATAAGTGCCTGAGTTTCCAACACTACAGAGCCTGAGTCAGTCACAAATTCCATGCCAAACTGAGCTAAAAGGCAAGACCTTATCTCAAAAAATGGAAAGGCAATTATATCCAAGATTCCTGCTTTCCCCTTTGCCTCATAGTGTGCTAAATTTTCCTATGGAGGCACAAATAAACATCCATTTCACCCCAGGTCAGAAGAATATTGACTACAAAACAAACTTCAAGCGCACCAAAGTCCAACTTAGTGAACCAATGAGTTTCTTAAGCTTACTTTCAGAATATTAGTTAGGGATTACTTGTTAAAAACATGGGTGTATCATCGTCCCACATCATTACAATAAAGTATTCATATTATTCAGCATCCTAATCTCATTTGCAGATAGATGAAGGCAGAAAGTAATAGTTGGAATTTCGGAGAGGATTACCTTTCCCCTTTAAACAACCCTAGCAATTTAAAGATAGCTCTAACTCCAGATTTGATAATGAGTTGTCACAGATGCTTGTTCAACATGTTCTCTGATTTAAGGTGAAAAAAGAAAAAGCCATATTGCACCACCTCATTAAGAATTATAAATTGAGCTCCTAGAAAAGATAACACAGAATGTGTCTCAACTTCGAGACTTCTAGCACAGGAAGAAGCATATGCTTATTTAATCAAGATTAAGAAAATTTCTGTAGGTTGGGTTTGGAATGCCACAATTGTCTTTACTTATTTGTTCCCTAAAACAGTAGTCCATGCAAGTCTGTGTTCCCTTTAGAATGCTGATGAATATTTTTGCCAGGAACATAACAACTTCAAAAAAAAGACAAAATCATTGTGGTGGCTAACATTGTAATTTAAGCTTAAATGACTGTACTTAAGAGATTTATAAAATGAAAAAAATGCCTCTATTCCATAATCCCCACTTGTCCCAATACAGATAACTTCCTGGAATACTGGGGGTATTGTTCATGTAAGATAACAGGTGTTTTGTTTTGTTTTTTTCATTTCTGTAAACAAGGTCAATTGCCACAATTGCGTAGTATGTGTGTTTGATTATATGTAGGCTGGAAAAATGAAGCCTTGTAAGTTTTGTCTTTATAAGCCCCTGACTAATATAATTCAGTATAAATCTCTGGGAATACAAATCTCAGGAATGGACCCAGCCAAGACCATGATCTTTGACAGTATTTAATAAAGTCTCTTTGTTGCTCTGCTAATTGAGGTTAAAGTCTACCTTTGTCCAAGCCTTTTGAGCTTGGTGTAATATGGAAGACTCCCTTGAGTGTCAGGTCTTTTCCTTCTATGATCTTGCCTAGGGAGTTCAGAACCCCACACACACCTCTACCTACAAAATGTCATTACAGGTTCAACTTCCTTTCTCCTAGTAAGAACACATTTAGCTAGCTTCAGAGATTCCTGGAATGGCTCTCTATGCTAATGAGACATTTTGGTAATCCTCCAGCCATTGACCTTTGCCCATCTGGATATTCTGAGCCCCATCCCTAAATTTATATAAGCCTTGAGTCACACTAAGTAAAGTTTATCTGCCTTCCCATAGCTGTTCCATGTGTCATTTCCACATGTACTCAGAGGGCTTCTGAATCCTTAATCTATCTTCTCCCTTTATCCTCATGGATTGATATCAGCCAATGACCCCTGAGAGTTGGAAGGATCACATCTCTTATTTATCAAAATGTATTCAAGATCAGACTGGTGTAACTTTCAGCTACCTCAGACCCATAGCAATTGTGGATGGGCCTGGTGCTGTTCTTGTGAACCAATCCCATAATGAATAAAGGAGCAAATAGGTGGGACTTCCAGTTTGACTGAAGAAGAGAGGAAGCAGAAGAGAGTTAGGCCTCTTTGGAACCAGGAGAGCAGAGGGGTGAGAGGTAGCTGCTAGAGTTTCCTAGTATCATGGCAGATCCCCAAGGATTGGCAACCAGAGGGATCAGATTTTAATAAGGGTTATAAGATTAGGTTTTGATTGTGGCTCCCAGAAATTGAGTTATCTTTATTTCTAAACTAAGTTTGTGTTGCATTTTACTTCACAAAGTGGTTTGTCTGTGTTTAAGAGAGAATAGTACAGCGGCCAAGGGTGAGTTTGCCTGAGGTGCTCCCAAAAGTCTGTGGGGGACTTGGAGCATGGGGTTCAAGTGATAGCTACTCACCAATGGGAACCTAGTGAGCTGGGTGGAGAGATTATGGAGTTCAGAATCAGAACCTCCACAAGATTAAAACAAGTCAGCCATTGCCTGCCAGTGTATAACCAGGCTGCCAGGACAGAGGCACAAGCTCAGGAATGTGCTGGTTCTATTTTTTAAATAATTCCTTCACTAGCAATCATCACATTTGGTTTTTCTATATAAACCTATATACTAATACTAGCTAACTTTACAATGATCTACCAACACATAGGCTCTATCTGTATATGCAGAGGCTTCCCAAAGTCTTCAGAATCTACACTAGAACATGAACAATTATTAATATCATCTGCTGTCTCACACCAGACTATCTCCCTTTGGGTGCTTTCTCTTCTGGGTATAGCTACAAGAATTATAATACACCATTCACTATGACTCTGCAGCCTGCCTTCCTTTTCACACACAAAGCAGGATCACAAAGCTTACTCATCTCCCTACACAGTTAGAGGCAATCCAACTGTGGGAAATTCAGCACAGGTTGCTTTTTAACTAAACATGTTGCCTTGTGCCATGTTTAGTTAATGAAACATGAAATTTATACCATCCATGTTTGCATGTATACTGGTGTTGTGATTCTGAAGCATTCATATTGCCAAGACTTCATGTGTGTCATTAATTTGTCATATCTAGAAGATTCATTTCTAGGAACATTCCCTGTTCCTCAGAAACCTTCAATAATAGACAACTCACTTTGTTTAGTAGAATCAAAAAAGTTCCCATTTGAGAATCAGATGCTACAGTACTGCCAATCTAGCTGTGGCATTAATAACTCACTTAATAGAGCTGATATGTGAAATCTACTTCTAAGCCCCTCTCTCTCAAATCTCTGTTCTATATCCCTATAATATAAAAAATTGATGCCTAACCCCAGTACTTGAGAGGTAAGCTGGCATGGATCTCCTTGTAGGAGGCTTCTCTACTTTCACCACTGAGAGATCCTTACACCCATATGCTATATTTTGTGTTTTCCTTCCTGTTCTGTACTGCTCCTGTTGTGTTCTTCCCTTCCACAGAATTCTGCTCAACCTTCTACTAGGATTCTGTCTTCAGTGGATAGTCAGCCCTCCACCACAACCCAGGATTCTTCTTTTCAAACTGCTAAATCTCTAGGTTCTCTGCAACTTCTGTATGCCATTAACTTAAAACAAAACCCTAGTATTAAGTCACTTGTTCCCTGGCTTTTCTGTACCTGACTGCAAACCCCAAAAGACCATAAAGGAGCCCACTCATGATCTCATAAATCTGCATAACCCACTCATGCAATTAAATGTACAAACAGAACAGTCTGCCTAATCCTCCATCTTTCTGCAGATTATAATAACCTAAAGCCCTTCATCATGGGGCAGAGGGCTCATGAAATTTATACCATCCATGTTTGCATGTATACTGGTGTTGTGATTCTGAAGCATTCATATTGCCAAGACTTCATGTGTGTCATTAATTTGTCATATCTAGAAGATTCAGTTTTGCAGCTAACTTCCTGGTCTTGTGCAATCCTTCCACCTATTCTTTCACAATGTTCCTAAGCCTTAAATATGTAAAAATATTTGATTTGGGGCTGAGCCCTCTACAGACAGGTATTCTCAGTATGTTGATTACCTGTGACTTTCTACACTGGTTTTCATTAGTGGCAAATGAAATGTCTTTAATGAGGGATGAGTGCAATATTTATAAGAATGTGCATTTACAAAGTAGTTAGGCATTATACTGTTTTAGGAAAGTAGCAATAATAGGTTGTCTTCTGAGTTCTAGGACCTCACTGTTTGTAGTACTAAGTTTGATTTCCCTCCTGAGTGAAACTTGAGGTGCTACTGTTAGAATCTCATGGGTACAGCATCCTTGCTGTATATATAGAAGATACAGTATTGCAATATATGTTCTGGCCCCTGGATCTTATAAGCTAAATCTCCTTATCCATGGTGAGTCTTAGGTGTGGGGGGTGTTTTACAGATGGGACTGGTCATCTCACTGTCAGTTGTTATATGGATTTTGAGCAGTCATGTGTTACTATAATTATCTCTGTCTACTACAAAAAATATTATATGATTGACATTTGACAGCTACACTTCTCTGTGATTACAAGGATAAGTATCAAGAATGGAGTTTTAGATCATACTGGTTTGGGAGAACAGTAATAATAGGTTTCCCTGTCGGTTCCATACCCTCATCAATAACTGAAAATTGGCTATATTTATGGTAAAAGGCATAAATCCTCTCCTACAGAGTAAGCCTAAAGTCTACTTAGACATCTCTGAGTTTGTGGCAAAATATAAATGCCAATATTGCATTTTTATGGATATCTAATTCTATTTTATCTAATTCTATGAATATTCTAATTCTAATTTAAGTTTTTTGACAATTTTGTACAATGATTAGCTTTACCATAGCCACCCCTTCCCACCTCCTCCTAGTTCTATCACCCTACCTTATGTACTTAAAAGTAGTTCAATGAAGCAAATTGAACCATCAAGTTTAATCTGTTCTGTTCATAGATGTGAGGATTTCACTGCATCATGGTCAACATATAGATGGCAGCCAAAAGGCACGAACCATCTATAAAAATGCTTCAGTCTAGACAATAAAGAACAAAGCCAAGAGGCTTCCTTCCAGTTTGCACCTGCACCCATGGGTGAGTGGGTAGAGGAGCATGCTCATAGAGGCAAAGGGGAGGAGAGAGAAGGGGATGGCATGTGGATGGAAAACAAGGAAGGGGGATATTATTTGAAATGTAAATGAATAAAATGACTAATAAAATAAAGAACAAAACTAACATCCAAAATGCTATATTATAATTATAAAAATAAATTAATAATCCTAAATTGATTTCCCATACTTATACTTCAGAATGCAGGTTTATATCCTTTTGGATCTTGGAAGAGATGTTAGTACACACTTAAATATAGAACAAGCTGGTTGAAGAATGGAAAATGGGTGAAACAGGATAAAAGAATCTATTTTTCGGAGATAAGAATGGATCAATTTGGGACGGGGCAGCGGCGGCGGCAGCAGCAGCAGCAGCAGCGGCTGGTCCAGAGGAAGGGCCATCAGCAGTAGAACCAAGCGGACAGGGTCCAGGGAGACCCGGCGCCCACGACCACTGGCCATCGCTGGCCAACCAGGCTGCAAGCAGCGGCAGATTTACGGTGCCTTTCACCACACAGAAGCCACATCAGAACTCTGCCTCCCACCAGTCAGTTACGAGGGCTCCATATTGGTTCTCGGTCGCCAGAGAAATCAGACTGAGGTACGCAAATATAACCCGAGACCAACATCGCGGGGGTCTAAGCCCGACGGGCATTGGCCTGCACCCAGGCCCTGGGCTGATGGGGGTCCACCAGGGTGCAAACCCGGCCAGGAGGTTTTTTTCCTCCCGGGCCGGCACGCGCACCACCACCATTTTGCCTAAGGGAAGCCAGGGAGACCTAGCAGGCAAAGCCAAACCGGCTAACAGGCATAGCCCGAGGCGGACATAGCAGGGGTCTCAGACAGTCAGGCCCTGGACTGCCCCCAGGCCCAGGACTGCTCGGTGGGCCATCTGTGTGCCGACCCGGCCAGGAGGTTGTTTATGGGGCCATTTGCTTACCACCGCCATTTTGCCTACGGGAAGCCAGAGAGACTAGCAGGCAAAACCAAACCAGCTAACAGGCATAGCCCGAGGCGGACATAGCAGGGGTCTCAGACAGTCAGGCCCTGGACTGCCCCCAGGTCCTGGGCTGCTCGGCGGGCCATCTGTGTGCCTACCCAGCCAGGAGCTTGTTTGCCCAGGCCGGCGCACACCACCACCATTTTGCCTACGGAAAGCCAGAGAGACTAGCAGACAAAACCAAACCAGCTAACAGGCATAGCCCAAGGCAGACATAGCAGGGGTCTCAGACGGTCAGGCCCTGGACTGCCCCCAGGCCCTGGGCTGCTCGGTGGGCCATCTGTGTGCCAACCCGGCCAGGAGGTTGTTTATCCGGGCCAGTTTGCGCACCACCGCCATTTTGCCTACGGGAAGCCAGAGAGACCTAGCAGGCAAAACCAAACCAGCTAACAGGCATAGCCTAAGGAGGACATAGCAGGGGTCTCAGACGGTCAGGCCCTGGACTGCCCCCAGGCCCTGGGCTGCTCGTTGGGCCATCTGTGTGCTGACCCAGCCAGGAGGTTGTTAGCCCAGCAGACTCTCCCAGCACTCTCAGGGAACTCGAGCACACCACCATCCTAGCCACCTGACACACCCAATTAACACCCACAGCTGAGGGGAACTTTGCACCAACATTGGCCTGCCAGGCTTTTGCCTAGACTCAGGGCCTGAGCAGCTAGGTTAGCCTTGTGTGCACCAACCCGGTTGGGAGTTCTGCTGCCCAGATCAGCCTGGGCGGCAGCACCACATCTCCAAGTCCTGCAAGTGGCTAGCTGGGTTTCCGGGCGGCCAGCTGGGAGAAGTCAGTGTGCTCCAGTGAATCCAGTGGGCCCCAGCGGGAGCCTTCGGGTGCCTGCTTTGGGATCTGAACAGCCTGGGCAGCAGCACCCTGTCTACAAGCAGCACAGGAGGTAAGCCAACCAAATCCAAGAACACATCAAAACGATCATCCACCATGATCAAGTAGGCTTTATCCCGGGAATGCAGGGTTGGTTCAATATACGGAAATCCATCAACACAATCCACTACATAAACAAACTCAAAGAACAAAACCACATGGTCATTTCATTGGATGCTGAAAAAGCATTTGACAAAATTCAGCATCCCTTCATGCTTAAAGTCTTGGAGAGAACAGGAATTCAAGGCCCATACCTAAACATAGTAAAAGCAATATACAGCAAACCGGTAGCCAGCATCAAACTAAATGGAGAGAAACTTGAAGCAATCCCACTGAAATCAGGGACTAGACAAGGCTGCCCCCTTTCTCCTTATCTTTTCAATATTGTACTTGAGGTACTAGCTCGGGCAATTCGACAACATAAGGAGGTCAAAGGGATACAAATTGGAAAGGAAGAAGTCAAACTATCATTATTTACAGACAACATGATCGTCTACCTACGTGACCCAAAGAACTCCACTAGAGAGCTCCTACAGCTGATAAACAACTTCAGCAAAGTGGCAGGTTATAAAATCAACTCAAGCAAATCAGTGGCCTTCCTATACTCAAAGGATAAGCAGGCTGAGAAAGAAATTAGGGAAATGACCCCCTTCACAATAGCCTCAAACAGTATAAAGTATCTTGGGGTGACTCTTACCAAACATGTGAAAGATCTGTATGACAAGAACTTCAAGACTCTGAAGAAGGAAATGGAAGAAGACCTCAAAAAATGGGAAAACCTCCCATGCTCATGGATCGGTAGAATCAATATAGTTAAAGTGGCCATTTTGCCTAAAGCACTATACAGATTCAATGCAATACCCATCAAAATCCCAACTCAATTCTTCACAGAGTTAGAAAGAGCAATTATCAAATTCATCTGGAACAACAAAAAACCCAGGATAGCTAAAACTATTCTCAGCAACAAAAGAAAATCTGGGGGAATCAGTATCCCTGACCTCAAGCAATACTACAGAGCAATAGTGTTAAAAACTGCGTGGTATTGGTACAGTGACAGGCAGGAGGATCAATGGAACAGGATTGAAGATCCAGAAATGAACCCACACTCCTATGGCCACTTGATCCTCGACAAAGAGGCTGAAAACATCCAATGGAAAAAAGATAGCCTTTTCAACAAATGGTGCTGGTTCAACTGGAGGTCAGCATGCAGAAGAATGCGAATTGATCCATCCTTGTCTCCTTGTACTAAGCTCAAATCCAAATGGATCAAGGACCTCCACATAAAGCCAGACACTCTGAAGCTAATAGAGAAGAAACTGGGGAAGACCCTTGAGGACATCGGTACAGGGAGAAAGTTTCTGAACAGAACACCAATAGCATATGCTCTAAGAGCAAGAATTGACAAATGGGACCTCATAAAATTACAAAGTTTCTGTCAGGCAAAGGACACCATCAAGAGGAAAAATCGGCAACCAACAAATTGGGAAAAGATCTTCACCAATCCTACATCAGATAGAGGGCTAATATCCAATATATATAAAGAACTCAAGAAGTTAGACTCCAGAAAACCAAACAACCCTATTAAAAAATGGGGTACAGAGTTAAACAAAGAATTCTCACCTGAAGAACTTCGGATGGCGGAGAAGCATCTTAAAAAATGCTCAACTTCATTAGTCATTAGGGAAATGCAAATCAAAACAACCCTAAGATTTCATCTTACACCAGTCAGAATGGCTAAGATTAAAAATTCAGGAGACAGCAGGTGTTGGAGAGGGTGTGGAGAAAGAGGAACACTCCTCCACTGCTGGTGGGGTTGCAAATTGGTACAACCACTCTGGAAATCAGTCTGGCGGTTCCTCCGAAAACTGGGCACCTCACTTCCAGAAGATCCTGCTATACCACTCCTGGGCATATACCCAGAAGACTCCCCACCATGTAATAAGGATACATGTTCTACTATGTTCATAGCAGCCCTATTTATAATTGCCAGATGCTGGAAAGAACCCAGGTATCCCTCAACAGAAGAGTGGATGCAAAAAATGTGGTATATCTACACAATGGAGTACTATTCAGCCATTAGAAACAACGAATTCATGAAATTCTTAGGCAAATGGATGGAGCTAGAGAATATCATACTCAGTGAGGTAACCCAGACTCAAAAGGTCAATCATGGTATGCACTCACTAATAAGTGGATATTAACCTAGAAAACTGGAATATCCAAAACATAATCCACACATCAAATGAGGTACAAGAAGAAAGGAGGAGTGGCCCCTGGTTCTGGAAAGACTCAGTGAAACAGTATTCAGCAAAACCAGAACGGGGAAGTGGGAAGGGGTGGATGGGAGGACAGGGGAAGAGAAGGGGGCTTACGGGACTTTTGGGGAGTGGGAGGGCTAGAAAAGGGGAAATCATTTGAAATGTAAATAAATTATATCGAATAAAAAATTAAAAAAAAAGAATCTATTTTTCCCAGTCTTTTAATGACCCATATGTGATATGAACAATAACTGATAAAATATTAACTGGATTGTGTGCATTGGAATACACTGAATGTAGTTACCAAAGTTAGGATAACTTTTAATGAGAATAGCTAAGGGCATATCTCAACACAAAGTGCAGTTTTCATTAGGCATATTCTCTAAGTCCAATCTCTAGTATCACAAAAAGACACACTGAAAATGAAGGAGACAAAGGAACAAAAGGATGTTGTGCAAATTCTGGCACTTTTCTATAAGGTCCTATGTAAAACATAGACATGTGTGTAGCTTGTGTTTATGATATTAACATGAGTTCCTGTGAACAAAACAAGAATTGAAAGATTATGGCTTAAAGTAAGATATTTGTGTATTGAGTTGACAAGGGTGGAGTCTTCTAGTTGTTTTCAGTTATCAACCTGACAGAGCACAGAATTATAAGGGACCTGATTTAAGGAACTATATCAAAGAGACTGGCATGTGGGCATGTCAATGGGGCATTTTTCTTGATTACTAGTTGATGTGTGAGTAGTGCCATCTCTCAGCAGGTGGTCCTGAGTTCTATTATAAAGTTGGTTGAGTATGAGCAAGGGAAACCAAGCCAGTTAACAGCACTCCTCAATGGTTTCTGCTTCAGATCTTGTTGAAGGTCCTGCCCTGTCCTCCTTTAGTGATGCATTGCAACCTGAATGTACAACCTAGTATAAACCCTTTCCTAAACAGTTGCCTTTGCCCATAGTAGTCATCACCACAAAAGAGAAAAAACACTAAAAAACTATAAGAAAATAGAAGAAGCTCCAAATATCTTTGTTTTAATCTCATGACTCCAATCACTCTTGCAATTTATATTAAAAATTCTGGGTCAGGGCAATGTTTGTCCACACTAGACCACACACTGCTCATACCTGAACTGCATGGGAATGGAGAATACTGCAAAGAGTTTGCTATAGCCACTGCAGATTTTGAGAAACCTTCAAGGAGTAGGTCTCACTTTTATTGTGAAGAGATAAGGCTATATTACTTATCACCATATTAGAGAGAACTACAGGATTATAGCAAACCCCTTGTGAACATAGACTTAAATCTAAAGCCTGGACTCAAATTCAAAGCCATCTACCACAGGTCATGTTTTCCAACTACACATTACTATGCAGTGCTGTGATCCACAGAAGTCTAGCAAATGGTATGGTGATTTACTTAGATCAATGAGATGTTTGCAGTTGTGCTATTTCTCTTCTTAAACAACATTTGATTAATGAGAAAGAAACATTTCATTAAGTTGTTCTCATAACAATCCATGAGAGGTGTGTACAGAAAGTTGGAAAATATTTTAAACTAAGAAATAATGGAGGTTTTTTTCAAGAAGAGCAATGTAACTTGGTGGCACAGTACCTGCAATTCCAAATACTAAGAAGTTATAAAAATTTTGTCAAAGAATAAAATGTCAAATAGCAGCATTTATTTAGCAGTATCAACTCATTTGCGTAAGCAGTCTATTAATAAAATAATGTGGCGGCTGGAATCCCGGGCTTGAAGGGTCAGGAAATGACTGGAAAGGGCAACAGGATAGAAATACAAGGAGACAGGGGTCGAGGGTCATGGTAACTCCATCATCAAAGGTAGAGTTTTATACTCAAGCCTTGGTAAAAATTCAACAATGATCCAGTTGATTAAGATAAGGGGGCTTGAGGGACTTTCGGGGAGTGGGGGGCTAGAAAAGGGGAAATCATTTGAAATGTAAATAAATTATATCGAATTAAAAAAAATTAAAGAAAAAAAAGATACATTGTGTCAATGTCCTGCCCAGGGAGCTGCAGAAGGAGAGAAGCCCCGCGGCCATACTCGCTGCCTACCGGGACAGAAAATGATCAGTAGGTACTGTACCATCCTGAGCTTTAGATTTCTGGTGATGCAAACCGCCAGGGGTCTGCCTGCACTCAGGAACTGAGCACATAGGCTGGTTTGTCTGCCAGCCCGCCTAGCTCAGGGCCTGTGTCCTGCCCAGGGAGCTGCGGAAGGGGAAAGGCCCCACGACCATATTTGCTGCCTGCCAGGACGGAGAGGGATCACTAGGTACTGTACCACCCTGAGCTTTAGATTTCTGGTGGTGCAAACTGCCAGGGGTCTGCCTACACTCAGGAACTGAGCACATAGGTGGTTCATCTGCAAGCCAGTCCATTACATGACCTGTGTCCTATGTGAGAATCAACAGAGGGAGTGACCCCCACCACAACATCTTTGTTCCATAATACAGCAGACAGAGAATACCTGGTTAAGCTTGACAACCTAAGTATAACATTGCTTGAGGCAAGACTGAGAAGGGCTCCAAAGGCACATAAGAGGAAGGTAGCATATCAGTAATCTGTGCCAGAGGAAACCCAGTCATCCAGTGTTGCAGAGATAACCTTAAAGATCCACAGTAGGTTGAAGCACCAGCCAGTGACAATAAGACCATCTAACACCTGGGAGAACTAGATGGCTAAAGGCAAAGGTAGGAACATTACTAACAGAAGCCAAGGCATTATGGCAGCATCTGAACCCAATTCTCCAACATTAGCAAGTCGTGGATACCCCAACACACCAGAAAAAAAAAAGATTTGGATTTAAAATCACTGGTCATGATGCTGGTACAGGAACACATGAAGGACATACTTAAAGAAATTCAGGAGAAAATGGATCAAAAATTAGAAGCCCTTACAAGGGAAACACAAAAATCATTTAAAGAAATTTAGGAGAATACAAAAGCCAATAAGGAGGAAATGCAAAAATCACTTAAAGAAATACGGGAGAACTTTGATCAACAGGCAGAAGTCATGAAAGAGGAAACACAAAAATCTCTTAAAGAATTAGAGGAAAACACAAACAAGCAAATGACAGAACTGAGCAAAAACCTCCAGGATCTAAAAACAGAAGTAGAAACAACTAAGAAAGCACAAAGGGAGACAACTTTGGAGATAGAAAACCTTGGGAAGAAATCACGGACCATAGACGCAAATATCAACAACAGAATACAAGAGATAGAAGAAAGAATCTCAGATGCTGAAGATACCATAGAAACCATGGACTCAACAGTTAAAGAAAATGCAAAATACAAAAAGCTTGTAACCCAAAATATCCAGGAAATCCAGGACATAATGAGAAAGCCAAATCTAAGGATTATAGGCATTGATGAGAGTGAAGATTTACAACTTAAAGAGCCAGCAAATATCTTCAACAAAATTATGGAAGAAAACTTCCCTAACCTAAAAAGAGAGATGCCCATGAATATACAAGAAGCCTACAGGACTCCAAACAGACTGGACCAGAAGAGAAATACCTCCAGTCACATAATAATCAAAACCCCAAATGTACTAAACAAAGAAAGAATACTTAGGGCAGTAAGCGAAAAAGGGCAAGTAACATATAAAGGAAGACCTTTCGGAATTATACCAGATTTCTCACCAGACACCATGAAAGCTAGAAGATCCTGGGTGGAGCTCATGCATACTCTAAGAGAACACAAATGCCAGCCGAGACTACTATACCCAGCGAAACTCTCAAGTACTATAGATGGAGACACCAAGATATTCCATGACAAAACCAAATTCACACAATATCTTTCTACAAACCCAGCCCTACAAAGGATAATAGGGGGAAAACACCATTACACTGAGGGAAAATATACCCTGGAAAGACCAGGATATTAAGCCTCTTTCATCAAACCCAAAGAAGATAACCACACAAGTAAAAATTAAAAGCAAAAATGATAGGAAGCAATAACCAACACTCCTTGATATGTCTTAACATCAATGGACTCAATTCCCCAATAAAAAGACATAGACTAACAGACTGGTTACTTAGACAGGACCCTACATTTTGCTGCATACAGGAAAGACACCTCAGTGTCAAAGACAAAAACTACATTAGAGTAAAAGGCTGGAAGACAATTCTACAAGCAAATGGTCCCAGGAAACAAGCCGGAGTTGCCATTCTAATTTCAGATAAACAGAAAAACAGAAAAACAGAAACTAAACAGGGAGACAGTGAAACTCATTGAAGCTTTGAACCAATTGGAGTTAAAAGATATATATAGAACTTTTCATCTCAAAGCAAAAGAATATACCTTTTTCTCAGCACCTCATGGTACCTTCTCCAAAATAGATCATATAGCTGGTCACAAGACAGACCTCCACAAATATAAGAAGATTGAAATAATCCCATGCCTCCTATCAGATCACTATGGAGTAAAAGTGGTCTTTAATAACAATAAAAACAACAGAAAGCCCACATATACCTGGAAACTGAACAATATTCTACTCAATGATACCTTGGTCAAGGAAGAAATAAAGAAAGAAATAAAAAACTTTTTAGAACACAATGAAAATGAAGACACAACATACCCAAATCTATGGGACACAATGAAAGCAGTGTTCAGAGGAAAACTCATAGCCCTGAGTGCATCCAAAAAGAAAATGGAGAGAGCATACACTACCAGCTTAATGACACACCTGAAAGCCCTGGAACAAAAAGAAGCTACTTCACCCAGGAGGAGTAGAAGGCAGGAAATCATCAAACTCAGGGCCGAAATCAATCAAGTAGAAACAAAGAGAACCATACAAAGAATCAACAAAACCAGGAGCTGGTTCTTTGAGAAAATCAACAAGATAGATAAACCCTTAGCCAGACTAACCAAAGGGCACAGAGACAGTATCCAGATAGACAAACTTAGAAATGAAAAGGGAGATAAAACAAGAGAAACTGAGGAAATTCATAAAATCATTAGATCCTACTACAAAAGCCTATATTCAACACAACTGGAGAATCTGGAGGAAATGGACACTTTCCTAGACAGATAACTGACACCAAAACTAAATCAGGATCAAATAGATCAACTAAACAGTCCCATAACACCTGAAGAAATAAAAAGGGACATAGAAAGTCTCCCAACCAAAAAAAGCATGTGACCAGATGGCTTCAGTGAAGAGCTCTATCAGACCTTCATAAAAGACCTAACACCAATACTCTTCAAACTATTCCACAAAATAGAAACAGAAGGAACTCTACCCAACTCGTTCTATGAAGCCACAATTACGCTGATACCAAAACCACACAAAGATCCAACAAAGAAAGAGAACTTCAGGCCAATTTCTCTTATGAATATTGATGCAAAAATACTTAATAAAATTCTTGCCAACCGAATCCAAGAACACATCAAAACGATCATCCACCATGATCAAGTAGGCTTCATCCCAGGGATGCAGAGATGGTTCAATATAAGGAAATCCATCAATGCTATCCACTACATAAACAAATTCAAAGAAAAAAACCATATGATCATCTCATTACATGCAGAAAACGCATTTGACAAAATCCAGCATCCTTTCATGCTAAAAGTCTTGGAAAGAACAGGAATTCAAGGCCCATAACTAAACATCATTAAAGCAATATACAGCAAACCAGTAGACAACATCAAACTAAATGGAGAGAAACTTGAAGCAATCCCACTAAAATCAGGGACTAGACAAGACTGTCCTCTCTATATATATCTTTTCAATATAGTACTTGAAGTTCTAGCTAGAGCAATTAGACAACATAAGGAGGTCAAGGGGATACAAATTGGAAAGGAAGAAGTCAAATTATCACTATTTGCAGATGACATGATAGTCTACTTAAGTGACCCGAAAACCTCCACCAGAGAACTCCTACAGCTGATAAACAACTTCAGCAAAGTGGCTGGTTATAAAATCAACTCAAGCAAATCAGTTTCCTTCCTATACTCAAAGGATAGGCAGGCTGAGAAAGAAGTTAGGGAAGCGACACCCTTCAAAATAGCCACAATATATAAAGTATCTTGGTGTCACTCTAACCAAACAAGTGAAAGATCTATATGACAAGAACTTCAGGTCTCTGAAGAAGGAAATCGAAGAAGACCTCAGAAAATGGAAAAATCTGCCATGCTCGTGGATCGGCAGGATTAATATAGTTAAAATGGCCATCTTGCCAAAAGCAATCTACAGATTCAATGCAATCCCCATCAAAATCCCAACTCAGTTCTTCACAGAGTTCGAAAAAGCAATTCTCAAATTCATCTGGAATAACAAGAAACCCAGGATAGCTAAAACTATTCTCAACAACAAAAGAAATTCTGGGGGAATCAGTATCCTTGACTTCAAGCAATACTACAGAGCAATAGTGGTAAAAACTGCATGGTATTGGCACAGTGACAGACAAGTGGACCAATGGAATAGAATTGAAGATCCAGAAATGAATCCAAACACCTATGGTCACTTGATCTTCCACAAAGGAGCCAAAAACATCCAGTGGAAAAAAGATAGCCTTTTCAACAAATGGTACTGGATCGATGCAGAGGAATGCGAATTGATCCATTTTTATCTCCATGTACTAAACTTCACTCCAAGTGGATCAAGGACCTCCGTGTAAAACCAGACACACTGAAACTAATAGAAAAGAAACTGGGGAAGACCCTTGAGGACTTGGGCACAGGGGGAAAGTTCCTGAACAGATCACCAATAGCTTATGCTTTAAGATCAAGAATTGACAAATGGGACCTCATAAAATTACAAAGTTTCTGTAAGGCAAAGGACACTGTTAAAGAACAAAATGGCAACCATCAAATTGGGAAAGGATATTCACCAACCCCACATCTGATAGAGGACTAATATCCAATATATACAAAGAATTCAAGAAGGTAGACCCCAAGGAACCAAATAACCCTATTAAAAAATGGGGTACAGATCTTAACAAAGAATTTTCACCTGAAGAAATTCAGATGGCCGAGAGACACCTTAAGAAGTGCTCAACATCATTAGTCATTAGGGAAATGCAGATTAAAACAACCCTGAGATTTCACCTTACACCAGCCAGAATGGCTAAAGTCAAAAACTCAGGAGACAGCAAGTGTTGGCGAGGATGTAGAGAAAGAGGAACATTCCTCCACTGTTGGGGGGCTGTAAGATGGTACAACCACTGTGGAAATCAATCTGGATGTTCCTCAAAAACTGGACATGAGACTTCCAGAGGACCCTGCTATACCTCTCCTGGGCATATACCCAAAGGATTCCCCAGCATGCAATAAAGACACATGCTCCATTATGTTCATTGCAGCCTTATTTATAATAGCCAGAAGCTGGAAAGAACCCAGACACCCCTCAAAGGAGGAATGGATACAGAAAATGTGGTATATTTACACAATGGAATACTGCTCAGCAATTAGAAACAATGAATTCACAAAATTTTTAGGCAAATGGTTTGATCTGGAAAATATCATCCTAAGTGAGGTAACCCAATCACAAAAGAATACACATGGAATGCAATCTCTGATAAGTGGATATTAATTAGCCCAGAAGCCCTGAATGCCCAAGGCACAAATTGCATAACAAATGACTCCCATGAAGAAGTATGTAGAGGGTCCTGATCCTGGAAAGGATTGATCTAGCATGGGAAGGGAATATAAGGACAGAGAAAAAGGAGGGAGGTGATTGGAGAAGGGATGGAGAGAAGAAGGTTTATGGGGCATATGGGGAGGGGGGATCCAGGAAAGGGGAAATCATTTGGAATGTAAACAAAGAATATAGAAAATAAAAATATTAAAGAAAAAAAGAAAAGACCAAACCTGAGGATAACAAGTATAGAAGAGAGAAAAAAAAAGAAGAAGAAGATGCTAATTCACCCAGGAGGAGAAGAAGACAGGAAATCATCAAACTCAGGGCTGAAATCAATCAAGTAGAAACCAAGAGAACCATAGAAAGAATCAACAAAACCAAAAGCTGGTTCTTTGAAAAAATCACCAAAATAGATAAACCCTTAGCCAGACTAACCAAAGGGCACAGAGAAAGTATCCAAATTAACAAAATTAGAAATGAAAATGGAGATATTACAACAGAAACCGAGGAAATTCAAAAAATCATCAGATCATGCTACAAAAACCTATACTCAACACAACTGGAGAATCTGGAGGAAATGGACATTTTCTTAGACAGATACCAATTACCAAAATTAAACCAGGATCAAATAGACCATCTAAACAGACCTATAACCCCTAAAGAAATAGAAGGGGTCATAGATAGGCTTCCAACCAAAAAAAGCACAGGACCAGATGGTTTCAGTGCAGAATTCTATCAGACCTTCGAAGAAGACTTAACACCAATACTCTTCAAACTCTTCCACCAAATAGAAACAGAAGGAACACTACCCAAGTCCTTCTTCGAAGCCACTATTATGCTGATACCAAAACCACACAAAGAGCCAACTAAGAAAGAGAATTTCAGGCCAATTTCCCTTATGAATATCGATGCAAAAATACTAAATAAAATTCTTGCCCAACGAATCCAAGAACACATAAAAATGATCATCCACCATGCTCAAGTAGGCTTTATCCCAGGGATGCAGGGATGGTTCAATGTAAGGAAATCCATAAATGCTATCTACTACATAAACAAACTCAAAGAAAAAAAACACATGATCATTTCATTAGATGCTGAAAAAGCATTTGACAAAATTCAGCATCCTTTCATGCTAAAAGTCTTGGAAAGGACAGGAATTCAAGGCCCATATCTAAACACAGTAAAAGCAATATACAGCAAACTGGTAGCCAACATCAAAATAAATGGAGAGAAACTTGAAGCAATCCCACTAAAATCAGGGACTAAACAAAGCTGCCCCCTCTCTCCATATCTTTTCAATATAGTTCTTGAAGTCCTAGCTAGAGCAATTAGACAACAGAAGGAAGTCAAAGGGATACAAATTGTAAAGGAAGAAGTCAAACTATCACTATTTGCAGATGATACGATCGTATATTTAAGTGGCCTTAAAAACTCTATTAGAGAACTCCTACAGCTGATAAACAACTTCAGCAAAGTGGCTGGCTACAAAATCAATGCAAGCAAATCAGTAGCCTTTATATATTCAAAGGATAAACAGACTGAGAAAGAAATTAGGGAAATGACCCCCTTCACAATAGCTACAAAAAGCATAAAATATCTTGGGGTGACTCTAACCAAACAAGTGAAAGACCTATATGACAAGAACTTCAGATCTCTAAAGAAGGAAATCAAAGAAGATCTCAGAAAATGGAAAAATCTTCCATGCTCGTGGATTGGCAAGATTAATATAGTTAAAATGGCCATCTTGCCAAAGGCAATCTACAGATTCAATGCTATCCCCATAAAAATCCCAACCCAGTTCTTCATAGAGCTAGAAAGAGCAATTCTCAAATTCATCTGGAATAACAAGAATCCCAGGATAGCTAAAACTATTCTCAACAGTAAAAGGACTTCAGAGGGATTCAGTATCCCAGACTTTAAACTTTACTACAGAGGAATAGTGATAAAAACTGCATGCTATTGGTACAATATCAGGCAAGCAGATCAATGGAATAGGATTGAAGACCCAGAAATGAACCAACACTCCTATGGTCACTTGGTCTTCGACAAAGGAGCTGAAAGTATCCAGTGGAAAAAAGATAGTCATTTCAACAAATGGTGCTGGTTCAATTGGAGGTCAGCATGCAGAAGAATGCGCATTGATCCATTCTTATCTCCTTGTACCAAGCTCAACTCCAAATGGCTCAAGGACCTCCACATAAAACCTGACACACTGAAACTAATTGAAAAGATACTGGAGAAGACCCTGGAGAACATGGGCACAGGGGAAAAGTTCCTGAATAGAATACCAATAGCTTATGCTCTAAGATCAAGAATTGACAAATGGGACCTCATAAAACTACAAAGTTTCTGCAAGGTAAAGGACACCGTCAAAAGGACAAAACATCAACCAACAGACTGGGAAAGGATCTTCACCAACCCTAAATCTGACAGAGGGCTAATATCTAATATATACAAAGAACTCAAGAAAGTAGAACCCAGAGAACCAAATAACCCCATTAAAAAGTGGGATATGGAGCTAAACATAGAATTCTCACATGAAGAACTTTGGAGAACTGAGAAACACCTTAAGAAATGTTCAACATCATTAATCATTAAGGAAATGCAAATCAAAACAACCCTGAGATTTCACCTCACACCAGTCAGAATGGCTAAGGTCAAAAAATCAGAAGACAGAAGGTGTTGGCGAGGATGTGGAGAAAGAGGAACACTCCTCCACTGCTGGTGGGATTGCAAGATGGTGCAACCACTTTGGAAATAAGTCTGGCGGTTCCTCAGAAAACTGGGCATGACACTTCCTGAGGACCCTTCTATACCACTCCTGGGCATATATCCAGAGGATTCTTCAGCATGCAATAAGGACACATGCTCCACTATGTTCATAGCAGCCCTATTTGTAATAGCCAGAAGCTGGAAGGAACCTAGGTGTCCTTCAACGGAGGAATGGATACAAAAAATGTGGTATATTTACACAATGGAGTACTATTCAGCCATTAGAAACAATGAATTCATGAAATTCTTAGACAAATGGATGGAGCTGGAGAACATCATACTAAGTGAGGTAACCCAGTCTCAAAAGATCAATCATGGTATGCACTCACTGATAAGTGGATATTAGCCTAGAAACTTTGAATACCCAGGACATAATCCACAAGTTAAATGATGTCCAAAAAGAATGGAGGAGTGGCCTCTGGTTCTGGAAAGACTCAGTGCAAGAGTATAGGGGAATTCCAGAACAGGGAAGTAGGAAGGGGTGGATGGAAGAACATGGGGACGGAAGAGGGCTTATGGGACATGCGGGGAGTGGAGACCCAGAAAGGGGGAAATCATTTGAAATGTAAATAAAAAATATATCAATAAAAAATGGAAAAAAATAATGTGGCACCATATAGATCTTTATGAAAGTGTCTAATCTCCTTCCCTCTAAAAAAATTTATGCTTCCGTTTTTCTTTTGTTCCCTCTTGCCCAAGTACTTTTAAAATTTGCAGCAAATGATTGGTTGAAGCAATCCTCAAAACTTTTTATGAATGCAAATGGTGACTATCCTATTCTTAAGTGTCATCTCAGTCCGTCCAGGGAGTATGGTATCTGCTGCTGCCAGGTTGCTGCTTCACCCCCAGGTGATGAATAATCTCTTATCAACCTACATCCCTCTGGTTCCCTCACTTTTTCTCACCTTCCACTACTTGTTCTTAGGATCATCAGTAGCTATCACTCTGTGGAAATCACTTTCTTCTGTGAGGCAGTCCTCCATCCTACTGTAAGCTGCCTGAGAATGCTCACTACTCTTGCTCAGATAGCGGAGGAAATCCATTCATTTCTTCTTCCGTTTTCTCCATTTTTATTCTATTGGAAGCATCTTAATCTTTTTCTCCACTTTTAAATGTATTTAATTATGCATTTATTTATTTATTTACATCCCAAATGCTGTCCTCACTCTCAGTTCCACACTCCCAGAGTCCCTCTCCTCATCCCTACTTCCCTTCTTCCTAAGAGGAAGTCCCTCTCCTCCAGTAATCCCCCCAAACTCTGGCTCATCAAGTCTCTCTGAAGTTAGTTGCATCCTCTCCTACTGCAACCAGACAAGGCAGCCCTATGTGCTGGGGCCTCAGTCTAATATTTGACTGAGGAAATCTTCATCTGTTTGTGTCCACTGCTATGTAGAACCTCTCAGAGGATGCTAGAGTACTGTCCTCAAGCACAGCAAAGTATCATTAATAGTGGCAGGGATTGGTGCTTGCCCATGAGTTGGGTTGATTATTAGTTGGCCATCCCTTCAGTTTCACTTTCATCTTTGTCCCTTCATTGCTTTCAGACAGGACACATTTTGGGTCAAAAGTTTGTGGGTTGCTGAGTTAGTGTCTTATTTCTTCCACTTGTGAGGGTCCTGCCTGGCTACAGGAGCTAGCCTGCTGTGGTTTCATGTCCCCACTGTTGGGCACCTCAGATACTGTCAGCCTAATTGACCCTATGAGTCTTCCTTATTCCAGGTCTCTGAGGCTTCCTAGAGATTTCCCCCACCACCTACCAGCAGAAGCTTCAGATTTTTTCATTGGTTCATTCCCCTGCCACTCTGGAATTCTCTATGCCTCCACACATATGATCTTGGCCCCTCCATCCCCCTCCCTGTCTCCTATCCTACCCAGTTCCCTTCCTTTGTCTGCATCCTGTGGCTATTTTATCCCCCTCCCCTTCTAAGTGAGATTCAAGCATTTTGCCCAATAAACTTCTTCTTTTATCATTTTGTATATTGTGTGTGTGAACACACACACACACACACACACAGTTCCTTAAAGTTAGTAATTTTGCTTATCACTCCAATGCTTCTTTATGAAATGTCCCATCATATTGATCTAATACAAGATAAGAGCTCCTCATCAATATCTGTAATGTTTTAGTTGTCATTTGTTTCTTTTCAAGTGAGAAATTGTTTATAATTATATACTTCTACAAAATTTCCCAATTGCTGAGGAAGCAAATTTAATAAAGAACATAACTGACAGGAAATGCATTTTCCTTTCCAATTCATCACTATTATTATTTCCAAAATACATATTATCTTAATTCTAATTTTTAAAATTCTGATGTTGGTTGGTAATATAATATTTTAACCTTAGAGCTTATCATTAATATTTTCATATGGAAGAGGCTTTGTTATTTACAATCTATTATCTTTTTCTAGTAACAACCAAAAAATGCTTTCATGATATTTATTTTGGCTACATAGTTGTCTTAGTTCGGGTTTTATTGCTGTGATGAAATACAGTTTATATGACATACTTTATATGATCAAGGCACCTCATATAAAGGTAATCATTTAATTGAGGTTGGCTTACAGTTTTAGAGGTTTAGTCCATTATTATTATGGTAGGAAGCATAGCCACATGCAGGCAGACATGGTGCTTGCTGGAAGAGTAGCTCAGAGTAACATCATGATCCAAAGGCAGCTAGGAGAAGACTGTCTTTCACAGTCAGCTGGGGGGAAGAAATGGATCACACTGGCCAGATTTGAGCATATATATGGAACCTCAAAGACCCACCTTCACAGTGGCACAGTTTCTATAATAAGGCTACACTTCTTCTAATAAAGCCACATTTCCTAATAGTATTACCTCCCATGGCCCAAGAATAATCAAATCACCATTATAGTTCTTCATATAATATTGAGAAAATATAAACCACCAAATCAATATTTTCTCCTCCATCATCATCTATTATGTACCATTTAACTCATTTTTATTTTAACCTATCAATTAGTGATCCATGCAGAATCCTGTCTCAGTTGCCAAACCAGAATAAACTTCTCTGTCACCATTAATCTCTATTATTATACAGTACAGTTATAGATAGATGGTACATATTCTCCATATTCTCTCTGAAGCTTCTGACATCAATTGATTTACTATTGATGAGCTTTACTAGACATTTTAAAAATAGGAGAGTCTTTCAAAATTCCTCAGAAGTTGCTCTTTTAGTTCATTTCTTGTTTTATATAAAATACAAAGATTTAGGAGCCTGTTGCAAAGACTCATGTCTATATTCCAGTGCTCAGAGGAAGGCAAGCTGTTTGTCACAATTTTAAGGTCAGCCTGGGCTACACTGTGAGCTCCTGGACATCATGTGTTATGGATTAAGATCCTGTTTCCAGAAAAAAAGGAAAGAAGAAAAAAGACTAAAAATTATTGAGGAATAAGTGACTGAGATATACTAGTAGGCTTTTCTCTGACATTTGTTTATACACAAATATACTTTTCCTTTCATCCATTCTTGAATGTTTAGCCTATATATAATAAATAGTCTGTGGGTTCATTCTCTTTAGAACGGAATAACTTGACTAAAATTATATGTGCAGTTAGTCAATGTCCTCATACATTTATCTTTTTAAGTTTGAAATAAATATTAGCTATAAAGAAAATGGAACAGAAGCTATAAAGAAAAAGAACCAAAGTACTGTGTTCTTTGAGTATTAAGTTACTAGAAGATGAGTGCTGATGACCTAGAGAGAAGTCCTCTATGAGGAAAGGTAAACAGAGCATTTTTAAGGACTTCTTTGAAGGAAAAAATTCCTTCATAGAGGAAATTAGGTTCTAGGAAGAGGTAGGTCCCCATGGATGTATGGATTTCACTGGTACTTCTTATATAAAAGATCCTTAATCAGAACTTCAAGTTTCTCTCCATTTAGTTTGATGTTGGCTACTGGTCTGCTGTATATTGCTCTTATTATGTTTAGGTATGGCCCTTGAATTCCTATTCTTTCCAAGATTTTTAACATGAAAGGATGCTGAATTTCAAACTAAATGGGGAGAAACTTGAAGCAATCCCACTAAAATCAGGGAGAAGACAAGGTTTCCCTTTCTCTCTCCATATTTATTCAATATACTACTTGAAGTTCTAGCTAGAGCAATTAGACAAAAAAGGAGGCCAAAGAGATACAAATTGGAAAGAAAGAAGTCAAATGATCACTATTTGCAAATGATATAATAGTATACTTAAGTGACCCAAAATACTCCACCAGAAAACTCCTACAGTTGATAAACAACTTCAGATAAGTGGTCAGATATAACATTAACTCAAACAAATCAGTATCGTTCCTATACTCAAAGGATAAACAGGCTGAGAAAGAAATTAGGGAAATGACATCCTTCACAATAGTCACAAACAATATAAATTATCTTGGTAAGACTCTAACCAAACAAGTGAAAGATCTATATGACAAGAACTTCAGGTCTCTAAAGAACAAAATTGAAGAAGAGCTAAGAAAATGGAAATATCTCCCATGCTCATGGATTGGCAGGATTAATATTGTAAAAATAACCATCTTGCCACAAGCAATATACAGATTCAATGTAATCCCCATCAAAAATCCCAACTCAATTCTTCATAGAAAGAGCAATTCTCAAATTCATCTGAAATAACAAAACCCAAGATAGGTAAAACAATTCTCAATGATAAAACAATATCTGGGGGAGTCATTATCCCAGACCTAAAGCAGTACTACAGAGCTAGAGTGTTTAAAAAATGCATGGTATTGGTACAGTGACAGACAGGTAGATCAATGGAATAGAATTGAAGACCCAGAAATGAGCCCACATACCAATGGTAACTTGACCTTGGAGAAATGAGCTAAAACCATCCAGTGGAAAAAAAGATAGCCTTTACAACAAATGATGTTTGTTTAACTAGTGGTAAGCATGCAGAAGAATGCAAACTGATCCATTCTTATCTCCTAGTACTAAGCTCAAGTCCAAGTGGATCAAGGACCTCCACATAAAACCAGACACTGAAACCAATAGAAAAGAAACTGAGGAATAGCCTTGAGCACATGGGCACAGGGGAAATTTTCATGAACAGAACACCAATAGCTTATACTCTAAGATCAAGAATTGACAAATGGGGCCTCATAAAATTACAAAGTTTCTGTAAGGCAATGGACATTGTCAATAGGACAAAATGGCAGCCAACAAATTGGGAAAAGACTTTACCAAAGCTACATATGACAGAGGGTTAATATCTAATATATACAAAGAACTCAAAAAGTTAGATTAGAGAGAGACAAATAACCCTATTAAAAAATGGAATGCATTGCAGAAGAAGGCAAATTGATCCATCCTTGTCTCCTTGTACTAAGCTCAAATCCAAATGGATCAAGGACCTCCACATAAAGCCAGACACTCTGAAACTAATAGAAAAGAAACTGGGGAAGACCCTTGAGGACATCGGTACAGGGAGAAAGTTTCTGAACAGAACACCAATAGTGTATGCTCTAAGATCAAGAATTGACCAATGGGACCTCATAAAATTACAAAGTTTCTGTCAGGCAAAGGATACCATCAAGAGGACAAATCGGCAACCAACAAATTGGGAAAAGATCTTCACCAATCCTACATCAGATAGAGGGCTAATATCCCATATATATATATAGAACTCAAGAAGTTAGACTCCAAACCAAACAACCCTATTAAAAAATGGAGTACAGAGTTAAACAACGAAGTTCTCACCTGAAGAACTTCGGATGGCAGAGAAGCATCTTAAAAAAATGCTCAACTTCATTAGTCATTAGGGAAATGAAAATCAAAACAACCCTGAGATTTCACCTTACACCAGTCAGAATGGCTAAGATTAAAAATTCAGGAGACAGAAGATGTTGGAGAGGGTGTGGAGAAAGAGGAACACTCCTCCACTGCTGGTGGGGTTGCAAATTGGTACAACCACTCTGGTAATCAGTCTGGCGGTTCCTCTGAAAACTGGGCACCTCACTTCCAGAATATCCTGCTATACCACTCCTGGGCATATACCCAGAGGATTCCCCACTATGTAATAAGGATACATGCTCTACTATGTTCATAGCAGCCCTATTTATAATTGCCAGATGCTGGAAAGAACCCAGGTATCCCTCAACAGAAGAGTGGATGCAAAAAATGTGGTTTATCTACACAATGGAGTGCTATTCAGCCATTAGAAACAATGAATTCATGAAATTCTTAGGCAAATGGATGGAGCTAGAGAACATCATACTAAGTGATGTAACCCTGACTCAAAAGGTGAGTCATGGTATGCACTCACTAATAAGTGGATATTAACCTAGAAAACTGGAATACCCAAAACATAATCCACACATCAAATGAGGTACAAGAAGAAAGGAGGAGTGGCCCCTGGTTCTGGAAAGACTCAGTGAAACAGTATTCGGCAAAACCAGAACGGGGAAGTGGGAAGGGGTGGGAGGGAGGACAGGGGAAGAGAAGGGGGCTTACGGGACTTTCGGGGAGTGGGGGTGGGGCTAGAAAAGGGGAAATCATTTGAAATGTAAATAATTATATCGAATAAAAAAAATTAAAAAAAAAAAGAACTTCCTTTGATGTAATGAAAAAAAAAAAAAGAAGAAGAAGAAGAAGAAAGGAAGAGTGGCCCCTTGTTCTGGAAAGACTCAGTGAAGCAGTATTTGGCAAAACCAGAATGGGGAAATAGGAAGGGGTGGGTGGGAGGACAGGGGGAGAGAAGGGGGCTTGCAGGAAAGAAGGGGGCTTGGGGAGTGGGGGGCTAAAAAGGGGGAAATCATTTGAAATGTAAATAAAAAATATATCGAATAAAAAAAAGAAAAAGAAAAAAAATGGAGTGCATAGCTAAACAAAGAATTTTCACCTGAGGAATATCAAATGGCACCTGAAGAAATGTTCAACATCTTTTGTCATCAGGGAAATACAAATCAAAACAACCCTGAGATTTCATTCCACATAAGTCAGAATGGCTAAGATCAAAAACTCAGGAGACAGCAGGGGCTGATGAGGATGTGGAGAAAGAGGAACACTCCTCCACTGACAGTGGGATTGCAAGCTGGTACAACCACTCTGGAAATCAGTCTGGCAGTTCCTCAGAAAACTGGGCATGATACTACTGGAGGATCCTGCTATACTACTCCTGGGCATATATCCAGAGGATTCTCCAGCAGGTAATAAGGACACATTCATCACTATGTTCATAGTAGCCCTATTTATAATAGCCAGAAGCTGGAAAGAACCCATATGTCCTTCAAAGGAGGAATGGATACAGAAAATGTGGTATAGTTACACGATGGAATACTATTCAGCTGTTAAAAACAATGAATTCATTAAATTCTCAGGCAAATTGGTGAAACTAGAAAATATCATCCTAAGTGTGGTAACCCAATCACAAAAGAACACACATGGTATCTAATCACTGTGAAGTGAATATTAGCCGAGAAGCTTGGAATACCCAAGACACAATTCACATATCAAATGATGGCCAAGAAGAAGAACAAAGTATGGATATTCTGGTCCTTCTTAGAAGGGGGGACAACATACCCACAGAAGGAGTTACAGAGACAAAGTGTGGATCAGAGACTGAGAGAAAGATCATCCAGAGACTACCCCACATAGAGATCCATTCCATATATAGTTACAAAACCCAGACACTATTATCAATGCCCACAAGTGCTTATTGACTAGAGCCAGATATAGCTGTCACCTGGGAGGCTCTGCTAGTGCATGACAAATACAGAGGAGGGCACTCTCAGCCAGTCATTGAACTGAGCACAAGGTCCCCAACAGAGGAGCTAAAGGATCCAAGGAGCTGAAGGGATTTGCAGACCCACAGGAGGAGCAATGATATGAGCCACCCGGTACTCCCAGAGCTCCCAGCAACAAAAACATCAAACAGATAGTACCCATGTCTCCAGACCTATAGGCAACATAGGACATCAAAGGAAGGAGAGGCTGCTGGTCCTGGAAAGGCTTGATGCAACAGTGTAGGGGAATACAAGGACAGGGAAGTGGGAGGGGGTTGATTGGGGAACAGCGGAAGGGAGATAGTTTATGGGACTTTCAGTGGGGGAAACCATGAAAGGGGAAGTCATTTAAAATGTAAATAAAGAATGAATCCAATAAGAAAACAGAAAAAGAACTTCAAATAACTGTACAGATTCAAAGACAAAAGAAAATAAAGAGGACTCTGAGTGAGATGCTTAAATTTTCTGGTTCTATTGCCACACAGGAGTGAAGAAATCTAAGGATTTTTTTTTTTACTTAAAATATGAGTAAACTGGAATAATATCTAGGGGGGAGCGGCGGCAGCAGCAGCAGCAGCAGCAGCAGCGGCTGGTCCAGAGGAAGGGTCATCAGCAGTAGAACCAAGCAGACAGGGTCCAGGCAGACCCTGCGCCCACGACCACTGGCCATCGCTGGCCAGCCAGGCTGCAAGCAGCGGCGGATTTACGGTGCCTTTCATCACATCAGAACTCTGCCTCCCGCCAGTCAGTTACCAGGGCTCCATATTGGTTCTCGGTCGCCAGAGAAATCAGACTGAGGTACGCAAATATAACCCGAGACCAACATCGCGAGGGTCTAAGCCCGATGGGCGTTGGCCTGCACCCAGGCCCTGAGCTGATCGGGGGTCCACCAGGGTGCAAACCCGGCCAGGAGGTTTTTTTCCTCCCGGGCCGGCACGCGCACCACCACCATTTTGCCTAAGGGAAGCCAGGGAGACCTAGCAGGCAAAACCAAACCAGCTAACAGACATAGCCCGAGGCGGACATAGCAGGGGTCTCAGTCGGTCAGGCCCTGGACTGCCCCCAGGTCCTGGGCTGCTCGGTGGGCCATCTGTGTGCCGACCCAGCCAGGAGCTTGTTTCCCTGGGCCGGCGCGCACCGCCGCCATTTTGCCTACGGGAAGCCAGAGAGACCTAGCAGGCAAAACCAAACCAGCGAACAGGCATAGCCCAAGGAGGACATAGCAGGGGTCTCAGACAGTCAGGCCCTGGACTGCCCCCAGGCCCAGGACTACTCGGTGGGCCATCTGTGTGCTGACCCGGCCAGGAGGTTGTTTATCGGGGCAGTTTGCTCACCACCGCCATTTTGCCTATGGGAAGCCAGAGAGACCTAGCAGGCAAAACCAAACCAGCTAACAGGCATAGCCCGAGGCGGACATAGCAGGGGTCTCAGACGGTCAGGCCCTGGACTGCCCCCAGGTCCTGGGCTGCTCGGTGGGCCATCTGTGTGCCGACCCAGCCAGGAGGTTGTTTATCCAGGCCAGTTTGCGCACCACCGCCATTTTGCCTACGGGAAGCCAGAGAGACCTAGCAGGCAAAACCAAACCAACTAACAGGCATAGCCCGAGGTGGACATAGCAGGAGTCTCAGACGGTCAGGCCCTGGACTGCCCCCCAGGCCCTGGGCTGCTCGTTGGGCCAACTGTGTGCTGACCCAGCCAGGAGGTTGTTAGCCCAGCAGACTCTCCCAGCACTCTCAGGGAACTCGCACACGCCACCATCCTAGCCACCTGACACACCCAATTAACACCCACAGCTGAGGGGAACTTTGCACCGACATTGGCCTGCCAGGCTTTTGCCTAGACTCAGGGCCTGAGCAGCTAGGCTAGCCTTGTGTGCACCAACCCGGTTGGGAGTTCTGCTGCCCAGATCAGCCTGTGCGGCAGCACCACATCTCCAAGTCCTGCAAGTGGCTAGCTGGGTTTCCGGGCAGCCAGCTGGGAGAAGTCAGTGTGCTCCAGTGAATCCAGCGGGCCCCAGCGGGAGCCTTCAGGTGCCTGCTTTGGGATCTGAACAGCCTGGGCAGCAGCACCCTGTCTACAAGCAGTGCAGGAGGTAAGCTGTGCACAAGAGGCCAACTGGGAAGGGGCAGCTTGCACTGGTGAGTCCAGCACTGACAAGACAAACTAACACCAGTGAGAACTAGATGGCAAAAGGCAAACGCAGGAATGTTACTAACAGAAATCAAGGCAATATGGCAACATCTGAACCCAATTCTCCTCTACCAACATGTCCTGGATACCCCATCACACCAGTAAAACAAGATTTGGATTTAAAATCACTGGTCATGATGCTGGTACAGGAACACATGAAGGACATACTTAAAGAAATTCAGGAGAAAATGGATCAAAAGTTAGAAGCCCTTGCAAGGGAAACACAAAAATCATTGAAAGAAATCCAGGAGAATACAAAAGCCAACAAGGAGGAAATGCAAAAAACACTTAAAGAAATACAGGAGAACTTTGGTCAACAGGCTGAGGTCATGAAAGACGAAACACAAAAATCTCTTAAAGAAATACAGGAGAACTTTGGTCAACAGGCTGAGCTCATGAAAGAGGAAACACAAAAATCTCTTAAAGAATTACAGGAAAACACAAACATGCAAGTGAAGGAGCTAAGCAAAACCATCCAGGATCTAAAATCAGAAGTAGAAACAACTAAGAAAACTCAAAGGGAGACAACTTTGGAGATAGAAAGCCTTGGGAAGAAATCAGGGGACAGAGATGCAAATATCAACAACAGAATACAAGAGATAGAAGAAAGAATCTCAGATGCTGAAGATTCCATAGAAACCATGGACTCAACAGTTAAAGAAAATGCAAAATGCAAAAAGGTTGTAACCCTAAATATCCAGGAAATCCAGGACACAATGAGAAGACCAAACCTAAGGATTATAGGCATAGATGAGAGTGAAGATTTACAACTTAAAGGGCCAGCAAATATCTTCAATAAAATTATGGAAGAAAACTTCCCTAACCTAAAGAGAGAAATGCCCATGTATATACAAGAAGCCTACAGAACTCCAAACAGACTGGACCAGAACAGAAATACTTCCCGTCACATAATAATCAAAACACCAAATGTTCTAAACAAAGAAAGACTACTAAAGGCAGTAAGAGAAAAAGGCCAAGTAACATATAAAGGAAGACCTATCAGAATCACAGCAGACTTTTCACCGGAGACTATGAAGGCTAGAAGGTCCTGGGCAGATCTCATGCAGACTCTAAGAGAACACAAATCAACCAAAACTACTATATCCAGCAAAACTCTCAATCACCATAGATGGAGAAACTAAGATATTTCATGACAAAAGCAAGTTTACCCAATATCTATCCACAAACCCGGCCCTAAAAAGGATAATAGGAGGACAACACCAATACAAGGAGGGAAACTTCACCCTGGAAAAAGCAAGATAGTAACCTTTCATCAAAGCCAAAAGAAGTTAAGCATTCAAATTTAAAAAATAACGTCAAAAATGATAGGAAGTAACAATCACTATTCTTTAATATCTCTTAACATCAATGGACTTAATGCCCCAATAAAAAGACACAGACTAACTGAATGGATACGTAAACAGGACCCTACATTTTGCAGCTTACAGGAAACACACCTCAGGGTCAAAGACAAACACTACCTTAGAGTAAAAGGCTGGAAGACAATTTTACAAGCAAATGGTCTCAGGAAACAAGCTGGAGTAGCCATTTTAATATCAGATAAAATTGACTTTCAACCCAAAGTCATCAAAAGAGACCCTGAGGGACACTTCTTGCTGGTCAAAGGAAAAATACAAAAAGAAGAACTGTCAATCCTGAACATCTATGCCCCAAATGCAAGGGCACCCTCTTTCGTAAAAGAAACTTTATTAAAACTAAAAGCACACATTGCACCTAACACAATAATTGTGGGTGACTTCAACACTGCACTTTCCTCAATGGACCGATCAGGAAAACAGAAACTAAACAGGGACACAATGAAACTAATTGAAGCTTTGGACCAATTAGATTTAACAGATAAATATAGAACATTCTATCCTAGAACAAAAGAATATACCTTTTGCTCAGCACCTCATGGTACCTTCTCCAAAATCGACCATATAATTGGTCACAAGACAGACCTCAACAAATATAAGAAGATAGAACTAATCCCATGCCTCCTATCTGATCACTATGGAGTAAAAGTGGTCTTCAATAGCAACAGAAACAACAGAAAACCCACATACACGTGGAAACTGAACAATACTCTACTCAATGATACCTTGGTCAAGGAAGAAATAAAGAAAGAAATTAATGACTTTTTAGAACACAATGAAAATGAAAACACAACATACCCAAATCTATGGGACACAATGAAAGCAGTGCTAAGAGAAAAACTCATAGCCCTGAGTGCCTCCAAAAAGAAAATGGAGAGAGCATACATTACCAGCTTAATGACACACCTGAAAGCCCTAGAACAAAAAGAAGCTATTTCGCCCAGGAGGAGTAGAAGGCGGGAAATCATCAAACTCAGGGCCGAAATCAATCAAGTAGAAACAAAGAGAACCATACAAAAAATCAACAAAACCAGGAGCTGGTTCTTTGAGAAAATCAACAAGATAGATAAACCCTTAGCCAGACTGACGAAAGGGCACAGAGAAAGTATCCAAATTAACAAACTTAGAAATGAAAAGGGAGATATAACAACGGAAACTGAGGAAATCCAAAAAATCATCAGATCCTACTACAAGAGCCTGTACTCAACACAACTGGAGAATCTGGAGGAAATGGACAATTTCCTTGACAGATACCAAATACCAAAATTAAATCAGGACCAACTAGACCATCTAAACAGTCCCATAATGCCTAAAGAAATAGAAGGAGTGATAGAAAGTCTTCCAACCAAAAAAAGCACAGGACCAGATGGCTTCTACCAGACCTTCAAAGAAGAGTTAACACCAATACTCTTCAAACTATTCCACAAAATAGAAACAGAAGGAACACTACCCAATTCCTTCTACGAAGCCACAATTACGCTGATACCAAAGCCACAAAAAGATCCAACAAAGAAAGAGAACTTCAGACCAATTTCCCTTATGAACATCGATGCAAAAATACTCAATAAAATTCTTGCCAACCGAATCCAAGAACACATCAAAACGATCATCCACCATGATCAAGTAGGCTTTATCCCGGGAATGCAGGGTTGGTTCAATATACGGAAATCCATCAATACAATCCACTACATAAACAAACTCAAAGAACAAAACCACATGGTCATTTCCTTGGATGCTGAAAAAGCATTTGACAAAATTCAGCATCCCTTCATGCTTAAAGTCTTGGAGAGAACAGGAATTCAAGGCCCATACCTAAACATAGTAAAAGCAATATACAGCAAACCGGTAGCCAGCATCAAACTAAATGGAGAGAAACTTGAAGCAATCCCACTGAAATCAGGGACGAGACAAGGCTGCCCCCTTTCTCCTTATCTTTTCAATATTGTACTTGAGGTACTAGCTCGGGCAATTCGACAACATAAGGAGGTCAAAGGGATACAAATTGGAAAGGAAGAAGTCAAACTATCATTATTTGCAGACGACATGATCGTCTACCTAAGTGACCCAAAGAACTCCACTAGAGAGCTCCTACAGCTGATAAACAACTTCAGCAAAGTGGCAGGTTATAAAATCAACTCAAGCAAATCAGTGGCCTTCCTATACTCAAAGGATAAGCAGGCTGAGAAGGAAATTAGGGAAATGACCCCCTTCACAATAGCCTCAAACAGTATAAAGTATCTTGGGGTGACTCTTACCAAACATGTGAAAGATCTGTATGACAAGAACTTCAAGACTCTGAAGAAGGAAATGGAAGAAGACCTCAAAAAATGGGAAAACCTCCCATGCTCATGGATCGGTAGAATCAATATAGTTAAATTGGCCATTCTGCCTAAAGCACTATACAGATTCAATGCAATACCCATCAAAATCCCAACTCAATTCTTCACAGAGTTAGAAAGAGCAATTATCAAATTCATCTGGAACAACAAAAAACCCAGGATAGCTAAAACTATTCTCAGCAACAAAAGAAAATCTGGGAGAATCAGTATCCCTGACCTCAAGCAATACTACAGAGCAATAGTGTTAAAGACTGCATGGTATTGGTACAGTGACAGACAGGAGGATCAATGGAACAGGATTGAAGATCCAGAAATGAACTCACACACCTATGGCCACTTGATCCTCGACAAAGAGGCTGAAAACATCCAATGGAAAAAAGATAGCCTTTTCAACAAATGGTGCTGGTTCAACTGGAGGTCAGCATACAGAAGAATGCGAATTGATCCATCCTTGTCCCCTTGTACTAAGCTCAAATCCAAATGGATCAAGGACCTCCACATAAAGCCAGACACTCTGAAGCTAATAGAAAAGAAACTGGGGAAGACCCTTGAGGACATCGGTACAGGGAGAAAGTTTCTGAACAGAACACCAATAGCGTATGCTCTAAGAGCAAGAATTGACAAATGGGACCTCATAAAATTACAAAGTTTCTGTAAGGCAAAGGACACCATCAAGAGGACAAATCGGCAACCAACAAATTGGGAAAAGATCTTCACCAATCCTACATCAGATAGAGGGCTAATATCCAATATATATAAAGAACTCAAGAAGTTAGACTCCAGAAAACCAAACAACCCTATTAAAAATGGGGTACAGAGTTAAACAAAGAATTCTCACCTGAAGAACTTCGGATGGCGGAGAAGCATCTTAAAAAATGCTCAACTTCATTAGTCATTAGGGAAATGCAAATCAAAACAACCCTAAGATTTCATCTTACACCAGTCAGAATGGCTAAGATTAAAAATTCAGGAGACAGCAGGTGTTGGAGAGGGTGTGGAGAAAGAGGAACACTCCTCCACTGCTGGTGGGGTTGCAAATTGGTACAACCACTCTGGAAATCAGTCTGGCGGTTCCTCCGAAAACTGGGCACCTCACTTCCAGAAGATCCTGCTATACCACTCCTGGGCATATACCCAGAAGACTCCCCACCATGTAATAAGGATACATGTTCTACTATGTTCATAGCAGCCCTATTTATAATTGCCAGATACTGGAAAGAACCCAGGTATCCCTCAACACAAGAGTGGATGCAAAAAATGTGGTATATCTACACAATGGAGTATTATTCAGCCATTAGAAACAATGAATTCATGAAATTCTTAGGCAAATGGATGGAGCTAGAGAATATCATACTAAGTGAGGTAACCCAGACTCAAAGGGTGAATCATGGTATGCACTCACTAATAAGTGGATATTAACCTAGAAACCTGGAATACCCAAAACATAATCCACACATCAAATGAGGTACAAGAAGAAAGGAGGAGTGGCCCCTGGTTCTGGAAAGACTCAGTGAAACAGTATTCAGCAAAACCAGAACGGGGAAGTGGGAAGGGGTGGATGGGAGGACAGGGGAAGAAAAGGGGGCTTACGGGACTTTCGGGGAGTGGGGGGGGGCTAGAAAAGGGGAAATCATTTGAAATGTAAATAAATTATATCGAATAAAAAAAAGAATAATATCTAAAGCTTCAGACAGAACTACTCACTAAATCAGTGCCTTCTATAGAGGAAAGAAAGTGGAACAAAGGGTTGGCACCTATCTACTCTGAAACTCCATACAATGGGAGGGGGCTCCACTGTTACTTTGAGAGACCCCACATAGCTGATTGTTTCAACAGCCACACTTCATCTCTATTCTACAAAATATAGATAGGACCTCTGCCAACTCCAGCATGCCTGACATCAACACCTCAATTCCAAAAGCAACACAGAAAATTAGAGCCTCAGGAGGACCAAGAGTTAGGACAGAAATCCAATAGCACAGATAGTTCCTTTCTGAGTCAGATAGAAATTCCATCACAATGAGAAGCACAGAGAGTTTGTGTCCTCTAGACTATCTCAGTAACTGCAGTGGTGGGACCCTAAATTGCCCCAGAATATCCCCCTCTAGAGAATAGAAACAGAAACATTTGTCAGTTGTTGTCACTCTGTGGTTTGTTTTTTTTTTTTCTGGCCACACAACAGGTGCTACTTGGAACCTTCCTCAGAGGACAGCCATTTCACAGCAGGTAAAGTGGAAACATTAAAAATGGATATCAGAAGATGGAAAGATCACCCATGCTCATGGATACGTAGGATTAACATAGTGAATATGGTCATCTTATCAAAAGCAATCTACAGATTCAATCAAATGCCCATCAACATTCCAACACAATTTTTTATAGACCTTGAAAGAGAAACTGTTAACTTCATATGGAAAAACAAAAAACCCAGAGTAGCCAAAACAATCCTGAACAATACAATGACTTCAGGAGGAATCACCAGCTCTGACCTTAAACTGTACTACAGAGAAATAGTGATAAAAAACTGTATGGTGTTGGTACAGAAATAGACACACTGATCAGTGAAATCAAATCAAAGACCCAGAAGTAAACCTACATGCCTATGAACACTTTGATTTTGTATGAAGAAGACAAAACCATACAATGGAAAAATGAAAACACCTTCAGCAAATGATGCTGTACTAATTGAATGTCTACGTGTAGAAGAATGAAAATAGATCCATATTTATCACCCTGCACAAAACTCAACTCCAAGAGGATCAAGGACCTCAACATAAAACCAGATACACTAAATCTCCTAGAGGAGAAAGTGGGAAATGCCCTCGAATGCATTGGTATTGGAGACAATTTCCTGAACAGAACACCAATGGCTCAGGCTCTAAGATCAACTATTGATAAATGGGACCTCTTGAAACTTCAGAGCTCCTGTAAACAAAGGACACTGTCAATAGGGCAAATCTGCAGCCCATAGATCGGGAAAGGATCTTCACCAACTCTACATCTGACAGAGGGATAATATCCAAAATTTACAATGAACACAAGAAGTTAGACACCAACAACCCAAATAACCCAATTAAAAATGGGTTACAGAAAAAATGGGGTATAGAAATAAACAGAGATTTCTCAACAAAGAAATTATGAATTGCCAAGAAGCACTTAAAGAAATATTCAAAGTCCTTAGTCATCAGGGAAATGCAAATCAAAACAAGTATGACGTCCCATCTTATATCCATCAGAATGGCTAAGATAAAAAAAAAAAACAAAAAACAAAAAACTCTATAGATAGCACATGCTGGCAAGGATGTAGAGAAAGGAGAACTGCTCCTCCATTGCTGGTGGGAGAAAAAACTTGTCCAACCACTCTGGAAATCAATTTGGTAATTTCTCAGAAAACTGGGAATAGTTCAACCTCAAGACCCAGCTATACCACCCCTGGGCATATACCTAAAAGATGCTCTAACATCTTACAAAGATACTTGCTCAGCTATGTTCATAACTGTTTTATTTATAATAGTCAGAAACTGGAAACAACCTAGATGTCCCTCAACTGAAGAAGAATAAAGAAAATGTGGTACATCTACACAATGGAATACTATTTGGCTATTAAAAACCAATAGAAAACATGGTAGAGATATGAAAGGACTCATGCTCAGGAATGTGGGGGCCTTTGCTGCTATGTGGCATTCACACCAAATGCCTGCATGCAGAATCCAGGTGTGAAGGTCACAGGAGCTTCTATGGACACTCTCCTAGGTTGTTCTCTGCCATGAGAACATGAATTTGGCAGGCAAATGGATAGAATTTGAGAATATCAGAATGAGTGAGGCAACCCAGTCCCAAAAGGACATGCATGACAGGAACATGTTCTCCTCTGAGAGGTCCCACCCAGCAGCTAACTTAGTCGATGGAGCTAGGGGACTCCTACGGAAGAATAGGAGGAAACACTGCAGGCCCCGAAGAGGATAGGAACTCCACAGGAAGTCTAACAGAGTCAACTAATCTGAACCACCAACCAAAGAACATACACAGGCTGGACCTAGGCCTCACCACTCATATGTAGCAGCTTGACCTTCCTGTGGGTCCCAAACAACTGGAAGTGGGGGTCAGGAACTATCCTGAAAGTGGTTAGCTGTCTGGGGGACACTTTCTACTAGCTGGACTGCCTTGTCTTGCCTCAGTGGGAAAGGAAGCCCATAGCCTCACAGACTTGAAGAGCCAGGGTTTGGGGGTACCAGGGAGGGCTCATTCAAAGAAGGGGATGGGGTATGGGGGAAGGATTGTGGGAGGAGATAACCAGGAGAGGGCAGTGAGTGGGATTAAAAAAAAGTAAAAAATAAAATTAATTAAGCTAAAAAAAATATGAGTAAACTAAAAATTGACATTTCACAAGCAAGTGTGGGTCTCATGATGTTTTGCTTTGATAATTGCTGTTATTATTATTATATTTATTATTACCTTTTTGAGACAATATCACATTGTGCAGTCCAAGCTGACCACAAATGTATAACCCTTGTTCCTTACACTTCTAACTATGGGAATTTTAGGTAACAGCTCTATTTTTAAGATATTTTACTTTATGCTCTATATTTTTTCTTTGTAACTGAAGCAGAAACATACATGCAAGCAATTTAGTCTTTTGTTGAAGCCTAGGCCATTAACGTTGTTAAGTTGATTTATTCACCCCCTCAAAGCCCTAAGGACACATTCTAACTCACTTTACAGATATAGGAAATCACACAATTCTTACAGGTGAAGTGTTTTTATTTCATACAATGTCCAAAACTCTGTCTGTGCATAAATAAGCAGCACTGCATAATCAGTACCATCATTTGTCTTTCCCCAGAGTCCTCTTTCACACTTCTTTAAAATAATGCTCAACTTAACCACTATACATTAGAACAGTTACCATGTCATTTCTTAAATATGCCTTGCTATCATTTTTTAGATAATTTACTGTACACATTTTATTTACAGTTTTGTACACTGTCTTAATATGAATTGGAAACACATTTCTATTTGAGCCATTTGTAACAGAGCAAAGTAACTTAAGTAATACAAAGTGTTGAAGTACAGTATAAAGATACAAAAGCAAATATACTACTAGTTAGAAATGTAATTACAGTGTTATATGTTTATAGTCCTCAATTATGTTTAGGGATCATACAGACAGAGATCACTGATTTGAATGAAATACATAAATTTGCAGTAAAATTACAAAATTTTATCAAAGAATGCACACGTTTTATTTCTATTCCACCTTTCTGTCGTATTCCTAGATCCTTCACCAATGTTATCTGAGGAAAAAAAAAACAAGAGCAAATCAAATGAAATCAGAATCATTATTGTTATTAAGGAGGGGAGCAAATAAATTAAAATCTAGCAGTCATAAGCCAGAGGATAGCAAGAACAATGCTAGGAAAGGGAAAAAACGAAGGTTAGTGGAAAGTTGGACTCAGACTCTCAGGCTAGCAAAATTCACTTCTAAGTGGAGTGGTACAGAAATGGATCTTCTACTGCTAATATGAATACAAGTTCTTTTTTGATTACTGTGGAAAAGCAAATGTGTGTATCATGGTAATGCTAAGTGGCTGTTACAGAGTGGGCATGGACCACATCTGTGGTTTCTGCAGTGACATATACTATAATTCTTTGATGGGTATAGTGGACACACTGGCAAAAACTGGGGGGTGGGAGAGAAGGAACACAGAAGTACAACAGAAAGGCAAATGAGACTTCACTTATATCATTGCAACATTTAGATGGAGTCAGGTTCAGTACTGTCCACAAACTTTGACAAGGCTTTGGTTCAGTTCCCAATCTCAGTAGCATGACTCAGTCTCTTGTGAGAATATTCAGAAGGTGTCTTCTTAAATAGTAAACCTATTTTTAGTGGTGGATCTACTCATCATGGTTGTGTCTGTGTGGGGCTGATAACCAATCACTACCTTCAGAGGAAGTCATAATCTTTCCTTGTATACCCTCCCTATCGGTGTTATTACAGCTCTGTTTTCACATTCAGTAGTCCATATTACTATCTTATCACCCTTAGATCTCATATTAGCAACAGCTTCATATACATCATCAAGTACACATCAAAAGATGCTCCGATAAAGCACAGCAGTGTGTCCACAAAAAGTAATCAAGGTCATTTCATCATTGCTGTTTGTTTAATGTATTTAGCCATCATTCTCCTCATTTGTTTTTTTCATCTTCCTACATAGGGTCAATACAGTCTTTAAAACAATGAGTAGACACAGCAAGGCATTAAATTACTACACAACTGGATATGGTTGTACAGAGGCAAAAAAAAAAAAGTCTTCAATAGTATCAATCTTAGAGACCAATGGAAGGTTTGCTTGTCAAGTCTTGTTTTTATCATTTTTTAAGGAGGAGTGCTCCCTTGTTCCATAAAGGATGTTTAACAAATGTTGCTCTGGGTTATCAACCTCATGATTAAATCCTGTTACTGCCCTTTCAGCAGGTGGATGATTAGTGGTAAAGATGGTTTCCAGTTCCACAGTCACCATCTTAGATCCATCTCAAGCCTTCCTATCTTAAACGGAATAAGCAGGTTGTTAAAATATTTCCAAAAAGAATAGATAGATCATTTAGGCCACTAGCCCAAGTAGTATTCTTATAATATTCTCTGGACAATTTTTCTTTTGAGACATCCTAAAAATAAGCTTCCTCTGACAAACTTCAGTTTGTTCTAAATTTCAGAATTTATGAGTATCAACTTTTATGATTACAATTCTTGATTTCAACACAGACTCTCCCTATCTTCCCCAAGCCCTCTTCTTCTGGACAGAAGGAACCACAGAAAACTTTATAAGTCTTCCTTCTCTCTGCCCACCTCATTTTGCTATTCAATCATTCCTGATTCTCTTTCCTTTATTCCAATTAGGTCCAGTATTCTATATTGTAGCTTTCATTCCACTCCTTAAAATTCACTTTCTGTGAGGTGAGCAATATCTCACTAAGCAAAGCTGACATAAGCTACTCTTCTAGAGATGTGCTTAGTATTTTTCACTTGTTTCTAAATTATGTAAGGCTTGGGAATGTTTCCGCTATCTTACTCTACTCATTATATGCATGTCTCTTTTTTTTTCTTTGTTCCTCTTATCTATCATAGGCTCTACCAGCTGCAACTGACCCTGGAGCCATAGATTAGTCGACATTAATCAATGTAGCAGGATCACCCACTCAGAGTTAAAATGTCATAGCCCTCCCTACAAATCAGTGAGGCTGTCCTTATCACATAATTTTAGATATGAAGAAATTAAAGCACTAGGTTAAATAACTTTGCTAAACTCATGAAGTTAGAAAATCCTGGAAGAGTCAGGATTCAAAGCCATTAGTACACATATTACTAAGTCTATGATCTTTCATAGAGCAGTGCTAAGACCACTCTATAGAATAGTAGTATCATTTGTTACTAATCATCATGAAACTTTGGTTAAAATTTCATTTAAATTGAAACATACCTGATTAACACAGATTGAATAAATTGCTGAAGGAAGAGGATTATGGTGTCAGGCTTCCTTCGTAGATATTAAACATGTTGGGAAGCACCATGTTTTTTCTATAAAGATAGATAACATAATTATAATTATGCATGTCCTCCAGAAACTAAATATATTTACAGAGACAGGGAGTAAATCAGGTTTTGGCGCTAATGAAAGGACACATTTTGGGCTTTTCAAGTAAAAGATATTCAACTCTTGTAATAAGCATTTCTCACTGTTAAAGGACACTTGGAGACACCTGTTGAGTGATGGCAAAGGAAAAAGTAAATCCAAGAAGAGGAACTTCATCAAAAGGAAGCCACTGAATAAGGGCAGGACACACAGAAGAAGTGAGGCAGACCATCCCATGGCTAGAGAAGAGCCTGGTTATACAAACCTACACATGAGAAGCAATTCTCTACGATAGAATAATGAGTCATATATGGGAGAGGAAACACACTGCTAAAACTGTAAGGCACCAAGGAAAGAAAAGGACACTATAAAAGTGAAAGCTATATTATGAGGCCTTAAAGACTATGTTACTCAATATCATTTGCATATTCCACACAGCCTCCATAAAAATTCCAGTTACAGGCCTAGAGAAGTGACTTGGTGATTAAGAGCACTTACTGCACCTGCAAAGGACCCAAGTTCAGTTCTCACCCCTTCCGTGGCAGCTCCCTATCACCTGTGAGTACAGCTCCAGTATCTGATGCCACTTTGGACCTCTGCAGGCTCATGCACACACATATACTTAGGTATATATGCATAAAATAAATGCTTTTAGTTTAAATTACACTTTTCATAAAACTATAAATATATCTCAAAAAGCTCATACCGAAGTACAAAAGACCCTCAATAGACAACATTTTTAGTAGGAAAAGCAGTGCTGAGGATACTACATTTTAAATCTCACTATGAAGGTATAGTTACAAACTACAAAGCAGAAAATTTGCACAAATTTGAAGTATAGAACAATAGAACATAATAAAAGACACCAAAACAAGCCCACACAACTACTACACTCATCTAATTTTTTTTCAAAAACATAACATACTTTTTAAAAAGAGAGTCTCTTCCTCCAAAGATGATGACAGAACTGAATGTCCATTCGTAGAAGAATAAAATTTTATCTCTATGACTCATCCTGTACACACACACACACACACACACACACACACACACACACACACACACCAGTTCAAAACTGGAAGAAAGACTTTAATGTAAGACCTAAAGTTTTAAATGTGCAAGGGGAAAACTTTGGTACAATACTGTAAGATATAGCATATCAAACACTTCATGAAAGTGGGTCCAGTTGTACAGAAAATAATACCAAGAATTAACAAGTGGGATAAGATGAAATTAAAATGCTTCTTGACAGTAATAATATAATATATTATATTATTCCTAATTGTTTTATTAATTATTATATTATTAATTATATTATAATTATATTATTAATATATTAATATAATATAATAATAACTATAAAAAGATACAGGATATAAAATGAGAAAGATATTTGCATATGACAGAGGAGTGATAATCTAAAATACATAGTGTATCACTTGGTGTTCTGGAGAGCAGTGTTTCTCAATCTGCACAATGCTGAGACCCTTGAATACAGTTCTTCATGTTGTGGTTCCCCAAACCATAAAATTATTTTTTTGCTGCTTTATAACTATAATTTTGCTACTGCTATGAATTTTGATGAAAATATCTGATATGCAAGATATCTGATATGTGACCCATAATGAGTTTGAAACCCAAGGTGGAAAGTAGCTGCTCTAGAGAAACAGAACTATTTGAAGGTATTTAAAATATATAATAAGGTATTGGCTTACATGGTATTGTTAATATTGTCAAACAATGACTGACTTTACACTGGATAAGCTCTAGACCTGGCAATAATGCTCAGTCCATTAGGCTGTATGCTTCAGAAGTCTCAGCCTGGCTCTGAAGGTCTAGAGGATTCTTGAAGAGCCAGCAGGGTTTTCAGTCTGCCTTGAAATGGCAGGTTCCAAAGTCAGTGGGAGAGTGACTTTGGCAGAGGAAATAGTGTGGAAATGGCTATAGCAACAACAGCAGAGGTATGTTCACAATCAAAAAATGTGTGGTCTCCTGGGCTTTCTCTCAAAAAAATCTCTAATGTCTAATAAAAATACCTACACATTCATATCCATACATGGTCTGTTAACAATAGCTAGGGAATTAAATTAACCTAGATACCTGACAACAGATGAATATATAATAAAATGTATGCATTTGAACAATGGCATTTTATTTAGCAGTGAATAAAAACAAAATTATGGAATTTGCAGAAATTTAAGGAAAATGAAAACTATTATACAGAGTGAGGTACCTAAGGACTAGAAAGACAAGCACCATGTGTTCTTTCTCATATGCAGATGCTAGCCTTGTAAGTTTCAGATTTCTGTGTTTAATATGAAGTGAGCACTTATAGAAGAATGTAACGGAGAAATGACAGATGGTAGGTGAAATTCTTTGGGTGGTATAGAGCAAAGCACATGTGCAAGTAAATGACATCAATAATAAGGGTGGAGCAGTTTTAATAGAAATGACGGTAGAACAACAAGGAGAAGAATGATGCCAGGTGTGAGGTCAGCCAAATCTAAGACCTGCAGGGGAAAAAAAGATCTATGTAAACATACAAATGTATATTTTAGTAAAAGTATATAATAAAAAATAATAGAGATTTTCACACCCTGGAAGCATATCAAATCAGAATGAACCAGTACATTCAGCCCAATATCCTGGAGTCTGCTTTGTTGAGCTATCACATTCAAGAAGCCAGGCAAAGCATTCCATCTGTTCCTGATACCTAAAATCTTTTCCCCACATCCCAGAGCCTGTTTAAGGCAAACTATTGTATACACCTGGCCCAGAGGAGAACAAGTAAGGTAATTCCTACATTCCCTACCTTTTTCAAACCCATGTCTGTTCAAGTGGAACTACCACATGTGCCCTGTCCAAATGCAAGTTAAATAAGGTACGCTCCTCTATCTCCACTGTCTATAATACCTCCCTGGATCCTAAGGCACACTTAAGCTAAAAGCCTATAAGTGATTCAGCATGGTGAACCATTAGGAAGACAGCAGCTTCTCCCAGGCTGTCTTCCACACTACAGTACCTAAAAGTGATTCAACATACTGACTTTATGAAAACACTAATATAATGGGGTGAAAATAATTCAGCAAAAGTCCACCTAAGAGCTTAACATCCTAAAGTCTTACTAAACAAACATATAATTTTAAAAAAAGTCAAGAGGCCCCCCCATGCACTAATCTTATAGTAATAATTCCAAAGGAGAATATCTTAACTAAAATTTAATACATGTAATGCAAAAATGCAATTAAAAACATGTTCAAAGTGTTGCAGGAATTTAAAGAGGACATGAACGATTACCTGAATGGCCTGAGAAAGAATAGGTATAAATTAATTCAACCTCAAATAGAAAAACAAATAAAGTCAATTCAAGTTATTAAAATAGAAATCAATTGGAGATAGGCAAATGGGTGGAACTGGAAAATATCATCCTAAATGAGGTAACTCAATCACAAAAGAACATATAAGCTATACACTCACTGATAAGTGGATATTAGCCCAGAAGCTCAGAATACCCAAGATACAATTCACATATCAAATGATGCCCAAGAAGAAGGAAGGAGTGGCCCCTGGTCCTGGAAAGGCTTGATGCAGCAGTGTAGAGGAATACCAGGATAGGGAAGCAGGAGGGGGTTGATTAGGAAACAGGGGGAGGGGAAAGGGCTTATGGGACTTTGGGGGAGGGGAAAACCAGGAAGGGGGAAATCATTTAAAATTTAAATAAAGAATATATCTAATAAAAAAAGAAAAAAAGAATTTAAAAAAATGACTTGAAATCTCGAAACTGCTATATAAAAAATATAAAGTATTCTTTAACACAACAGTACAGATAAGGCTTTTATAAGAAAGACACAATAGTACATGTAACCCTATCAATCAGTTGTATCTCTTAATACTAATGACTATGGTTCAGCAAAAGAAAATGTTAAATGTGTGAAAGTGTAGTTCCAAAATGGGAGAAAATATTTGTTAGGTAGTCTTCTTTTCATTTTTTGTCTATTTTCTTTTTTTGTGGGTGGTGGCGCTGTTAAAATGGAGCTCTGGCTGTCCTAGAATTCATTATGTAGTGCAGGCTTGAGCTCACAGATATCTGTCTGCCTCTGCCTCCCAAGTAATTAAACAAATGGAAAGATGAGATATATGATACTACATCAGTTTAATAGTCTTCTAGCAGAGGCTGAATAACTAGGATATATAAGGAACATCAATAACTGAATTTTTAAAACTGTTTTAAAATAGATTATAGAACCAAAAGAGGGGCTGCTAGGCCCCTTCTCCTTCTCTTGCTCTTGCTCTTGGTCCTGCTCCCGCTCTGTCCTCTCATCCCTTCCCCATCTCTCTTCCTGTGCTCATGGTTGGCATCTACTCCTCCCCTTCCCTTCCCTTCCCTCCCCTTCCCTTCCCTTCCCTTCCCTTCCCTTCCCTTCCCTTCCCTTCCCTTCCCTTCCCTTCCTTCCCTTCCCTTCCCTTCTCTCTCTCTCTCTCTCTCTCTCTCTCTCTCTCTCTCTCTCTCTCTCTCTCTCTCTCTCTCTCTCTCTCTCTTTGTCTCTCTCTCTCACTCTCTTACTGTCTTGCTCTTACTCTCACTCTCTTGTGCTCTCACTCTCTAGCTCTCTCTCAGCTTTTCCCTGCCACTACTACTCTCTTAACTCCCCTCCCCACGCCCTGAATAAACTCTATTCTATACTTAAAAAAAAAAACCAAAAAGAATTTTACTATATGACCTAGATATATATCTCTCCTTTATGTATGCCCAAAGGACTCAATGGCTTACTTCAGAAGTACTTGTTCATTCATATTCATTGCTGCTCTATTCATAATATATAGGAAATGGAAGTGCCCTTCAACTGATAAATTGATGCAAAGAAAACACATTGCATAAGGAGAGTCCGGTAAATACACACAATGCAATAGTATGCAGCTATAAATAAAAATAAAATCATAAATTTTGTAGGAAATTGGAAAATAATATACTGAGTGGGCTAACACTGAATGTTCTCTTTAATTTGGGATCCTGGATCTGATGATTTTAGATTTGAGCCTGTAATATGAAGTAACTTTAGATTACAGGAAAGGAGAAAGGGACATAGGGAGTAGAAGGAAAATGCCACAGAGAGAAAAAATAGTAAGACACGGGTTCTATGAATGTGGAAAGGAGAATACTAGGGGATCTTTTACTGGGGAGCAGTGATAAAACTTACTATAGAAGGGAAGGGAAGAAGGAGAGATGAATAATACTAAATATTTCTGAAAAACCCATAGAGAAAACACATGCTTTATATGCTTGCTTAAAATAAAGATGCAATGAGTTGCATTTATAATATATTATACTATACACTATCTATATAGTACATACATACAAATAAGTACATTTAGTTTAAATCAGGTTTTGCAACCACTGTCTAATTAGACTTAAGACCCAGTCAACCAAAGACATTATTCCTGGTACCATAAAACTGTCCCACTACCCATGCTGATGAGATAATAAACACTAGAGCAAAGAATTTATTACTACTGTTTTCCTAATCTCACACACACACACACACACACACACACACACACACACAGTTCCCCCTAATGCCATCAACTCTCAAAACCCCAATACTAGGCATAAGAAATCACCTTTCAAATTGCTGGTCATGGGAGTCCAAGAAACTCCCTACGCAATGTCTTCTTTTATTGCTTTGGTTACCTCACAAAGGTTGAATAAAAGATATATCTGACTGCATCATGTACTTTAAATATAGGACTCAAAAGGATTCAAGCTGGATCTGACATGAGAATGTCCTCCCTGAGGAATAACTTTCATAGTATCAAATGTTGCCATACATTTACATTACCATACATGCCACAGGTGGGAAGCAGTCAATAGCTTTACACAGCAGTGATGCCTATGGACCATCTCGATCATTTGCATAGCAAGTTATCCCTAAAAGTTTTATTGCACTGGAAACCTAGCCACACAACTATGGCTAATGGGGTCATTGATTTGGAGAAAGTATTCTTGCCACTTTCCTAGAGCAATGTGATTCCTAACTACATTCTAAGTATTAACTCTTATACCCAGACATAAGTATAGCTCTCATAGTTCATTAACAGACTTCCTTATTTTTTTTAATATTTTTATTTTCTATATTCTTTGTTTACATTCCAAATGATTTCCCCTTTCCCAGATCACCCCTCCCCATATGTCCCATAAACCTTCTTCTCTCCATTCCTTTTCCAATCACCTCCCTCCATTTTCTCTGTCCTTATATTCCCTTCCAATGCTAGATCAATCCTTTCCAGGATCAGGACCCTCTCCATATTTCTTCATGGGCATCATTTGTTATGCAATTTGTGCCTTGGGTATTCAGGGCTTCTGGGCTAATTAATATCCCCTTATCAGAGATTGCATTCCATGTGTATTCTTTTGTGATTGGGTTACCTCACTTAGGATGATATTTTCCAGATCAAACCATTTGCCTAAATATTTTGTGAATTCATTGTTTCTAATTGCTGAGTAGTATTCCATTGTGTAAATATACCACATTTTCCGTATCCATTCCTCCTTTGAGGGGCATCTGGGTTCTTTCCAGCTTCTAGCTATTATAAATAAGGCTGCTATGAACATAATGGAGCATGTGTCTTTATTGTATGCCGGGGAATCCTTTGGGTATATGCCCAGGAGAGGTAGAGCAGGGTCCTCTGGAAGGCTCATGTCCAGTTTTCTGAGGAACCTCCAGACTGATTTCCAAAGTAGTTGTACCATCTTACAGCACCACCAGCAGTGGAGGAGTGTTCCTCTTTCTCCACATCCTCGACAACACCTGCTGTCTCCTGAGTTTTTGACCTTAGCCATTCTAACTGGTGTAAGGTGAAATCTCAGGGTTGTTTTGATCTGCATTTCCCTAATGATTAATGATGTTGAGCACTTCTTAAGGTGCCTCTTGGCCATCTGAATTTCTTCAGGTGAAAATTCTTTGTTTAGGTCTGTACCCCATTTTTAATAGGGTTATTTGGTTCCCTGGGGTCTAACTTCTTGAGTTCTCTGTATATATTGGATATTAGCCCTCTATCAGATGTGGGGTTGGTGAATATCCTTTCCCAATTTGATGGTTGCCATTTTGTCCTTTTAACAGTATCCTTTGCCTTACAGAAACTTTGTAATTTTATGAGGTCCCATTTGTCAATTCTTGATCTTAGAGCATAAGCTATTGGTGATCTGGTCAGGAACTTTTCCCCTGTGCCCATGTCCTCAAGAGTCTTCCCCAATTTGTTTTCTGTTAGTTTCAGTGTGTCTAGTTTTACATTGAGGTCCTTGATCCACTTGGAGTGAAGTTTAGTACATGGAGATAAAAATGGATCAATTCCCATTCTTCTGCATGCTGACCTCCAATTGAACCAGCACCATTTGTTGAAAAGGCTATCTTTTTTGGACTGGGTGTTTTTGGCTCCTTTGTCCAAGATCAGGTGACCATAGATGAGTGGATTCATTTCTGGATCTTCAGTTCTATTCCATTGGTCCACTTGTCTGTCACTGTGCCAATACCATGCAGTTTTTAACCCTATTGCTCTGTAGTATTGCTTGAAGTCAGGGATACTGATTCCCCCAGAATTTCTTTTGTTGTTGAGAATAGTTTTAGCTATCCTGGGTTTTTTGTTATTCCAGATGAATTTGAGAATTGCTTTTTCTAACTCTGTGAAGAACTGAATTGGGATTTTGATGGGGATTGCATTGAATCTGTAGATCACTTTTGGCAAGATGGCCATTTTAGCTATATTAATCCTGCCGATCCACGAGCATGGCAGATTTTTCCATTTTCTCAGGTCTTCTTCGATTTCCTTCTTCAGAGACGTGAAGTTCTAAAACTATGGAACGCTTCACAAATTTGCGTGTCATCCTTGCGCAGGGACGATGCTAATCTTCTTTGTATCATTCCAATTTCAGTATATGTGCTGCCAAAGCGAGCACAACAAATTTCCTTATATTAGTAGATGGAGAACCACAAAATTACAACTTGTGAAAATACAATATATATTTATATAATATATATATTAAATTCCTGGATTCCTAGCCCCAATGGGCTAGACCTCAATAATGTGTCTGCCTAAACAGTACTTCAACAATGACAGTACCATGGACAGTCTATTGTAAAAGGGAAAAACATCATAAGGTACTACTCTAGTCAGAGAACTACTAAGAACTGCTGAGAGAAACAGAATTTGGCCATCTCCAGGCATGAGCTCTCTACATGATAATCCAATTCCAAGAGGCAAACAAAAAATAATCAGGTTATATCTCTATATTTATGTATTTATCTATATATTTAGTAATAACAACTCAAGTAAAATAAGAATAACTTGAGAAAGAATTAAAAGAAGAAAAGAAAATGGAAGAAATGACATGATGATATTTTAATTTAAAAATGAATTTATACATTCCATAACAAAATTTCAATGTGCATTCACTGAGTATTTTTTTTTATATAGCTTGGCAGGGGGAAAAAGTTTCACCATATATGTTATTATACTGCTAAGCTAACAATAATGGTGATACTAGATGCACAAAAATAATTATTAAGATAAGAAAAAAGACATCATTAATCAGAAAGCTCACAGGGGATGGTGGAAGATTCTGGAGTGAGGGCATAAAAAGATTGGAGAAAAGAAAGGGAAGGGAGGAAATGATGCAATTATATTTTATTTTTAAATAAATAATTTTAAAAGATACCTAAAAATTTACTAAAAGTTAAAATAAGAGAAATGAAAAATAATAGTAGCTAATAAGTAAGCATGGTATATACTAAAGCCAACATCTATAAAAATTTAAATAATAGAGCTAAAATATACAAATAAGTCTATAATTTGTTTACAATCAATGTACAAGTGTTTGATATACTTGTCTTCTTCAAATGAACCATAATACCTAGGAAGAAAGAACTTTGGATAAGGGATTGTTGCCATCAGACTGCCCTTTGAGAGACTTTAAGGGTATCTTCTTAATTAATGATTGATGTGACAGTCTTAGTCAACTCTAGCCAATACCACCCCTGGGAATGTCCTAGCTTGTATAAGAAAGCAGACTGAGCAAGCCAGTACACAATTTTCTCCATGGTCCTTTTGCTCCTGCTTGACTATCTGCCCTGACTTCCATCAATAATAAAATATGATCTCAACATGTATGCCACATAAATTTCCTCTCCAGCTGATTTTATCATGATGTTTATCATGGCAAGAGGAAACAAATCAGGACACATACAAATAACAAATGACAGATTCTGTACTTAGCTCTTACACATTCTAATAAAAACTATCAGATTCCATGTTTAGTACACTTTTAGTTTTGTTTTATATTTTTGTTTGTTGTTGAGACAGGGTCTATCTGTATAGCCCAGGTTGTCCTGGAACTTGCTACATAGACCAAATAGCCTCAAATTCGTAGATACTAACCTACCTCTACTTAAAAGTACTGGGGTTAGAGGTGTGCACTACCATGCCCAGCTCCATGATTACTTATTACACACTTTAACAGCTATCATCTTCCATATTAGTTTGAAACAAACTCCTAATTCCAGGAAAATAGTTAATTCAAGGCATGTGCCAGCAAAATACAACATAGGCCTGGACTATATCACACTAAAAATCTTTAAAATTAATGAGCCCATAATCTAGAAAGATAAGTCACTCGTCATAATTTAAGAGTAAAAAAAAAGAAATGATAATGGTACATGCAACAATCGTGACTTTAAACAAAGGAAGAGGAGAAAGACAAGAAAAGAATCTTTGTTGAAGGATATAACTAAAACATATAGAGGGAATGAAGTAATATAAAAGTAACACTTCAAAACTTTAATATGCATTGATTAATGCAAAACTGTGAAATAATGAAAAGACAAAAAAATACAAAGGTAAAATAGAATACAGTTTTTAAACACACTCAAAGTCCTAACCACATGTAAAAATTGCGAATCTTTAGAACAGAGATGCATTTGTCACAACTTTAAATGGAAAAAGGTGACATTTATGAAAATGAAATGCAGCCTGACACCAGTCTTCTGATAGAATGAGTGGGAGTTCCACAAGAGCAGTTAAGTGAGTTACTATCAGGGCATGATTCGAATAATCGAATAAAATAAAATCGAAATCAGAATCTACAAAGTTGGATTATGTGCATGACCCAGCAATTTCTCCAAAAGGAAATCATTTTCTTTAGAAGCAATGAGAGTCAAGCAATCAGAACCTAGGCATTGGTAGTGTGTAATTGCAAAATGTACAACTACTTTAGAAAATATTGTAATACTCAGACATAAAGATGTTAACGAGAATTCCTGAGGGAAAAACAACCTGTCTGCAGAAACTGACTGTTTAGAACTACAGTAATGTGGAGAGACTGGAAGGTAAAAGGTACAGAGACTAATTACCTTACATTGGGTTGAGTTTAGCCCCTAGAATAGCGGCTTCTTACCCAAGTCTATTTGAAAACTAACACCCTATAATGAAGAGGTTTTTTTTTGTTTTTTTGTTTTTTGTTTTTTTTTATAGATCCTTTTGGATCTATTTGTTGATTTTGTTGACACCCTAGCTATCAACAACCACAAAAGTTAAGACTATCATCAAATACATTTTGATCTATAGAAAAACCTTTCCCATCTTGCTATAGCCATAATTCTTATGTACCCAGTTAATACAATTTAGCAAATTTTTATGGACACGGTGATGATAAATGCAACTCATTCATTGTATACCTGAAAATCTGCTGGACTATATATTAAGGATTAATTTTTATATTCTGTATGAATATACCTGATCAATAAAACAAATTCAATAAAGATAATGGACATAATCTATATTGAAGAAGACTAAGAAGATATAATGGCCATCTTCCCTGCCTGCTGGGACAGAAAAGTAGCACCAGGTACTGAGATATCCAGAGGTTAAGATTTCTGGGGGATGCAAACCATCAGGGGTCTGCCTGCACCCAGGACCTGAGCACATAGGTGGTTCATCTACCAGCCAGTCTGTCGTGGGGCATGTGTCCTACCTGGGGATCAGCAGAGGGAGTGACTCTCCACTGCTATCTTCACTCCATGACAGAGCAGAGGGGAGCACCTGGTTCACTGAGACAACCCAAGTATAACATTGCTTGAGGCAAAACTCAGCAGGGTTCCAATGGCACAAAAGAGGAAGGCAGCATATCAGCAATCTGGGACAGAGGAAACCCAGGCATTCAGTGTCACAGAAATAGCCTTAAAGGTCCACAGGAGGTTGAAGCACCAGCCAGTGACAATAAAACCATCTAACACCAGTGAGAATTAGATGGCTAAAGGCAAATATAGGAACATTACTAACAGAAACCAAGGCATTATGGCAGCATCTGAACCCAATTCTCCAAGGACAACAAGTTCTGGATACCCCAACACACAAGAAAAAGAAGAGTTGGATTTAAAATCACTGGTCATGATGCTGTTAGAGGAACACATGAAGGACATAAATAAATCTCTTAAAGAAATTCAGGAGGAAAATGATCAACAGCTAGAAGCCCTAACAAGGGAAATACAAAAGTCACTTAAAGAAATTCAGGAGAATATGAGTCAAAACATAGTAGCCAATACGAAGAAATGCAAAAATCACTTAAAGAAATACAGGAGAATTTTGATCAACCGGCAGAGGTCATAAAAGAGGAAACACAAAAAAATCCCTCAAAGAATTACAGGAAAACACAAATAAGCAAGTGGAGGAACTGAACAAAAATATCCAGGATCTAAAAACATAAGTAGAAACAATGAAGAAATCGCAAAGGGAGACAACTTTGGAGATAGAAAACCTTGGGAAGAAATCAGGGGCCTTAGATGCAAATATCAACAACAGAATACAAGAGATAGAAGGAAGAATCTCAGATGCTGAAGATGCCATAGAAAAAATGGACTCAACAGTCAAAGAAAATGCAAAATGCAAAAAGCTTGTAACCTAAAACATGCAGGAAATCCAGGACACAATGAGAAAGCCAAACCTAAGGATTATAGGCATTGATGAGAGTGAAGATTTACAACTTAAAGGGCCAGCAAATATCTTCAACAAAATTATGGAAGAAAACTTCCCTAACCTAAAGAGAGAGATGCCCATGAATATACAAGAAGCCTACAGAAACAGACTGGACAAGAACAGAAATACCTCTTGTCACATAATAATCAAAACCCCAAATGTACTAAACAAAGAAAGAATACTAAAGGCAGTAAGAGAAAAAGGGCAAGTAACATATAAAGGAAGACCTATCAGAATTACAACAGACTTCTCACCAGAGACCACAAAAGCTAGATGGTCTTGGGCAGAGCTCATGCAGACTCTAAGGGAATACAAATGCCAGCCAAGACTACTATACCCAATGAAACTCTCAATCACTATAGATGGAGAAACCAAGATATTCCATGACAAAACCAAATTTACACAATATCTTTCCATAAACCCAGCCCTACAAATGATAATAGGGGGAAAACACCAATACAAGGAGGGAAGCTCTACCCTAGAAAAAGCAGGATAATAACCTTCTTTCATCAAACCCAAAAGAAGATAACCACACAAGTATAAAATAAACATCAAAAATGATAGGAAGCAATAATCACTACTCCTTAATATCTCTTAACATCAATGAACTCAATTCCCCAATAAAAAGACATAGACTAAAGACTGGATATGTCAACAGGACCCTACTTTTTGCTGCATACAGGAAACACACCTCAGTGTCAAAGACAAAAACCACGTTAGAGTAAACGGCTGGAAGACAATTCTACAAGCAAATGGTCTCAGGAAAAAAGCCGGAGTTGCCATTCTAATATCAGATTAAATTGACTTTCAACCTAATGTCTTCAAAAGAGACATGGAAGGACACTTCTTGCTGATCAAAGGAAAAATCCACCAAGAACAACTCTCAACCCTGAACATCTATGCTCCAAATACAAGGGCACCCTCATTCATAAAAGAAACTTTACTAAAGCTCAAAGCACACATTGCACCTAACACAATAATTGTGGGTAACTTCAACACTCCACTCTCATCAATAGACTGATCAGGAAAACAGAAACTAAAAGGGAGACAATGAAACTAATTGAAGCTTTGGACCAATTGGATTTAATGGATATTATATATATATATATATATATATATATATATATATATCTTTTCATTCCAAAGCAAAAGAATAAACCTTTTTCTCAGCACCTCATGGTGCCTTCTCCAAAATTGATCACATAGTTGTTCACAAGACAAACCTCAACAAATATAAGAAGATCAAAATAATCTCATGTCTCCTATCAGACCACTATGGAGTAAAAGTGGTCTTTAATGACAACAAAAACAACAAAAAGCCCACATACACATGGAAACTGAACAATGATACCTTGGTCAAGGAAGAAATAAAGGAAGAAATCAAAGACTTTTTAGAATTTAATGAAAATGGAGGCACGACATACCCAAACTTCTGGGACACAATGAAAGCAGTGCTAAGAGGAAAACTCACAGCTTTGAGTGCGTCCAAAAAAATTGGAGAGAGCATACACTAGAAGCTCAATGGCACACCTGAAAGCCCTGGAACAAAAAGAAGCTAATTCAGCCAGGAGGAGGAGAAGACAGGAAATCATCAAACTCAGGGCTGAAATCAATCAACTAGAAACTAAGAGAACCATAAAAAGAATCAACAAAACCAGAAGCTGGTTCTTTGAAAAAAAAACAAGATAGATAAACCCTAAGGGCACAGAGACTGTATCCAAATTAACAAATTAGAAATGAAAAGAGATATATAACAACAGAAACTGAGGAAATTCAAAAAATCATCAGATCTTACTACAGAAGCCTGTACTCAACACAACTGGAGAAGGTGGAGGAAATGGACAATTTCTTTTTTTTTTATTTGCTTATTTATTTATTAATTTGTTTATTTATTTATTTATTTATTCATTCACTTTCTTTTTTTTTAATTCGATATAATTTATTTACATTTCAAATGATTTCCCCTTTTCTAGCCCCCCCCACTCCCCGAAAGTCCCGTAAGCCCCCTTCTCTTCCCCTGTCCTCCCTCCCACCCCTTCCCAGTTCCCCGTTCTGGTTTTGCCAAATACTGTTTCACTGAGTCTTTCCAGAACCAGGGACCACTCCTGCTTTCTTCTTGTATCTCATTTGATGTGTGGATTATGTTTTGGGTATTCCAGTTTTCTAGGTTAATAACCACTTATTAGTGAGTGCATACCATGATTCACCTTTTGAGTCTGGGTTACCTCACTTAGTATGATGTTCTCTAGCTCCATCCATTTGCCTAAGAATTTCATGAATTCATTGTTTCTAATGGCTGAATAGTACTCCATTGTGTAGATATACCACATTTTTTGCATCCACTCTTCTGTTGAGGGATACCTGGGTTCTTTCCAGCATCTGGCAATTATAAATAGGGCTGCTATGAACATAGTAGAGCATGTATCCTTATTACATGGTGGGGAATCCTCTGGGTATATGCCCAGGAGTGGTATAGCAGGATCTTCTGGAAGTGAGGTGCCCAGTGTTCAGAGGAACCGCCAGACTGCTTTCCAGAGTGGTTGTACCAATTTGCAACCCCACCAACAGTGGAGGAGTGTTCCTCTTTCTCCACACCCTCTCCAACACCTGCTGTCTCCTGAATTTTTAATCTTAGCCATTCTGACTGGTGTAAGATGAAATCTTAGGGTTGTTTTGATTTGCATTTCCCTAATGACTAATGAAGTTGAGCATCTTTTTTTGTTTTTGTTTTTTTTTAATTTTTTTTTATTCGATATAATTTATTTACATTTCAAATGATTTCCCCTTTTCTAGCCCCCCCACTCCCCGAAAGTCCCGTAAGCCCCTTTCTCTTCCCCTGTCCTCCCACCCACCCCTTCCCACTTCCCCGTTCTGGGTTTGCTGAATACTGTTTCACTGAGTCTTTCCAGAACGAGGGGCCACTCCTCCTTTCTTCTTGTACCTCATTTGATGTGTGGATTATGTTTTGGGTATTCCAGTTTTCTAGGTTAATATCCACTTATTAGTGAGTGCATACCATGATTCACCTTTTGAGTCTGGGTTACCTCACTGAGTATGATATGCTCTAGCTCCATCCATTTGCCTAAGAATTTCATGAATTCGTTGTTTCTAATGGCTGAATAGTACTCCATTGTGTAGATAGACCACATTTTTTGCATCCACTCTTCTGTTGAGGGATACCTGGGTTCTTTCCAACATCTGGCAATTATAAATAGGGCTGCTATGAACATAGTAGAACATGTATCCTTATTACATGGTGGGGAGTCTTCTGGGTATATGCCCAGTGGTATAGCAGGATCTTCTGGAAGTGAGGTGCCCAGTTTTCAGAGGAACCGCCAGACTGATTTCCAGAGTGGTTGTACCAATTTGCAACCCCACCAGCAGTGGAGGAGTGTTCCTCTTTCTCCACACCCTCTCCAACACCTGCTGTCTCCTGAATTTTTAATCTTAGCCATTCTGACTGGTGTAAGATGAAATCTTAGGGTTGTTTTGATTTGCATTTCCCTAATGACTAATGAAGTTGAGCATTTTTTAAGATGCTTCTCCGCCATCCGAAGGTCTTCAGGTGAGAATTCTTTGTTTAACTCTGTACCCCATTTTTTAATAGGGTTGTTTGGTTTTCTGGAGTCTAACTTCTTGAGTTCTTTATATATATTGGATATTAGCCCTCTATCTGATATAGGATTGGTGAAGATCTTTTCCCAATTTGTTGGTTGCCGATTTGTCCTCTTGATGGTGTCCTTTGCCTTACAGAAACTTTGTAATTTTATGAGGTCCCATTTGTCAATCCTTGCTCTTAGAGCATACGCTATTGGTGTTCTGTTCAGAAACTTTCTCCCTGTACCGATGTCCTCAAGGGTCTTCCCCAGTTTCTTTTCTATTAGCTTCAGAGTGTCTGGCTTTATGTGGAGGTCCTTGATCCATTTGGATTTGAGCTTAGTACAAGGAGACAAGGATGGATCAATTCACATTCTTCTGCATGCTGACCTCCAGTTGAACCAGCACCTTTTCTTGAAAAGGCTATCTTTTTTCCATTGGATGTTTTCAGCCTCTTTGTCGAGGATCAAGTGGCCATAGGTGTGTGGGTTCATTTCTGGATCTTCAATCCTGTTCCATTGATCCTCCTGTCTGTCACTGTACCAATACCATGCAGTTTTTAACACTATTGCTCTGTAGTATTGCTTGAGGTCAGGGATACTGATTCCCCCAGATTTTCTTTTGTTGCTGAGAATAGTTTTAGCTATCCTGGGTTTTTTGTTGTTCCAGATGAATTTGATAATTGCTCTTTCTAACTCTGTGAAGAATTGAGTTGGGATTTTGATGGGTATTGCATTGAATCTGTATAGTGCTTTAGGCAAAATGGCCATTTTAACTATATTGATTCTACCGATCCATGAGCATGGGAGGTTTTCCCATGTTTTGAGGTCTTCTTCCATTTCCTTCTTCAGAGTCTTGAAGTTCTTGTCATACAGATCTTTCACATGTTTGGTAAGAGTCACCCCAAGGAAGTTGAGCATTTTTTAAGATGCTTCTCCGCCATCCGAAGTTCTTCAGGTGAGAATTCTTTGTTTAACTCTGTACCCCATTTTTTAATAGGGTTGTTCGGTTCTGGAGTCTAACTTCTTGAGTTCTTTATATATATTGGATATTAGCCCTCTATCTGATGTAGGATTGGTGAAGATCTTTTCCCAATTTGTTGGTTGCCGATCTGTCCTCTTGATGGTGTCCTTTGCCTTACAGAAACTCTGGTAAGAGTCACCCCAAGATACTTTATACTGTTTGTGGCTATTGTGAAGGGGGTCATTTCCCTAATTTCTTTCTCAGCCTGCTTATCCTTTGAGTATAGGAAGGCCACTGATTTGCTTGAGTTGATTTTATAACCTGCCACTTTGCTGAAGTTGTTTATCAGCTGTAGGAGCTCTCTAGTGGAGTTCTTTGGGTCACTTAGGTAGACTATCATGTCGTCTGCAAATAATGATAGTTTGACTTCCTCCTTTCCAATTTGTATCCCTTTGACCTCCTTATGTTGTCGAATTGCCCGAGCTAGTACCTCAAGTACAATATTGAAAAGATAAGGAGAAAGGGGGCAGCCTTGTCTGGTCCCTGATTTCAGTGGGATTGCTTCAAGTTTCTCTCCATTTAGTTTGATGCTGGCTACCGGTTTGCTGTATATTGCTTTTACTATGTTTAGGTATGGGCCTTGAATTCCTGTTCTCTCCAAGACTTTAAGCATGAAAGGATGCTGAATTTTGTCAAATGCTTTTTCAGCATCCAATGAAATGACCATGTGGTTTTGTTCTTTGAGTTTGTTTATGTAGTGGATTGTATTGATGGATTTCCGTATATTGAACCAACCCTGCATTCCCGGGATAAAGCCTACTTGATCATGGTGGATGATTGATTTGATGTGTTCTTGGATTCGGTTGGCAAGAATTTTATTGAGTATTTTTGCATCGATGTTCATAAGGGAAATTGGTCTGAAGTTCTCTTTCTTTGTTGGATCTTTGTGTGGCTTTGGTATCAGCGTAATTGTGGCTTCGTAGAAGGAATTGGGTAGTGTTCCTTCTGTTTCTATTTTGTGGAATAGTTTGAAGAGTATTGGTGTTAACTCTTCTTTGAAGGTCTGGTAGAATTCTGCACTGAAACCATCTGGTCCTGTGCTTTTTTTGGCCAGAAGACTTTCTATGACTCCTTCTATTTCTTTAGGCTTTATGGGACTGTTCAGATGGTCTAGTTGGTCCTGATTTAATTTTGGTATTTTGTATCTGTCAAGGATATTGTCCGGAAATGGACAATTTCTTAGACAGATACCAAATACCAAAATTAAATCAGTATCAAATAGATCATCTAAACAGAGACATAACCCCTAAAGAAATAGAAGGGGCCATAGAAAATCTTCTGGCCAAAAAAAGCACAGGTCCAGATGGTTTCAGTGCAGAATTCTATCAGACCTTCAAAGAAGACCTAACACCAATACTCTTCAAACTATTCGACCAAATAGAAACAGAAGGAACACTACCCAACTCCTTCTACGAAGCCACAATTATGGTGGTAACAAAACCATGCAAAGATCCAACAAAGAAAGAGAATTTCAGGCCAATATCACTTATTAATATCAATGCAAAAATACTCAATAAAATTCTTGCCCACTGAATCCAAGAACACATCAAAATGATCATTCACCATGATCAAGTAGGCTTCATCCCAGGGATGCAGGGATGGTTCAGTATAAGAAAATTCATCAGTGCTATCCACTACATAAACAAACTCAAAGAAAAAAACCACATGATCATTTCATTAGATGCTGAAAAATCATTTGAGAAAATTCAGCATCTTTTCAAGCTAAAAGTCTTGGAAAGAACAGGAATTCAAGGTCCATATCTAAACATAATAAAAGCAATATTCAGCAAACTGGTAGCTAACATCAAGCTAAATGGAGAGAAACTTGAAGCAATCCCACTAAAATCAGGGACTACACAACGCTAACCCCTCTCTCCATCTTTTCAATATAGTTCTTGAAGTCCTACCTAGAGCAATTGGACAACATAAGGAGGTCAAAGGGATACAAATTGGAAAGAAAGATGTCAAACTATCATTATTTGCAGATGAGATGACAGGATACTTAAATGACCCCCCCCCACCAAAAAAAAACACTACCAGAGAACTCCTACAGCTGATAAACTACTTCAGCAAAGTGTCTGGTTACTAAATCAACTCAAGCAAATCAGTAGCCTTTATATACTCAAAGGATAAGCAGACTGAGAAAGAAATTAGGGAAATAACACCCTTCACAATAGCCACAAACATCATAAAGTATCTTGAGGTGACTCTAACAATCAAGTGAAAGACCTATATGACAAGAACTTCAGATCTCTAAAGAAGGAATCAAAGACTACCTCAGGAAATGGAAAAAATCTTCCATGCTCATGGATTCCCAGGATTAACATAGTTAAAATGGCCATCTTGCTAAAAGCAATTTACAGATTCATTGCAATCCCCATCAAAATCCCAACTCAGTTCTTCACAGAGATAGTAAGAGCAAATCTCAAATTCATCTGGAATAACAAAAAACCCAGGATAGCTAAGAACTTCTGGGGGAATCAGTATCCCAGACCTCAAGCATTGCAGAGCAATAGTGATAAAAACTGCATGGTATTGGTACAATGTCAGGCAAGTGGATCAGTGGAATAGGATTGAAGACCCAGAAATGAACCCACATACCTATGGTCACTTGAACCTGACAAAGGAGCTAAAAACATCCAGTGGAAAAAAGATAGCCTTTTCAACAAATGGTGCTAGTTCAATTGGAGGTCAGCATGCAGAAGAATGTGAATTGATCCATTCTTATCTCCTTGTACTAAGCTCAACTCCAAGTGGATCAAGGAACTCCACATAAAACCTGACACACTGAAACTAATAGAAAAGAAACTGGGGAAGAACCTTGAGGACATGGGCACAGGGGAAAATTCATGAACAGAACACCAATAGCTTATGCTCTAAGATCAAGAATTGACAAATGGGACCTCATAAAATTACAAAGTTTCTGTAAGGCAAAGGACACTGTCAAAAGGACAAAACGTCAACTAACAGATTGGGAAAGGATCTTCACCAATCCTAAATCTGACAGATGGCTAACATCCAAAATATACAAAGAACTCAAGAAGTTAGACCCCAGAAAACCAAATAACCCTATTAAAAAATGGTTACAAGTCTTATATTGGACTTATATTGTTGCTTTATTCACAATAGTCAGGATGTGGAAAGAATTTCAATGTCCTTCAAATGACAAAGGGATAATGACAATCTAGTACATATACATTGTTGAATCTTACTCAACAGCAAAGAAAAATGAATAGAAAAAAATCTTATGGAGTGAAGCAATTAGTCCCTAAAAGACAAGCATCATATGTCCTCTCTTCTAGCACCTGTCTCCACATTTTCCATATATACACACATATCTAGGATAACTGTAGAAGCCAGCAGAGTAAAATGGTACCATTGCTGAGATGGAAGATAGGGGAGGAATAGAAAGGGAAATATCAGGATAAAAGTGATCTGATTATGAAAGTGAGAAAATGAGGGCCTCAAATAAAGAATGCAAGAAGGAAATAAATATAGAAAAAGACAGAAGAGGGTAAGGATGTTTGAAAAGTCATAAGAAATCATACTATTAACTATCTACCTATAAAGAAAAATTTAGAATGCATATAGGTCTCTTTAAATGCTTAAGTATGGTATGCTGGATGTTTTGTCATACTGGCACTAGTGAAAATAATTTCAGAGGAAGGAACCTCAACTAGGAAAATGTGTCTATTTCCAGAGTGGTTGTACCAATTTGCAACCCCACTAGCAGTGGAGGAGTGTTCCTCTTTCTCCACACCCTCGCCAACACCTGGGTTCTTTCCAGCTTCTGGCTATTATAAATAGGGCTGCTATGAACATAGTGGAGCATGTATCCTTATTACATGCTGGGGAATCTTCTGGGTATATGCCCAAGAGTGGTATAGCAGGATCTTCTGGAAGTGAGGTGCCCAGTTTTCGAAGGAACCACCAGACTGATTGCCAGAGTGGTTGTACTAATTTGCAACCCCACCAGCAGTGGAGGAGTGTTCCTCTTTCTCCACATCCTCGCCAACATCTGCTGTCTCCAATTTTACATTGGATGTTTTCAGCCCCTTTGTGGAGGATCAAGTGGACATAGGTGTTCCATTGATCCACCTGCCTGTCAATCTGGAAGTGTAAGCCAAATATACTCTTTATTCTCATCTTGCCTTTTGGTCATAGTATTTCATCATAGTAATAGTAACCCAAATTAAGACAGTTTTAGCAAAATTTCCTCACCTGTGCTAATAATCCCTCCAAGAAAAGAAGACCACCTTACAGACATGAGAAGCATTTTTGAGTTGTTGGTCATGTTTGTCCAAGAGAATCCAAACAAGCACTTACTATTGCCTTTGGGTGACCCCAGATGTGGAAGATAAGTCATATTGCTAAAGATATCATGGACTTTAGAAACAGCACACAGATCACTGAGCTGGAACTGATTTGAAAGCCAGTTATTTGAAACTAGCTGATAACTAGTTTTCATGGTACAAAAGTCACCATGTAAGTTTTCAAAGGAAGTAAGCACCCACAATCCTGTCAAGCTATTATACCTGTGAAACACAACAACAAGCATAGCAGGATAACCCTCAGAATACAGTAGGATAATGCATATGATGGCAGTAACTAAAAGCTCTCTAAGTGAACTTAAGACCTACTCAACAAGAAAATGTCATGCCTAGTACTGGAAACCTAACTACGCAATGCTGGTGAGGTTATGATTTTGTTTTTTTAAGAAAAATCTACAACCATTATTTTATTGAACTAGCATAATACATTAAAAACAACATATAAACATTTTCCTTAAACCCAAAGATAAGTATACAATTAACCCTTCATCAAGGAAACTTCTTTTTTGCACCAGATAGAAATCAGTACAGAAAACCACAACCAATCAATATACAGAATTGTGGACCCTAGTACCAATGGGAACATCAACAAACATCACTGACACCTATGGTTGAGGAATCACTGTGTAAGAAGGGGCAGAAAAAGGTAAAATCCAGAGGAACATGACTTGGAAATTTCTGGTTTCTTTAACAACTCAGTTACATCACTGAATGTTTTTCTGAAAACTGTCTTGTAAGAAGGCATGTGATATTTAGTGAAAACAAACACTTGAAAGGTCATGTGATGGTTAAAAAGAGATAAATAGAACCTCACAAACTAAGAGAATAATAGTACTTTGCCACAGCATGCAATGCTTCACAGGTCTTCCCTGGTCTTCGTCAGTCTTCACTAGTCTTCACTGGATTTTGTTGGTCTTCATTTTGCAGAGAGCAATGTGCCAAAGAAATTCTCAGGTTATTCAAGCTGATTCTGGCTGCTTCTGCAAATTCAGGCTAATTTGACAGAGCCTTGCTCTTTCTGCTTGATAGTGTCCTCCCTGCTGATTTGCCCCACTACTGATTTATGTTTGGTGTTTGCTATTGAAATCATCCCCAAGGAACTACTTCTAAACAGGTCTACCACCCCTTTTCCTATTAACCTTCTTTTTCCCTATCTCTAATCAGTGGGTTAGAAGTGAGGTTGAGGCATTTAAGAACCCTATATAAAATAGGTTTAGAAAAATCTAAGTCTACAACAACAGAGTAGTTTGCTGTGAGATTGTCTCCTAGTAATGTTAGAAACTAATCTCATTAAGTCCCAGAAATATGATTGCCTAAACCTCAAGTGTACAAGAGCAATAAAAATAGATATGACAAGGTAGGTGAAGAAAAGATGACAAAATATAAATCCTACCCCCCCACACAAAATTATAGGTATCTAAGGGGTGCTAGGAGTGGGAGAAGAAGTGTTCCCCAGGGAAGAGTACACTAAGTAGTTAACCAACACCAAATGGTCAGCTCTGAAAACATATATACACCTAGCATACAGACTCAGAGGGCTGAATTTAGGAATATATGTTTATATACACACATACACATATAATACATTGTAAAATCCAGAGGAACATGACATAGAAATTTCTGGTTTCTTTAACAACTCAGTTATGTCACATATGTATATATGCTTATATACACATATACCATTTAATGAAAAGAAGGGCATGGATTTGAAATAGGGAAAAGGGGATGTTGGGAATATTTGGAGGAAAAGAATGGAAGGAAGAAATGGTACAATTATATTAATATCAAAAGATGAAAAGAAATAACTAAGAAAAGATATTTTGTTTATCATAGGAAAACATCAATTTAACATTAAATTTATGTTTAATGCACAGTGACTCTTGCTGAGAAATTGTCTCCTGGAAATGCCAGAATCTAAACTTCTTAAGTCACCAATGTGATTGCCTAATCATCAACTTTGCATATATCACATGTCATTGCCTATATTTTTACAGAGATTCCACTTCTGTGTACCACCTAACTGAATAAATTTATAGTAGCATGTTACATGTTTGCAAAACTATTTATAGAAGCCTTTTTAGAATAGCAAGGCATTTAACACATCATAAAATTTTCATAGGAGAATAGAGAATGGAAGCATATTTACATAGTGAAGTATATATAATTGTACACTGGATTATAGGGTTGTGTGTGTGTGTGTGAGAGAGAGAGAGAGAGAGACCTTTAGGAAGTGAAGTGTAAAAGACGATAATAGTAACTGCTGCCTTAGAGCCAGGTAGATTTCAGAGTTCAAGGCCAGCCTGGTCTCCAGAGTGAGTTCCAGGACTGCCAGGACTGTAGAGAGAAACTGTCTTGAAAAACAACAAACAAAGAAAAAAACAAAAACAAAAAAGGGCTGGTGAAATGGCTCAGCAGTTAAGAGCACTGACTCACTGACTGCTCTTCCGAAGGTCCTGAGTTCACATGGTGGCTCACAACCATTCATGAGATCTGACACCTTCTTCTGGTATGTCTGAGGACAGCTACAGTGTACTTGCATATAACAATAAATAAATCTTTAAAAAAAAAAAAGAAACTGCTGCCTTCATAAAAAGCAGAATTTTCTAAGTATATATTTTTGACTTATCATCTATAAATTTGCACTTGATTGATCAATATTTATTGAGTCCCTCTTCCATGCAAAGTATTATGTTCAAAAATATTCAGATAAAAATGACATCCACAAGCCAGGCAATGTTGGCGCACGCCTTTAATCCCAGCACTTGGGAGGCAGAGACAGGTGGATTTCTGAGTTAGAGGTCAGCCTAGTCTACAGAGTGAATTCCAGGACAGCCAGGGCTACACAGAGAAATCCTGTCTTGGGGAAAAAAAAGACATCCGCAGCTTCAAATTGTGGTTGGTCAACATAAAATCATTGAAATGTCAAATTCAAATTCACCACTCTTTCTACCTTTTTATCAGATTCCAGTTGATGTTTGAAAAATATAATAAATAATAATATGATTTTCTTGTTTACACAACAATTTGGCTTATATTATATATATGTATGTACATATATATAATACAATGATATAAAATATAATATAGGTACACAACAATATTCACTATATTTTATTTATACTACCAATCAGTATTAAAGAAATCAATGCTAATTCAGCTATTAAGTAATCATGTGATGAGTGCAGCAGTGGCTGGTCCAGCTGAAGGGCCATCAGCAGTGGAACCAAGGCGACACAGGGTCCAGTTAGGCCCTGCGCCCACGACCACTGACCTTTGCTGACCAGCCGGGCAGCAAGCAGCTGCCGTTGTGCGGCGCCTTTCGCTGCAGGGAAGCCACTTCAGAACTCGGCCTCCCGCCAGTCAGGAGAGGCTCATCTCCATCTTGGTTTCGGACTCCAAAGATCGGAAAGACTGAGGTACACAAACATAATCCGAGGCCAACACCGCGGGGGTGTGAGCCCGACGGGCATTGGCCTGCACCCAGGCCCTGGGTTGTTCGGGGGGCCATCGGGTTGCCAACTCAGCCAGGAGGTTTTTTGCCTGGGCCTGCGCGCCCGCCGCCATTTTGCCTGCAGGACAACAGAGAGCTCTGGCGGGCAGACCCATAACAGGCATAGCCTGAGGCTAGCAAAGCGGGGGTCTAGGCCCCAAAAGGCACAGACTGACCCCAAGAACTGGGCGGCTTGGTGGGCCATCTGTGTGTCAACCCGCCCAGGAGGTTGTTAGCACAGCCGACTCTCCTGGCACTTTCAGGGAGCACAGGCACTCATGCCCGCCATCCGGGTCACCTGGCAGACCCAATTAACAGTCATAGCCCTAGGGGAACTTTGCTCGGACCTTGGCCTCCCAGGCTTTTGCCTGGACTCAGAACCTGGGCGGCCAGGCTAACCTTGTGTGCGCCAGCCCGGTTGGGGGATCGGCTGCCCAGCTGAGTGAGCAGAACACAGGGGAGGTCACAGCAGCATACACCGTCCACTCTCCCTGGGGGTGCACGAGGGCTCCATCTGGTCCACAGACACAATCTGGGGCAAGGCCTCAGGCAGAAGCCCTCAGCTCAACTCTCTCCGCTCCCAGATCCAGATCAGCCTGGGCGGCGGCACCACATCTCCAGGTCCTGCAAGAGGCTAGCAGGGCTTCCAGGCGGACAGCTGGGAGAAGTCAGTGTGCTCCAGTAAATCCAGCGGGGCCCCGGCGGGAGCCTTCGGGTGCCTGCTTCGGGATCTGAACAGCCTGGGCAGCAGCACCCTGTCTACAGGCAGTGCAGGGGGTAAGCTGTGCACCAGAGGCCAACGGGGAAGAGGCAGCTTGCACTGGTGAGTCCAGCACTGACAAGACCAAGTAACACCAGTGAGAACTAGTGGCAAAAGGCAAACGCAGGAGCGTCACTAACAGAAATCAAGGCAATATGGCAACATCTGAACCCAATTCTCCTCTACCAGTATGTCCTGGATACCACATAACACCAGTAAAACAAGATTTGGATTTAAAATCACTGGTCATGATGCTGGTACAGGAACACATGAAGGACATACTTAAAGACATTCAGGAGAAAATGGATCAAAAGTTAGAAGCCCTTGCAAGGGAAACACAAAAATCATTGAAAGAAATCCAGGAGAATACAAAAGCCAACAAGGAGGAAACGCAAAAAACACTTAAAGAAATACAGGAGAACATTGGTCAACAGGCTGAGGTCATGAAAGAGGAAACACAAAAGAATTACAGGAAAGCACAATCAAGCAAGTGAAGGAGCTAAGCAAAACCATCCAGGATCTAAAATCAGAAGTAGAAACAACTAAGAAAACTCAAAGGGAGACAACTTTGGAGATAGAAAGCCTTGGGAAGAAATCAGGGGACAGAGATGCAAATATCAACAACAGAATACAAGAGATAGAAGAAAGAATCTCAGATGCTGAAGATTCCATAGAAACCATGGACTCAACAGTTAAAGAAAATGCAAAATGCAAAAAGCTTGTAACCCAAAATATCCAGGAAATCCAGGACACAATGAGAAGATCAAACCTAAGGATTATAGGCACAGATGAGAGTGAAGATTTACAACTTAAGGGGCCAGCAAATATCTTCATTAAAATTATGGAAGAAAACTTCCCTAACCTAAAGAGAGAGATACCCATGAATATACAAGAAGCCTACAGAACTCCAAACAGACTGGACCAGAACAGAAATACTTCCCGTCACATAATAATCAAAACACCAAATGTTCTAAACAAAGAAAGAATATTAAAGGCAGTAAGAGATAAAGGACAAGTAACAAATAAAGGAAGACCTATCAGAATCACAGCAGACTTCTCACCTGAGACTATGAAGGCTAGAAGGTCCTGGGCAGATCTCATGCAGACTCTAAGAGAACACAAATGCCAACCAAAACTACTATATCCAGCAAAATCTCAATCACCATAGATGGAGAAATTAAGATATTTCAAGACAAAACCAAGTTTACCCAATATCTATCCACAAACCCATCCCTAAAAAGGATAATAGGAGGACAACAACAATACAAGGAGGTAAACTTCACCCTGGAAAAAGCAAGATAGTAACCTTTCATCAAACCCAAAAGAAGTTAAGCAATCAAATTTAAAAAATAACGTCAAAAATGATAGGAAGTAACAATCACTATTCCTTAATAGCTCTTAACATCAATGGACTTAATGCCCCAATAAAAAGACACAGACTAACTGACTGGATACATAAACAGGACCCTACATTTTGCTGCTTACAGGAAACACACCTCAGGGTCAAAGACAAACACTACCTTAGAGTAAAAGGCTGGAAGACAATTTTACAAGCAAATGGTCTCAGGAAACAAGCTGGAGTAGCCATTTTAATATCAGATAAAATTGACTTTCAACCCAAAGTCATCAAAAGAGACTCTGGGGGACACTTCTTGCTGGTCAAAGGAAAAATACAACAAGAAGAACTCTCAATCCTGAACATATATGCTCCAAATGCAAGGACACCCTCTTTCGTAAAAGAAGCTTTATTAAAACTCAAAGCACACATTGCTCCTAACACAATAATTGTGGGTGACTTCAACACTGCACTTTCCTCAATGGACCGATCAGTAAAACAGAAACTAAACAGGGACACAATGAAACTAATTGAAGCTTTGGACCAATTAGATTTAACAGATATATATATATAACATTCTATCCTAAAGCAAAAGAATATACCTTTTCCTCAGCACCTCATGGTACCTTCTCCAAAATCGACCATATAATTGGTCACAAGACAGACCTCAACAAATATAAGAAGATCAAACAAATCCCATGCCTCCTCTCTGATCACTATGGAGTAAAAGTGGTCTTCAATAGCAACAGAAACAACAGAAAAGTCACATACACGTGGAAACTGAACAATATTCTACTCAATGATACCTTGGGCAAGAAGAAATAAAGAAAGAAATTAAAGACTTTTTAGAACACAATGAAAATGAAAACACAACATACCCAAATCTATGAGACACAATGAAAGCAGTGCAAGAGGAAAACTCATAGCCCTGAGTGCCTCCAAAAAGAAAATGGAGAGAGCATACATTACCAGCTTAATGACACACCTGAAAGCCCTAGAACAAAAAGAAGCTATTTCACCCAGGAGGAGTAGAAGGCAGGAAATCATCAAACTCAGGGCCGAAATCAATCAAGTAGAAACAAAGAGAACCATACAAAAAAATCAACAAAACTAGGAGCTGGTTCTTTGAGAAAATCAACAAGATAGATAAACCCTTAGCTAGACTGACCAAAGGGCACAGAGAAAGTATCCAAATTAACAAACTTAGAAATGAAAAGAGAGATATAACAACGGAAACTGAGGAAATCCAAAAAATCATCAGATCCTACTACAAGAGCCTGTACTCGACACAACTGGAGAATCTGGAGGAAATGGACAATTTCCTTGACAGATACCAAATACCAAAATTAAATCAGGACCAACTAGACCATCTAAACAGTCCCATAATGCCTAAAGAAATAGAAGGAGTCATAGAAAGTCTTCCAACCAAAAAAAGCACAGGACCAGATGGTTTCAGTGCAGAATTCTACCAGACCTTCAAAGAAGAGTCAACACCAATACTCTTTAAACTATTCCACAAAATAGAAACAGAAGGAACACTACCCAATTCCTTCTACGAAGCCACAATTACGCTGATACCAAATCCAAAAAAAGATCCAACAAAGAAAGAGAACTTCAGACCAATTTCCCTTATGAACATCGATGCAAAAATACTCAATAAAATTCTTGCCAACCGAATCCAAGAACACATCAAAACGATCATCCACCATGATCAAGTAGGCTTTATCCCGGGAATGCAGGGTTGGTTCAATATATGGAAATCCATCAATACAATCCACTACATAAACAAACTCAAAGAACAAAACCACATGGTCATCTCATTGGATGCTGAAAAAGCATTTGACAAAATTCAGCATCCTTTCATGCTTAAAATCTTGGAGAGAACAGGAATTCAAGGCCCATACCTAAACATAGTAAAAGCAATATACAGCAAACCGGTAGCCAGCATCAAACTAAATGGAGAGAAACTTGAAGCAATCCCACTGAAATCAGGGACCAGACAAGGCTGCCCCCTCTCTCCTTATCTTTTCAATATTGTACTTGAGGTACTAGTTCGGTCAATTCGACAACATAAGGAGGTCAAAGGGATACAAATTGGAAAGGAAGAAGTCAAACTATCATTATTTGTAGACGACATGATCGTCTACCTAAGTGACCCAAAAAACTCCACTAGAGAGCTCCTACAGCTGATAAACAACTTCAGCAAAGTGGCAGGTTATAAAATCAACTCAAGCAAATCAGTGGCCTTCCTATACTCAAAGGATAAGCAGGCTGAGAAAGAAATTAGGGAAATGACCTCCTTCACAATAGCCACAAACAGTATAAAGTATCTTGGGGTGACTCTTACCAATCATGTGAAAGATCTGTATGACAAGAACTTCAAGACTCTGAAGAAGGAAATTGAAGAAGACCTCAAAAAATGGGAAAACCTCCCATGCTCATGGATTGGTAGAATCAATATAGTTAAAATGGCCATTTTGCCAAAAGCAATATACAGATTCAATGCAATACCCATCAAAATCCCAACTCAATTCTTCACAGAGTTAGAAAGAGCAATTATCAAATTCATCTGGAACAACAAAAAACCCAGGATAGCTAAAACTATTCTCAGCAACAAAAGAAAATCTGGGGGAATCAGTATCCCTGACCTCAAGCAATACTACAGAGCAATAGTGTTAAAAACTGCATGGTATTGGTACAGTGACAGGCAGGAGGATCAATGGAACAGGATTGAAGATCCAGAAATGAACCCACACACCTATGGCCACTTGATCCTCGACAAAGAGGCTGAAAACATCCAATGGAAAAAAGATAGCCTTTTCAACAAATGGTGCTGGTTCAACTGGAGGTCAGCATGCAGAAGAATGCAAATTGATCCATCCTTGTCTTCTTGTACTAAGCTCAAATCCAAATGGATCAAGGACCTCCACATAAAGCTAGACACTCTGAAGCTAATAGAAAAGAAACTGGGGAAGACCCTTGAGGACATCGGTACAGGGAGAAAGTTTCTGAACAGAACACCAATAGCGTATGTTCTAAGAGCAAGAATTGACAAATGGGACCTCATAAAATTACAAAGTTTCTGTAAGGCAAAGAACACCATCAAGAGGACAAATCGGCAACCAACAAATTGGGAAAAGATCTTCACCAATCCTACGTCAGATAGAGGGCTAATACTGAATATATATAAAGAACTCAAGAAGTTAGACTCCAGAAAACCGAACAACCCTATTAAAAAATGGGGTACAGAGTTAAACAAAGAATTCTCACCTGAAGAAATTCGGATGGCGGAGAAGCATCTTAAAAAATGCTCAACTTCATTAGTCATTAGGGAAATGCAAATCAAAACAACCCTAAAATTTCATATTATACCAGTCAGAATGGTTAAGATTAAAAATTCAGGAGACAGCAGGTGTTGGAGTGGGTGTGGAGAAAGAGGAGCACTCCTCCACTGCTGGTGGGGTTGCAAATTGGTACAACCACTCTGGAAAGCAATCTGGAGGTTCCTTCGAAAACTGGGCACCTCACTTCCAGAATATCCTGCTATACCACTCCTGGGCATATACCCAGAGGATTCCCCACCATGTAATAAGGATACATGCTCTACTATGTTCATAGCAGCCCTATTTATAATTGCCAGATGCTGGAAAGAACCCATGTATCCCTCAACAGAAGAGTGGATGCAAAAAATGTGGTGTATCTACACAATTGGAATACTATTCAGCCATTAGAAACAATGAATTCATGAAATTCTTATGCAAATGGATGGAGCTAGAGAACATCATAGTAAGTGAGGTAACCCAGACTCAAAAGGTGAATCATGGTATGCACTCACTAATAAGTGGTTATTAACCTAGAAATCTGGAATACCCAAAACATAATCCACACATCAAATGAGGTACAAGAAAAAAGGAGGAGTGGCCCCTGGTTCTGGAAAGACTCAGTGAAACAGTATTCGGCAAAACCAGAACGGGCAAGTGGGAAGGGGTGGGTGGGAGGACAGGGGAAGAGAAGGGGGCTTACGGGACTTTCGGGGAGTGGGGGGGCTAGAAAAGGGGAAATCATTTGAAATGTAAATAAATTATATCGAATAAAAAAATTAAAAAAAAAAAGAAATCATGTGATGGTCACAGAACTAGTAACAAACTTCATTGTGGCCTTTATGGGTAAAATGTGTCTACTCACATCTAAATACCATGCTAAGCTGTGTGTGGCTCTTGCTCGGCCTCTCCTGCCTTTTAGCTTTTAGCACTAATCTTCTCTATCCCAACTAAGTCCATTAGGCTTGTTACCCAACTGAAGCAGGAACCATGTCACTTTTCCTTTAACAAAGAGCTCATTAAGACCCATCATATATCCACTTTTTGTTGAGATGGACAAGACTTTGCGATCAAATGTTTGTGGTTATTCTTAACTCTAAGTGCAATTTTGTGAGCTGCACTTCCAAATTGCTGACTCCTGAAATATTTTATTCTTTGTCTCCTTCACAGATAGTCCTTGAACATTGAGAGATAAAATTGTAGCATCAGTTTTCTTTGTGACAAGATTGGCAGTGAACACAAAAAACTGAGTAAATAACACACAGTAGACTTTGGACAGAAAAACATACAGAGGTGTCTATTCAGACGCATTGATAACAATAAAGCAAATGCCATTTTAAAAATGCATTACTTTGAGAAGAACATGGGTATTTCTCATATGAGACATTCAAAGTAAGGTACTATATGCTTCAAGTATAGGGTGTGATAAGAAAAAAATCTCTACAATCACTTCTGTTGAAGGCATGTTGAAAAATTAGCAATCAATCCATTCTATGATTAATAGAACCGCATTAATCTGTGAGGCAGATATCACATCATGCCCAATGTCATCAGACGAAAGTCCTTTTTTACAGAAAACAACTCTTCCAGAAGTTCTACAAAACCCTCAGAAAATTGGTGCCTAATGGCACTTCAGACCAGCTAAGCACCACCTAGTCTTTTCAGAGGAACCTAAGGGATTGAAGTCATATTCTTCATAACAAGTGTACAGAAAGCACAGGAGAACACGGTGATAACACAGTGGCCTGGTGTACCGTGTGAGAGCTCAAGAGAATAAGTTTGATGATTTTCCCTATAGGAAAAAAAAGTCTGAAGTAGAAGACTTTTTGTTCTCCTGAACAAAAATGCTTAATGGGTAGACACCTCACAACGTGGATTCCATTTCTGAAATTGAGGTAAAAGTAGAAAGAAAGAGCAATCTCCAGGTCCTCCAAGAGGCAAGAGGGGCATCCGGGAGGCCAGCTGGGAGGAGTCAGTGTGCTCTGGTGAGTCCAGCAGGCCCCTGCAGGAGCCTTCAGGTGTCTGCTTCGGGATCTGAACAGCCTGGGCCACAGCACTCGGTCTCCAGGAAGTGCAAGAGACCTGGTGTGCACCTGGAAGCAGACTGGGAGCTCACAGCTTGCTCCTGCAGCACGGATCTTGGGTTTTAGTACTGAGGCCTCTGGCAGGAGCTTTCAGATCTCCATTTCCAGATCCAGAACAGCCTGCACTACAATGCCACATCTCCAGGTCCTGCAAGAGGCAAGAGGGGCATCCGGGAGGCCGGCTGGGAGGAGTCAGTGTGCTCTGGTGAGTCCAGCAGGCCCCTGCTAAAGCCTTCAGGTGTCTGCTTCAGGATCTGAAGAGCCTGGGCCACAGCACCCTGTCGCCAGGGAGTAAAGGAGGTCAGCTGTGCACCAGAGGCCACATGGGAAGAGGCAGCTTGCACTGTTGAGTCCAGCATTGACAAGACCAACTAATACCAGTGAGAACTAGATGGAAAAGGCAAACGCAGGAATGTCACAAACAGAAATCAAGGCAATATGGCAGCATCTGAACACAATTCCCCTTTAACGGCATGTCCTGGATACCATATCACACCAGAAAAACAAGATTTGGATTTAAAATCACTGGTCATGATGCTGGTAGAGGAACACATGAAGGACATACTTAAAGAAATTCAGGAGAAAATGGATCAAAAATTAGAAGCCCTTACAAGGGAAACACAAAAATCATTGAAAGAAATTCAGGAGAATACAAAAGCCAATAAGGAGGAAATGCAAAAATCACTTAAAGAAATACAGGAGAACTTTGGTCAACAGGCTGAGGTCATGAAAGAGGAAACACAAAAATCTCTTAAAGAATTACAGGGAAGCACAAACAAGCAAGTGAAGGAGCTAAGCAAAACCATCCAGGATCTAAAATCAGAAGTAGAAACAACTAAGAAAACTCAAAGGGAGACAACTTTGGAGACAGAAAACCTTGGGAAGAAATCAGGGGACATAGATGCAAATATCAACAATAGAATACAAGAGATAGAAGAAAGAATCTCAGATGCTGATGATACCATAGAAACCATGAACTCAACAGTTAAAGAAAATGCAAAATTCAAAAAGCTTGTAACCCAAAATATCCAGGAAATCCAGGACACAATGAGAAGATCAAACCTAAGGATTATAGGCACAGATGAGAGTGAAGATTTACAACTTAAGGGGCCAGCAAATATCTTCAATAAAATTATGGAAGAAAACTTCCCTAACCTAAAGAGAGAGATGCCCATGAATATACAAGAAGCCTACAGAACTCCAAACAGACTGGACAAGAACAGAAATACCTCTTGTCACATAATAATCAAAACACCAAATGTACTAAACAAAGAAAGAATATTAAAGGCAGTAAGAGAAAAAGGCCAAGTAACATATAAAGGAAGACCTATCAGAATCACACCAGACTTTTCACCTGAGACTATGAAAGCTAGAAGATCCTGGGCAGACTCTAAGAGAACACAAATGCCAGCCAAAACTACTATACCCAGCAAAATTCTCAATCACCATAGATGGAGAAACTAAGATATTCCATGACAAAACCAAATTTACCCAATATCTATCCACAAACCCAGCCCTACAAACGATAATTGGAGGAAAACACCAATGCAAGGAGGGAAACTTTACCCTGGAGAAAGCAAGATAGTAACCTTCTCTCATCAAACACAAAAGAAGTTAAACAATCAAATTTTAAAAATAACATCAAAATGACAGGAAGTAACAATCACTATTCCTTAATATCTCTTAACATCAATGGACTCAATGCCCCAATAAAAAAACATAGACTAACTGACTGGATACATAAACAGGACCCTACATTTTGCTGCATTCAGGAAACACACCTCAGGGTCAAAGTCAAACACTACCTTAGAGTAAAAGGCTAGAAGACAATTTTACAAGCAAATGGTCTCAGTAAACAAGCTGGAGTAGCCATTCAAGACAAAGTCATCAAAAGAGACTCTGAGGGACACTTCTTGTTGGTCAAAGGAAAAATACAACAAGAAGAACTCTCAATCCTAAACATCTATGCTTCAAATGCAAGGGCACCCTCATTCATAAAAGAACCTTTATTAAAGCTCAAAGCACACATTGCACCTAACACAATAATTGTGGGTGACTTCAACACTGCACTTTCCTCAATGGACCAATCAGGAAAACAAAAACTGAACAGGGACACAATGAAACTAATTGAACCTTTGAACGAATTAGATTTAACAGATATATATATATAACATTCTATCCTAAAGCAAAAGAATATACCTTTTTCTCAGCACCTCATGGTACCTTCTCAAAAAACGACCATATAATTGGTCACAAGACAGACCTCAACAAATATAAGAAGATCAAACTAATCCCATGTCTCCTATCAGATCACTATGGAGTAAAGGGGGTCTTCAATAGCAACAAAAACAACAGAAAACCCACATACACGTGGAAACTGAACAATATTCTACTCAATGATACCTTGGGCAAGGAAGAAATAAAGAAAGAAATTAAAGACTTTTTAGAACACAAGGAAAATGAAGACACAACATACCCAAATCTATGGGACACAATGAAAGCAGTGCTAAGAGGAAAACTCATAGCCCTGAGTGCCTCCAAAAAGAAAATGGAGAGAGCATACACTAACAGCTTAATGACACACCTGAAAGCCCTAGAACAAAAAGAAGCTATTTCACCCAGGAGGAGTAGAAGGCAGGAAATCATCAAACTCAGGGCCGAAATCAATCAAGTAGTAACAAAGAGAACCATACAAAGAATCAACAAAACCAGGAGCTGGTTCTTTGAGAAAATCAACAAGATAGATAAACCCTTAGCCAGACTAACCAAAGGGCACAGAGACAGTATCCAGATTAACAAACTTAGAAATGAAAAGGGAGATATACATTAGTCATTAGGGAAATGCAGATCAAAACAACCCTGATATTTCACCTTACACCAGTCAGAATGGCTAAGGTAAAAAACTCAGGAGACAGCAGGTGTTGGCAAGGATGTGGAGAAAGAGGAACACTCCTCCACTGCTGTTGGGGCTGTAAGATGGTACAACCACTTTGGAAATCAGTCTGGAGGTTCCTCAGAAAACTGGACATGACACTTCCGAATGACCCTGCTATACCTCTCCTGGCCATATACCCAAAGGATTCCCCGGCATGCAATAAAGACACATGCTCCATTATGTTCATAGCAGCCTTATTTATAATAGCCAGAAGCTGGAAAGAACCCAGATGCCCCTCAAAGGAGGAATGGATACAGAAAATGTGGTATATTTACACAATGGAATACTACTCAGCAATTATAAACAATGAATTCACAAAATTTTTAGGCAAATGTTTTAATCTGGAAAATATCATCCTAAGTGAGGTAACCCAGTCACAAAAGAATACACACGGAATACAATCTCTGATAAGTGGATATTAATTAGCCCAGAAGCCCTGAATACCCATGGCACAAATCGCATAACAAATGACTCCCATGAAGAAGTATGGAGAGTGTCCTGATCCTGGAAAGGATTGATCTAGCATTGGAGGCGAATATAAGGACAGCGGAAAAAAAGAAGGGAGGTGATTGGAGAATGAATGGAGAGAAGAAGGTTTATGGGACATATGGGGAGAGGGGATCTGGGAAAGGGGAAATCATTTGAAATGTAAACAAAGAATATAGAAAATAAAAATATTTAAAAAAAGAAAGAAAGAAAGAAGAAAGAGCGACCATACATATGCACAAAGGTATCCACTGACCTATTAAAAAATAAAAATGATATTGCCCAAGTAGAAAAAAATGTGTTTGAAACAAGAATGTGTGGTGGTTAGTCCCCTTATACAGACAACTCTGCTTTTAATCTTTTTAAAAATCTTTCTGTTGGTTCTTTGTGAATTCCAAATCTTGCATGCCAATCCCACTCACCTTTTTCTCCTCTCATACCCATCCTTCACTGTTGCCACCTTCCCCCAAACAGAGGAATTAAAAATCTTGTTGCAGAAGCTGCAGTGTCACAGTGTATCCCACAGTATATATTTTGTCCTTGCTTCTTTGCTTGCAAATGTTCATGACAATGACTCCTTGGTATGGTAGACAAGGCCTCCGGCTTTTGCTACTCCATCAATACTGGAATCTCACTGTAACTCCTCTTGGATATTCTGTTGTTGCCCTGTGTGATGAGATCCTGTAATTTTGTATCTCTAAGACCAGCTCTGTCACTCACTCTAGCAGTTCATCAATGGTTGGATGTTAGGGAGGGACAGTTCAAAGCTCTGGATCTGGGCCTGAGAGATCTGAGCTGGTCAGCCCACTGGTGTTCCTGCTCTCACACTCTCAGTAATGATTCACCAGCAATCCACACAACCAGAGCCAGCTCTACCCAGCTGCCCAAGAGAAATGCAGTCCCCTCTCTCCTGAGTGCTACAGCATGGCCAGTTTTCCCACTCTCCCAACCCTAGGACAAGCTCTCCTGCCTACCATGGGTTCTAAGAAAGGGAGCACCTGCGCTCACTTCATTGTGCACCTCACTTGCAATCTTTATGTCCCGGGCCAGCCTCACTGTGCTGCCCAGTTAAATGTAGTGCCTGCTCTCTGCAGTACTGCAGCAGGAGAGGGGCAGGGCCAGCTCTCCTCTCTCATGACTCCAGGGCCAGGTCTCCTTCTTACTGTGGGTGTTAAGTGGTGAGGAGTTAGGATGGCATCTCTCACTCACCCACCCTACCGCATGGCATAAAAGTTGCAGGGCTGACTCACCCGCAAACCCTGCATCCAGGGCTGGCTCTACTATGCTGCCCAGACTAGGTGCAGGGCCTGATTTCTCAAGTGCTGCAGGAAGTGAGGGGAAGAGCCAGCTCGTTCACTGGTGATCTTGGGGCCAGCTTTCTTGCCTGCCATAGGTGGCAAGGGGAGGGGAGCTCATCTCTCCCTTGTCCATCGTTCCACACAGTATATAAGAGGTGACACCACCTCTTCCATGCCCATGGTCACAGCGTTGATTTGCGTGCACTCCACATTCAGGTTATTGGTGCCCAGCTTAGGAATGAGGCCCATTCTCCAGCGGACTGAAGCTGGTGAGGAGCAGGGATAGTTCTTTTGCTCTCATGACCACAAGGGCAGGTCTCTTAATTGCCAAATTTAATGAGGGGTAAGGTTAGGAGGGTATCTCTCCCTCATCCACTCCACTGCCCAGGACAGCTCTCCCATGCTCATATCCTCAGGGCCAGTTCACCCACAACTCTTACAATGTGAAGGCTTGCCCTCCTAAGTACTGCAGCTGTAGGAGCAGGGTCAGTTCTCCTACTGTCATACCCCTAAAGCCTGCTCTCATAGGATGCCCAGGTAAGGGAAAGGGAATAGTTCTGCAAAGCCCTCAGACATCAACCTATCCCAAGGGAGCAGCCCAGATTAGGGATCTGCACCTGGCCTTTGATGGTAACAGACACTTACTGCTGCAGGGCTACAGACCCAGACATGGCCCCTGGTAGTAGCACAGGCCAGGACCTCACCATGGTCCAGATGGCATTACCAGCTACTCAAATTTAGGCTGCCCCTCACTACCATCAAGTTTCTAGTTCTGTCTCTCCTCATTATGCCCACATCCTTCTATGTCTTTCTCTCCTATTTCTCCAACACTTACTTGCTTCTCTTACTGGCACCCAGGGTCTCTGAGTATCTGAAGTCATCTCTGGAGTGGTCTCAGAAGAGCTATGCCCTGTTCAGGCAGTATGATACTGGGCAGGGGTCATCTCAGTCATGGTTTACTCCACTAGGTCTTTGCAGTACCGATCTTGTGGTCATCTCAGCCCCTCTCCTCATCAGGTATGCTCAATTGCAAGGGTTGTCTGTTTCCATCTCAGGTGGGATTCATCTTGTCTATTGTTCAATGCCCATCCTTGGAGTCCATCTGGACTTGTGTAACACTGGAATGGTAGTCATCTCAGGCTAGCTCCCTGTCCAGGTACCTTGTTGCCAGATTAGTATCATCTCAGGCTCACTTTTTCAGGGAATGTTAGGCTACTGATCATTCAGATGTTTAATGGTCAGAACACTAAGCATAGGCACAGCCTCTCTCTTCTCTGCCACCTACTGATACACATGTGACACTGCAGCCACACCTACAATACCTCTAGGGGCAGGATATTGATTCTTATTTGACCTCATATGAAGTTGTTGTAACACTGATAAATGTATACATTAAGATAATAAAATAAATATGTGAAAACATAAAAGATTCATCATATACTACACACCAAGAAAAATGTAAAGCCTTCTTATTCACCAAATAGCATAAGAAGACAACATGCTTTCTGTGTCACTAGAGAGAGCTGTGCCCTGCACCAGTGATCTCATACCCAGCAAGTTGGCAGTTACTTTCCTTTTAATCCTTAAAGCATCTTTAAAAACATAATGGTAAATAATTAACAGCTGAGCTAGCCTTATGTGCTAATCTTAATTAATGAAGGGTTCTTTTAATGCTTCACTACTCAAGTTTCAATTTTAATGTATGTTGGTCACAGCTATTGACAAAGTTTGGCCTTGTTGCACCTCCTGATTTGCACTACGTCCCACTGTGACAATCATATGTATTCATAATTTTAAATGTGTTTTTTTGTTCATTTGTTTGTTTTAGCAGAAAAGTTTATTCTATATTGGGAAGAGGAATAGAGTGATCCAGAAAATGCCAAGTCCATCTTGGTGGAAGGAGTTCCTCAAAGAAAATAAAAATTTAAATAGAGCACCACAGATGAGTCCTCATTAAAATATGGTATTTCTCACCATTGATAACCTTTTTTCATCACATACGCTAGTCTGACAACTTGTCAGGACTTTGTAAAACCTCTTCCCCAGGAGAAAAGTCTCCCTTCTGGATGGAACTTTTCCTGCTGCCAGTGTGAGATTCTTGAGGAACTTCCCATTTTGGGGGGTTGGGGCATTCTTTAAATAGTCTGCTTAAGAGATACTGGTGTCTATAATACATTCATCTCTGCCAGGAAGGTTACAAGCAGTACCTTAGAGGATTCAGAAATCCCTAGGAAAATTGGAAGAGACTTTTAAAGTCTGTGTAGGTCACTTTTTTTTTCTCTTGAGTTCTGATGTGTATCTTTGAATTATTTTATTTTGAGTTTTTTATTATACTATCATTTTATTACATTATTTCTAAGGTAGATCTAAACACTGGCTACTTAGGAGGTCTTTCTTGGGCAGCTACCTGATTTACCTACTCATCTTTGTTATTGTTGTCATCATTGTTGTTGTTATTGTGGATTTTTTTAATGTTTGTTCTCAAAGAAGCAAAATTCATGAACATGTTTATGACATTATATTCAGTGAAAAAATGACATACTAACCCAGACAAACAGTATGACCCAACTCATATTGAAATATTAATACAGAAATATGCATATCATTGTGCATGTTGAATAGCAGATAAAGGAATTATTTCTTGGATTTTCATGTTGAACTGAATAAACACACACCAGTGATGTCATGACTTATTTAAAAAAAAAACCTTTAGAAGATTTTCAGAATTAATTCATTCATCTTCATCTCAACTCCATCATCCTTTCTTTTCTGTCCTGCCAAAATCCATAATTTATAAATTTGGCTCAGCTCCCTAATTTTTATGCAAAATCTTTCATAAAGCATTCAAGAGTGTAATACAATCAACATTTGGAAGGAAGATAGAGCATTTCATACAACAATTTGCAAGCTATTTAAACTGAACATTAATTATCTTCACTTAAAAAAATTATGTTTAACGACCCACCAAAGGAAAAATTTTCTGCCTACTTCCTATTAAATCACTAAGCCTCGTATTTCATGGAAACTTCTTTCTCCCTTTCCCATTATTTCTGTACATCTTTTTCTTAAAACAGTAAAAGAAATCACCACATCAAACCAAAGACTCAAGTTTCTTTATACAATTAAGATTTTGCAACAATTACTTACCATCTATCTTACTCTGCCTGCCAAGGTATCCCAAAAGTCAATTTCTACTGTATAAATTATCCTGATGTGCTCATTTCAATTAACAGAGAATTCTTCCTTAAACTAGTATATTCAAATTTTTTTGTTCCCAAAAAGAATTGTATTAGATAACCTTTGTATGAATTTATTCTTTGTATGTGGTATGTGTGTGTGTGTGTGTGTGTGTGTGTTTTCCTTAGTGAAATTTTGTTTCATCACAGTTATTTTATACACTTCAAATTAATCTTCACATTTGTTAGTGGAGTTAAAAATAAAATAGGCTGGCAAGAGTCAGTCAGTATTCACGTGCATGTTAAATATCACTGGTCTATTTTAGTGATATTAAAATGAAAGATTATTGTATGTCATAAAAATGACATGGACACTTATCTACTCCTTCATAATGAATGTGCTAGTATATCTTTTTGGAAACTAAAAATTTTTATAATACTGTTACCTACAAGTTTCCATGTAATTCTAATGACTACAGAGTTGAATACCCCTATTTTGAAATAAAAATACACCCCATTGTTGTACTTTTACCTCACATTGTTGTCTGTGTTCTATTTTTATCACTTTTTAAAATGTTAGCCTACATTTATCAATTCATATCAAAAAGAATTTACAAGCTGCCAAGTGAATTAAGCTGTGACATACTTATCAGTTCTTACAATGCATATGGGAACTGTGCCCAGGCTCTCCAAATATATCATGCAGTCTTTAAAACCAGCTGAGTTTGGTATGACTGATTCATGGACTATGAAAGACTATTATTTGAGCACTGGATATCCATGAATAAAATTTCTGGCTGGATTTCAGGAGAAACTTGTGATGTGCCATTCAATAAAAAAAGAAATTATGAGTTTGACCAAATAGGAAATGGAGATAAAATTCCATTCTTTTTAATATGCTTTAACAATGGAATGTAGATGATGATGTCAAAGAGTCAAGCTGTGAAGCACACATTGTGGGAAGCAAAAGAGAATGGACTGAACAACACTAAAAGCTCAGAAGTGATGATTTCCTTTTGAAATATAATACCTGGTATTGTTTTTTATAATAGAATGTGTCGTAGATTGACAAAAGTATTTCACATACTGGAATTCACAATCATGGAAAAACAAATGAAATAAAATATCAAAATGTAACCAGTTGTTGATAAGATCAGTTACACTATTCTCTTCATATTTTTATTAATTTTCAAATTTTCTAGACAATATAGATAAATTTCATAATTTCTACCTACAAGATATATTATTAAAACAAATGTGTGTGAAGGAAAGGCCATCCAGAGACTGCCCCACCTGGGGATACATCCCATATACAAACACCAAACCCAGACACTATTATAGATGACAAGAATTGCTTGCTGAGAGGATCCTGATATAGCTGTCTCCTAAGAGGCTTTGCCAGACCTTGACAAATACAGAGGCAGGTACTCACACCCAACCATTGGACTGAGCATGTGGTCCCCAATGGAGGAATTAGAGAAAAGACTGGAGGAGCTGAAGGGGTTTGCAACCTCATAGGAAAAACAACAATGTCAACCAAGCAGTCACCCATGAACTCCCAGGGACTAAACCACCAACCAAAGAGCACACATGGAAGGACCGACGGCTCCAGCTGCATATGTAGCAGAGGATGGCCTTGGTGTGCATCAGTGGACGAAGAGGACATTGATACTGTGAAGGCTCGATGCCCCACCATGGTAGGGAGGCAGAAGTGGGTAGATAGGTAAGGGAGCATACTATGGAAGCAGAGGGACAGGGGATAGGATAGGGTTTCTGAAGAGGAAACTGGGAAAATTGAATGTAAATAAATAAAATATTCAATAAAAATAAATAGAGATAAGAGCCACCACCTTCCAGTCCATGATTTTAAAAAAAGCAAACACACATTTATAGTCTAAAAAAAAAGGGGTGTGTATGTAAGCAGGATTTTATTTGTCTCACTTTAATTTTTCCAATTTATTTTTAAAATATAATAGTTTAATTATGTTTATGTAATTTCCAATATCTTTGCCTCCCTACAGTTTCTCACATTTTCACACCCACACACATTTATGAGGCTTTTCAATTATATATGCGTGTGTATTTGCATGTATATGTATGTGTGCATGTATGTGTGGGCATGTATATACAAAGAATATGTAAACTCTCTGGAGAAGAACAGCTAGGTACACACAGGGCATAAGCTCAGTGGAGCAGCTGGGACAGGAGACTTCCAATCACCACTTACACCAGGGAGCCAGGCACCTCCACAGCCTTCAGTGCATAGCCCACCAGGAGAGAGTGTTATCACAGCAGCACTTTCGCTTCTGAGCATGGAAGTGAGATCTCCACATTCTCTCCAGTATCTCTCTGTAGGGGAACAGCTAGGCATACACATGGAATATGACCAATGGAGCAGTGGGGACAGGAGACTTCTGAATACCATTTGTACCAGGAAGCCAGTCAGCTCCACAGATTTCTGTGCATTGACCCTGCCAGAAGAGAGTTGATCTCCCAGAAAGTACTGACACAGGCTTACAGGCCCACAGAAGGGACAAGTTCAAACCAGAGACAGAAAGACCAACTAACACCAGAGAAAATCAGATGGCAAAAGGCAAGCACAAGAATGATACCAAAAGAAACAAAGGCTACTTGGAAACATGAGAACCCAAGTCTTCCACCACAGCAAATCCTAGATACACCAACACACCGGAAAAGCAAGAGTTTGGATTTAAAATCAAATCTCATGATACTAATAGAGGACTTCAAGAAGTACATAATTAACTCCGTTAAAGAAATAGAAATAGATTAGGATATTTCTATCCTAATCAACAGGATATCCGTCAACAGGAAGAAACCCATAAAAAGGAAACACAAAGAAACATAGGAGAACAGGGTCAACAGGTAGAAACCCTTAAAGAGGAAACACAAAAATCCCTTAAAGAATTACATGAAAACACAAACAAACAATTGAAGGAACTGAACTAAACAATCGAGGATCTAAAAAATAGAACTAGAAACAATAAAGAGATTAAAAAGTAAGACAACTCTTGGAGATAGAAAACCTTGGAAAGAAATCAGGAAGCATAGAAGCAAGCATCAACAACAGAATACAAGAGATAGAAGGTGCTGAAGATACTATAGAAAACATTGACTCAACAGTCAAAGAAAATGCAAAATGCAAAAAGCCCCTAACCCAAAACATCCAGGAAATCCAGGGCACAATGAGAAGACCAAACCTAAGGATTATAGGTATATGAGAGCAAAGATTTACAACTTAAAAGGCCAGTAAATTTCTTAAACAAAATTAAAGAAGAAGCCTTCCCTAACCTAAAGAAAGAAATACCCATGAATGCACATGAAGCCTACAGAACTCCAAACAGACAGGACCAGAACAGAAATTCCTACCGGCACATAATAATCAAGACACCAAATGCACTAAACAAAAAAAAATTTTAAAAGCAGTAAGGGAAAAAGGCCAAGTAACTTATGAAGGTAGACCTATCAGAATTACACCAGACTTCTCACCAGAAATGATGAAAGGTAGACAATCCTGGGCAGATCTCATACAAACCCTAAGAGGAAACAAATGCCAGCCCAGACTTCTATACCCAGCAAAACTCTCATTCACCATAGATAGAGAAACCAATATATTCCATGATAAAACCAAATTTACACATTATTTTCCACAAGTCCAGCTCTACAAAGGTTAATACATGGAGAATGCCAACAAAAGGAGAAAAACTACACCCTAGAAATAGCAAAAAAGTAGTCTTCTTTCAACAAACCCAAAAGAAGATAACCACACAAATATAACAATAACATCAAAAATAACAGGAAGCAACAATCATTATTCCTTAATATCACTTAAGATCAAAGGACTCAATTCCCCAATAAAAAGGCATAAACTAACAGACTGGATTCCTAAACAGGATCGAGAATTTTGCTGCATAGAGGAAAAGCACCTCAGTGCGAAAAACAAACACTTCCTCAGATAAAAGGTTGGAAAGTAATTTTCCAAGCAAGTGGTCCCAGGAAACATGCTGGAGTATAAAACATCAGATAAAATTGACTATCAACAAAAGTCACCAAAAAAGACATGGAAGGACACTTCATATTCATCAAAGGAAAAAAATCTATCACAAAGAACATCTATGCTCCAAATGCAAGGACACCGACATTTGTAAATGAAGCTTTACAAAAGCTCAGAGCACACACTGCACCTCACACAATAACTGTGGGTGGTTTCAACACTCCACTCTCCTCAATAGACTGATCAGGAAAACTCAAACTAAAGAGAGACACATTGAAACTAATTGAAGTTTTGGTAAAATGGATTTAACATATATATATATATGTTAAGGCCAAGTAACTTTTATATATATATATATATATATATATATATATATATATATATATATATATATATATATAAAACACTTCATCCTAAAGCAAAAGAATATACCTTCTTCTCATCACCTCATGGTACTTTCTCCAAACTCAACCATATAATTGGTCACAAAACAGACCTCAACAGATATAAGGAGAATGAACTAATCCCATGACTCCTATCAGATCACTATGGAATAAGGAAGGCCTTCAATAGCAACAAAAACAACAGAAAACCCACATACACATGGAAGCTGAACAATACTCTACTCAATAATACCTTGGTCAAGGAAGAAATAAGGAAAGAAATCAAAGACTTTTTAGAATTTAATGAAAATTAAGGCACAATGTACCCAAACGTATGAGACACAATGAAAGCAGTGCTAAGAGGAAAACTCAGAGCTGTGAGTGCCTCCAAAAAGAAATGGGAGCCAACATACAATAACAACCTAACAGCACACCTAAAAACTCTAGAACAAAAAGAAGCTAATACACCTAAGAGGAGTAAATGGCAGGAAATCATCAAACTCAGGGCTTAAATCAACCGAATAGAAACAAAAGAAATAAACAAATAAATAAATCAACAAAACCAGAAGCTGGTTCTTTGAGAAAATCAACAAGGTAGGTAAACCCTTAGCCAGACTAACCAGAGGGCACAGAGATAGTATCCAATTTAACAAAATTAGAAATGAAAAGGGAGCTATAACAAAAGAAACAGGAAATTCAAAAAGCATCAGTTCCTACGACAAAAGCCTACACTCAACACAACTGGAATATCTGGATGAAATGGACAATTTTCTAAACAGATACCAAATACCAAAGTTAAATCGGGATCAGATAGACCATCTAAACAGTACCATAACCTCTAAAGAAATAGAAGCAGTCATTGAAAGTGGCCCAACCAAAAAAAGCACAGGACCAGATGGTTTTGGTGCAGAATTCTACCAGACCTTCTAAGAAGACCTAACATTAATATTCTTCAAACTGTTCCACAAAATAGAAACAGAAGGAGAACTACCTAACTCATTCTATGAAGCCAGAATTATCCTGATACAAAAAGCACAAAAAGATCCAACAAAGAAAGAGAACTTTTCCCTTAAGAATACTGATGCAAAAATATTCAATAAAATTCTTTCCAAATGAATCTAAGAACACATCAAAATGATCATTCACCATGATCAAGTAGGCTTCAACCCAGGAATGCAGGGATGGTTCAATATATGGAAATCCATCAGTGTAATCTACTACATAAACAAACTCAAAGAAAAAAAAAAAACAAATGGTCATTGCATCAGATGCTGAAAAGGCATTTGACAAAATTCAGCATCCTTCTATGTTAAAAGTCTTGGAAAGAACAGGAATTCAAGGCCCATACCTAAACATAGTAAAAGCAATATACAGCAAGCCAGTAGCCAACATCAAACTAAATGGAGAGAAACTTGAAGCAATCCCACTAAAATCAGGGAGTAGACAAGGCTGCCCTCCTTCTCCATATCTATTTAATTTAGTACTTGAAGTTCTAGCTAGATCAATTAGATAACAAAAAGAGGTCAAAGGAACACAAATTGGAAAAGGAAGAAATCAAACTATCACAATTTGCGGATGATAGGATCGCATAATTAGGCATCCCAAAAAAAAAAAAAACTCCACCAGAGAACTCCTACATTTTGATAAACAACTTTAGCAAAGTGGCTGGTTATAAAGTCAACTCAAGCAAATCTGTAACCTTCCTATACTCAAAGGATAAGCAGGCTAAGAAAGAAATTAGGAAAATGTCAGCCTTCACAATAGCCACAAACAATATAAAGTATCTTGGTGTGACTCTAACTAAACATGTGAAATGTCTGTATGACAAGAACATTAAGTCTGTGAAGAAAGAAATCAAAGAAGATCTCAGAAGATGGAAAGATCTCCCATGCTCATGGATTGGCAGGGTTAATGTAGTAAAAATGGTCATCATGCCTAAGGCAATCGAAAGATTCAATGCAATCCCCATCAAATTTTCAACTCAATTCTTCATCGAGTTAGAAGAGCAATTTCCAAATTTATCTGGAATAACAAAAAACCCAAGGTCAAAATAATCACTTGATCTTAGGCAAAGGAGCTAAAACCATCCAGTGGAACAAAGACAGCATTTTCAACAAATGGTGCTGAATCACCTGGCAGTCACCATGTAGTAGGATTAGACTTGATCCATTCTTATTTCCTTGTACAAACCTCAAGTCCAAGTGGGTCAAGGACCTCCATATAAAAGCAGACACACTGAAACTAATAGAAAAGAAAATGGGGAAAACCCTTGAGGACATGAGCCCAGGGGAAAAGTTCCTGAACAGAACTCCAATAGCTTATGCTCTAAGATGAAGAATTGACAAATGGGACCTCATAAAATTAAAAAGTTTCTGTAAGGCAAAGGGCATTGTTAAAAAGACAAAACAGCAACCATCAATTTGGGAAAGGATATTCACCAACCCTACATCTGATAGATGGCTAATATCTGATATATACAAAGAACTCAAGAAGTTAGACCCCAGGGAACCAAATAACCCTATTAAAAATGGACTACATTTTTTTTAACCTAAACAAAGAATTTTCACCTGTATAAATTCAGATGGCCAAGAAGCACATTAAGAAATGCTCAACATCATTAGTCATTAGGGAAATGCAAATCAAAACAACCCTGAGATTTCACCTCACACCAGTCAGAATGGCTAAGTTTAAAAACTCAGGAGACAGCAGGTGTTGGCGAGGATGTGGAGAAAGAGGAACATTCCTCCACTGCTGGTGGGGCTGTAAGATGATACAACCACTGTGGAAATCAGTCTGGAGGTTCCTCAGAAAACTGGACATGACACTTCCGGAGGACCCTACTATATCTCTCCTGGGCATATACCCAAAGGATTCCCTGGCATGCCATAAAGACACATACTCCATTATGTTCATAACAGCCTTATTTATAGTAGCCAGAAGCTGGAAAGAACCCAGATGTCCCTCAATGGAGGAATGGATACAGAAAATGTGGTATATTTACACAATGGAATACTACTCAGCAATTAAAAACAATGAATTCATGAAATTTTTAGGTAAATGGTTGGATCTGGAAAATATCATCCTAAGTGAAGTATCCCAATCACAAAAAAATACACATAGAATGCAATCTCTGATAAGTGGATATTAATTAGCCTAGAAGCTCTGAATATTCAAGGCACAATTAGCATAACAAATGACTCCCAGGAAGAAGTAAGGAGAGGGTAATGATCCTGGAAATGTTTGATCTAGCATTGTAGGGGATTACCAGGACAGAGAAAAAGGAGGGAGGTGATTGGAGAATGGGTGGAGAAAAGAAGGCTTATGGAACATATGGGAAGGGGGGAACTGGGAAAGGGGAAATCATTTGGAATGTAAACAAAGAATATAGAAAATAAAAATATATAATAATAATAATAAAGCAGGACCACCACACCTGGATGTAAGCTCTTCTTCACCTATAACTTGACATATCCCAAGCTAGCCTTGAACTCAAAGATCTGTTTATCTTTATCTCCTGGGATTAAGGGTCTGTACCACCATGTTTTGTCCAGCTTTATATGAACACTATTCCTCAAGGTCTAGATCCAAAGCCTGTGTCTTCCTGCCTCAAGATGTGGATAACAATGTGCTCTCCATTTCTGGATTGTTGCTCATTTCAGATTAAAATTCCCAAATTCAAATTAACCAAGTGCCAGTTCAACTCCAAAAATATGAGCAATAACCTTAGCAGGGTGGGATCTTGCCCTGAAGTCACCATTCCCTTAATCTACGTGTATATAGGATTCATCATTTTACTTCTTGGTGCCTTTTTATTCTCTGACTCATACATGTTGTACTTTTCCTTTTAATGCTTGTTCCTTTTTATCTAAAGGTTCTTTATAAGAGTAGAATTTGTAACCAAACAACAGAATTTGTACCAGGCTATTTTGAGACTTATTTTGTCAAAGTGATTAATCTAAATCTCTTCACCTTTGCCTCAGGCAGACTCTTCAGACAATGGCAAAAAGAAGTCATGTTCTTTTCCAAAATATCACAGAAACAGTTTCTTGGCCACATACTTCCATTCTGCTCCACTAAAACCTCTTGTATAAGGTCTGCACAATTCAAGTTATCCTTAACACCAATGCTTTCCATATTCCTACTTGTCCCTTAAGTCCCACTTAAAACATTCCATGGCCTTCCAAATCCAAACTCTCAAAATCCACATTCTTCCAAACAGAAGCATGGTCAGGCTTTTCTAAGTCCCTTTTACCAACTTTGGTCTTAAGTTGGTTTTCCATTGTTGTGAAGATACACCATGACCAAGGCAACTCTTATAAAGGGCAACAATTAATTGGGGCTAGCTTACAACTTCAGAGATTTTGTCCACTATCATCAAAACAGGAAGGATGATGGCTTCCAGGCAGTCATGGACATCTTGTTCTGAAGAGAAACAGGAGAACACCTGAATTCTCAGGCAGCTAGGTGGAAGCTCTCAAAGCCCACCCACATGGTGATAGACTCCAACAAAACCACACCTGCTAATAGTGCCACTCCCTGGACCAAGCATATTCAAACCCTTACAATTGGGTAAAAATTTAGTGGCTCATCCCTACTGAAGATGAGTTCTCCCACTTCTACAGTCATTGGTTTTCTATAGCCCTTTGCTTTTGGTGGGTCATTGTGAAATCTCACCCATTTATATTGGCGTGACAACTGGTGTTATTATAATTTATATCTTGTTCACTTAACAACACTCTTTATAGGTATAAATTCAATGTCATATCTCGGAGATACAATTTGCCACTTCCTGTTCTTATAGTTCATACCATCTTTCATTCCCCTTTCGACAGTATTCCCTGAACCTTAGGTAGAGAAGTAGTATTGCATATTTATCAAATAGAACTAAAAGCATAATGCTCAGTTGTTCATTTTTACTAGTTGCAGTTTTTTGTAATGGTCTCCATCCTCTGATAAAAGAAATGTCTTGAATAAGCTGCAGGAGCTATGTTTATCTATGGGTATAAGAATTCATATTTAGAATATAGTTAGGAAATGTATTGGTTTTTTAAAAGTTGCAGTATTAGATTCTCCTAAGAACAATGACCTCTCTAGGTAAGACTATGTGCCTATATTTTCAGTACTAGATGTGTTTTCTATCCTGTTCTTCTGACTTTAAGTCCACTTAGATAGTTGATATAGACAAAAATATAAGTTCCATTATTGCACTTTTAAGAATGTCTTGCTGTGGATTCATTGCTATGATCCATATGCTTTGGCACTGGGTAAAATTATTGAATCCTTTCTTCCCTTGGCAGACTATATAATACTGTCTGTGGCCACAAAGGAGCGTTCTCTAGGAATATGCAATCAGATAAGACACCATACAATTATTTGAGTCCTTTGCCCAAAACGCATGTTATCTTCAGAAATAGGGACTTACCTTCAGCATCTGGGAGGCAACCAGAAACAAAACAGCAGTCTATATTGTCTAGGGAGATTTTGTACTCCCCTGACCAACAACATAAATGGGTTTTTCTCATACTTGTTATTGAGCCTTTTGTCAGGGAACTATTGCTTTTGGGGAAGGCATTGTTATCTCAAATGTCACAATTTCATTTATAATATGTGGGGATTTATATTACATCCTTTAGGTAAGGATAAAATAATGTGAATCCTTACTGCTATTTCAAGTATCCTTAGTGTTATTTATCCCATCTCTCCCTAAGCTTCTCCTTCTATATTGCTTCCACTGCCTTAACCCTAATTAAAGTGTCCCACTTTTTCTATTTATCCACCATATTACTTGTATACTGCTGTTCTTCTCTCAGAGTTCTTGTCCTATCCCCCATTTTTTCTATTTTATTTTCCTTATTTATGAAATAGATAGAAAAATAAAAATGAATGAGTGCAATAAACACCTTTCAGTAAAAGCTATGATTAATAATGGTCTCAACTCTCTTGAAAAGACAGAATATCTGAATGGTTTAATAAGCACAGTCATCTTTCTGTAACTCTGATTTAAAGATAGATACCAACTTAAAGAGAAAGGATGAAAAAGTGATTGAAGTAGGAAGAAAGCAGATGTGGCTATTCTTGTATCTGATAAAACAGACTTCAAAATAAAACTATTCAGAAAAGATACCAAAGGGCACTTCATTCTAATCTAGAGAATAGTCAACTAAGAAGACAATACAATGTTAAAAAAATATGTATCACACTCTGGGGCACACATTTTCATAAAAAGAATGCAACTGTAATTAAAATCACAAATTAATACCAATCCAATAAAAGGAGGCAATTTTAGTGACCCATTTTTTTCTTATAGTGTCTTCATTCCTACAGAGTGGTGTTCATGGTCCTGGAAGGTACTCTGCAGATTACCAGAGGAGAAAGGTAACTAACTCATCTACTAATCCTGCAGTCTACAGTAATAGCCTGTCTACATAAAAAGCTGAACCAATAATGGCACATAGATTGTAAGAGTAACCAGCTACTATTTAATTGAATTGAAGTCTCATGCAAGGAAGTAAAACCTGTCTGCTTCTGACACTGTTTGAGAGACCTGAGACTAGGTAGGCCATTGGTCTAAGGGAAAATCAGACAGGATTGCTCTGCTAATGGAATGCAATAATTAAATTGCCCTAAATGACATCCTACTAGACCCATAAATCGTGTCTTGCACAGCCATGATCAAAGACAATTCCTCATGTAGTAGAGGGAAACTAATAAGGAGATCCACAACTCATCATTGTTCAAAAAATCAAATACTTTAAAACACTTAGTCATAAACGTGATATCTACACCAAACCCCTCCACTCAGGACTTAGGAAGCTATGCTGAAGAGGAAGCAAAGAGTTTATCAGAGTCAAAGTGAATAGATGAAACCAAGGAAACAGTATATTCTAGGCTCAAAAAGACTGGCACACATATGAGTTTACAGAGACTGTGGAAGCATGCACAGGGTTTATACAGGTTCAAGCCAGACATGGTCCTAGTACTGAGAAGAACAAATTGACAAGATCTCCCATACCTAACCGAGCAACTATATCTAACAAGCACTTGCTAAGGAAACGGTGTTTTTTTTTTTTTGGCGGGGGAGGGGGGGAGGGGGGGAGGTGGAGTTGACACAGGGTTTCTCTGTGTAGCCCTGGCTGTCCTGGACCTCACTTTGTAGACCAGACTGACCTCGAACTCAGAAATCTGCCTGCCTCTGTCTCCCAAGTGCTGGGATTAAAGGTGTGTGCCGCCACCACTGCTTAAGAAAAAGTTTTTATCCTAATGGAGTCTCACTGAGTATACAAACCATCCTAAAGAGTAAGCCCCAATGCCTTCATTAGATAGATGGTCAACATAAAGGGAATTCAATGGTGGTTTTGTAGGGTTGTTTGTTTTGCTTTGTTTTGTTTTTGGTTTGTTTTGTCTCATATTGCTTTGTTTGAGAATTTTTTATCCTACCAGTCTTTTGCTTGTATATTATAGCCTCCAATTTTATATTTTTGTGGTGTTTCTGTCTGTCTATTAGTGGGTTTCTTGTGCTTTTTCACTTTCTTTTTAAATGCTGGTTGGCATATTTTTTTATTCGTCTGTTTTATAAAGTAAAAGAGAAAAATAAATTATAAAGTTGAATGAGTAGTGAGTGGGGATGATTTGGTAGATGATGGGGGAGGTAAAAATATCATCAGACTATATCATATGGATTTTCAATAAAAACAGAAACAATTCAGAAAAATAAGTGCAATAAATTAAAAAAATCAGAAAGAGTACAAATAAATGACTTGATACAACTCAAAAGTTTTGAAATCCAAGAAGAAAAACAAACCTAAATCCAGTAGACAGCAAGAGATGGTAATAATGAAAAGAGGACATTGATGAAAACAAAAAATATTACAAAGAATAAATTAGTATAAGAGCTTTTTCTGTGAGAAATTCAAATCAACAAACCATTGGCTAACCAAAAAGAAAAAAAGAAAAGAAAATGGTGTGTGTGTGTGTGTGTGTGTGTCACATATATATGTGTGTGTGTGTGTGTGTGTGTGTGTGTGTATATATATATATATATATATATATATATATATATATATATATATATATATTGTTCATATAGTCATAGATATGGGGCTATCCACTGGAGCGTTTTTGACTTGCTAATGGTCATGCCTTTAAAGAAAACTGATTTTCCCTTTCCCTACAGCTATCAATTACCAATAGCTCCTCAACTAGGGATGCAACTTCTCATTTACCTTATCGTTCTATGCTGGAATTCCGTCTGACTTGAGGTGTCAAAGCTCTTCTGCTTGCTGTCACAAACTTCTATAAATTATACATGCAACATTTTTATCCAGAAAACACTTCATTATATTCATCTACTACTCTCTCCCATGGTGACCATGCCTTAATTTCTATTCCTTTCAGAATAACCCATTTGTGAGTCTCTGTATTAATCACATATACAGCAAAATGAAGATTCTCTGATGAGAGATGTATTAATCTATGTATATAACAGTAAGTCATTAGGAATCAGTTTAATACTGTGGCCATTTAGCAGAATAGTTGTAGTAAGTTCTCTCATAGGACACATGACTTACAAAGCCACATGTTCGTACCACCTTAATCATGATAAGTAGGTGTGATGAAATCAGAAAGTAGTTGGTTACTACCATAACATCTGTGCCACAATCATACCTATTATGTCAGTCTAGTCACTGTAGCTTATAAGAGTTACAGAGTAATACTGATGATTACTTTTTATAATCCAGTAGCATTTGTAACCACTTCTATCACTATGAAAGCTAACCAGTAAAAATGAAGCTTCTAGGATAGTACTGATTTCTCCATGTTCTATGACTCAAATACATGGTGTCTTCAGCAATAGTTTTATAATCAAGTACCAGAGGGTAACCAGAAACAATTCCAATAGTCTATAATGTTTGAAGATCTATGGGGCTCCATTGACTCACACTTCCAAATAGTCTCTCTCTCTCTCTCTCTCTCTCTCTCTCTCTCTCTCTCTCTCTCTCTCTCTCCCCTCTCTCTCATCTCCTCTCTCTTTTATTATTTATATATAAATATATGTATATATAAATATGTAAGTATATTGTATATTTATAAGAAAGTTTCTATTTCTTTAAAAATAGAACCTACTGAACAAAAATATCAATCACAAAATAAAGATAAAAAAGAGACAAAAATTCTGAAGAATCAAACTAAAAGTTTTTTTAGCTATAACACCTTTATTTTAGAATTTTTAAGATAAAGTCTAAAATGTAAGTTATGATTGTCTTCATATTCCTCCACACTCCAAACAATCTTTAATTAAGCCCAGAATCTAGCTTAGTGGAATAAAGTTAAATGTGCCATGAAAAATAGGCTAAGAAGCTGTCTACCTTTTTCCTTTCCAACATTTCTCATCTGAACGGCATGCTGTGAACACACACTTAAACTGATTGGTATTAATACATGCACACAAATTCCAAAATGTCAGCAAGATTCATTTGCTTTAAAGTTATATTAATTCTGATGATTACAGTGAGTTGGGTAAATAAATCTTAGTGATATACAAAAAAAAAAATTAGTTTCTATTAGAATCAAGCCTAAAATTTTTCTCCTGCACTGTCTCATGCTCACTAATTACACACCGATTTTAGAAAACCTGGTTCTGCAGGCCCTAAACTAGCCTAACACTAATAAAAACCAAACAAACAAAAAAGAAACAAACAAGGTCTTTTCCATATATCTCTTGGAGATACACAAAAAGCAAGATATAACTAAGCACACTAAACATAGTAATGAGAGAGGGGGAGGGAGAAAGGAATGAAAGAAAGACAGAAAGAAGGAAGGAAGGAAAGAAGGAAGGAAGAAAGGAAGGAAGGAAAAAGGAAAGAAGGAAAAAGGAAGGAAATTTACAGGATAAAAATATGGTTTAGAAACAAAAGACCCTAGGATGACCCTACGATGGTCAGAGACTTTCCTCTTAGGAAGCCTCATCTTCAGTGATACTGAAATTATAAAACAAAGGTAGCATTACAAAGATGCCCCAAAAAAAGTTGTCCTGTCCGAGAAAACTGCAAAATAGTGTTGTGGATAGAACTAGAGGCATTCACATAACACTGACATAGTCAAATTGACTAAAACAGAGTGAATCGGGGAGTAAAAGGCATAGGTGAGATCAGATAGCTCAGCAGGAATCAGGTAACAGAACTATGCAGCCACCAGCAGGGGTTGGAATGCGAGCCTTTGAAATCAGAAGATTAATGTGTCTTTGGAGAGTGTGTGATCCACAAGGAGATTGACATTAACTATTCCTTCTTTTCATCCTCATAACTGAAAAATAAGTACATTTAGAACAAAGTTTGAAAATCCAGAATAAAGTTTTTTTCATATATTCTACATTAACATAATGAAGATACTTAATACTCTCAATTTTCTCCTCTATAAGCTGGAAGTATCCATCATAGTCCTTCAATCAGATCGAAAGTAGTTGAGATTTGAAATGACCAATATAGTTGGTTGTTAGAATGTAAAGTCCCCTTTTTTCTTTCCCCCTTCCTATGAAGAACTAAACATAGATGCAGAAAGGACTGATTGTTAATGCCTACTATAATTATGGACAGACAAGTGAAGTTCTGTGAGTGAAACATTTTTACAGTTTGGATTACTCCAAAGCAGACACTGAAACAAGTCTATGTGTATGAAGTGCTTTGTTTCGAGGACATACTAGGAAGTTAAAGAGAGAAAAACAAAGAGAACATGATTATTCGTGGTGCCTTTATAAGTGAGTAGAAATTCAGTCACATTAGGAGATCTTCTAGAAAGATACCTTGTGATTTTCCCATCCAAAGATAGCAGGAGTATGGCCTTTAGCCATCAACTTTTTCAGTTCCAAAGGCTATCTGCCCTATATATGACCTACCCTGGTGTTGGACTGAGAACTTCCTCGGTACTTGAGAAAGCCCGAAATAGTCATAGGTTCCTGCAACTTAAACTGAGAGGGTAGGAAGCTCTAGAATTAGCAGATGCCAGAGGAATATACCTGGTTCTGTGACAGCACCTGTCACATCTTTAGTCCTTTTCAGTATGTTGTGAAGGCCTTTGGGTTTGAAAAGCTCTCCTACAGATTCTGAAAATACTATAAGTGATGATGCCTTCCAAATACGTTACTAGGAACTCTGCGCAAAACCCTATCTGAAGAGACCACACAGAATTTCAAGTCACATTTACATGCCAAATCACTCTCCAGATTTTCTCTTGGGTCAGGTTTGTGGCTTTTGATACATGGCATGTCAAGATATCTGTAAGAATTTAAACCCCTAGTAAAATTTCCCTTCAACAACCTTCCTTCCTGCTTATGAAAAAGATTAAATCAATGTGCTTTGAGAATAGCCAGGTTTTTCTAAGTTTGTCCTGGGTGGGATTTTGTTATATTTATTGAGAATATTTATCATGTTCAAGGAGAAGGGCATACATAATACCATGTAGGTAAGACATGAGACCTCTGCACCAATCAGAGCTATAAATTATCCCACATTATAATAAAACCAAGTTGTTAGAAATCAGGTGCTCCCCTCTGCTGCCCCCAAAGACACAGCGCCAGCAGCCACTTCATCACCTACAGTCAAACACGACATAGTTATTCTTTAAAATGTTCTTCCATCACAGCCCACTCTCTGCATCTCTCTCTCTCTCTCTCTCTCTCTCTCTCTCTCTCTCATTCTATCTCTTGTCCTAGCTTTGAAGTAGTCTTTTGTACTGCCCCCCCACCCAAGTAAATCTGTTGCATGAAATCTTTTGAGTAGTACAATCTTTGTGGCATTCCTTGGACCCTGGCCTCAACTGACCGACCAATGTACTCTGCTGAAAAGTCCTAACATTTATGTTCTGTTCAGAGAATTTTGCCATGTGCCAGTGTATTCAAGGTTATTTCCCACTTCCTTTTCCATTAGATTCAATGTTTCTGGTTTTATGTTGAGGTTCTTTATCCATTTGGAGTTGAGTTCCCTACAGAGTGATGAATACAGGTCAATTTGCATTCTTCTACATGCAGACTGCCAATTAGACCAGCACCATTTATTGAAGATGCTTTCTTTTTTTCCACTGTATACTTTTGTCTTCTTTGCCAAAAATCAAGTGACATATCATGAGGTTTTTATCACTATTGCTCTGTAGTACAATTTGAGGTCTGTGATGATGATTCCCCAGAAGCTCTTTCATTGTCCAGGATTTTTCTGGATATCCTGGTTTGTTTTGTTTTTATTTACTTTTCCATATGAAGATGACAATTGCTCTTTCTAGCGTTATAAACACTGTGTTGGAATTTTGATGGGGATTGCCTTGAATCTCTTCATTTCATTTTTATCTATTTAGTGGAAATTATGATTTGATGCTGTTATGAAGTTTATTTGCCAAAACAGATAAAAAACATCAGTATGTTCAATTTGTAACAAATGTTTAATAAATCACTATGATGCAGCAGTGATGCAAAGATACTAGGCATATTCCCTTAAAGCTCAACTGGAGGTCAGCATGCAGAAGAATGAGAATTGATCCATCCTTGTCTCCTTGTACTAAGCTCAACTCCAAATGGATCAAGGACCTCCACATGAAGCCAGACACTTTGAAGCTAATAGAAAAGAAACTAGGGAAGACCCTTGAGGACATCAGTACAGGGGGAAAGTTTCTGAACAGAACACCAATAGCATATGCTCTAAGATCAAGAATTGACAAATGGGACCTCATAAAATTACAAAGTTTCTGTAAGGCAAAGGACACCATCAAAAGGGCAAATCGACAACCAACAAATTGGGAAAAGATCTTCACCAACCCTACATCAGATAAAGGGCTAATATCCAATATATATAAAGAACTCAAGAAGTTAGACTCCAGAAAACCAAATAACCCTATTAAAAAATGGAGTACAGAGTTAAACAAAGAATTTTCACCTGAAGTACTTCGGATGACGGAGAAGCATCTTAAAAAATGCTCAACTTCATTAGTCATTAGGGAAATGCAAATCAAAACAACCCTGAGGTTTTTTATTGTTTAATTTATTTTTTATTTTCTATATTCTTTCTTTACATTCTAAAAGCTTTCCCCTTTCCCAGTTCCCCCACCCCCATATGTCCCATATGTCCTCTTCTCTCCATTCATTCTCCTGTCTTTCCCCTTCCCTTTTCTCTGTCCTGGTACTGCCCTACAATGCTGGATCAAGCCTTTCCAGGATTAGGGCCCTCTTCTTCCTTTTTCATGGGAATCATTTGATATGCTAATTGTATCTTCAGTATTCAGAGCTTCAGCGCTAATTAATATCCACTTAGCAATGATTGCAGTCCATGTGTATTCTTTTCTGATTGTGTTACTTCACTTAGGATATTTTCCAGTTCCATCCATTTGCAGAAAAAAATTCATGAATTCATTGTTTTTAATTGCTGAATAGTACTCCATTGTGTATATATACCACATTTTCTGTATCCATTCCTCCATTGAGGGATATCAGGGTTCTTTCCAGCTTCTGGCTATTATAAATAAGGCTGCTATGAACACAGTGGAGCATGTGTCCTTATTGCATGATGGGGAATCCTCTGGGTATATGCCCAGGAGAGGTATAGCAGGATCTTCTGGAAGTGAGGTGCCCAGTTTTCTGAGGAACCACCAGACTGATTTCCATAGTGGTTGTACCATCTTACAATCCCACCAGCAGTGAAGGAGTGTTCCTCTTTCTCCACATCCTCACCAACACCTGCTGTCTCCTAAGTTTTTAAACTTAGCCATTGTGACTGGTGTGAGGTGAAATCTCAGGGTTGTTTTGATTTGCATTTCCCTAATGGCTAATGATGTTGAGCATTTCTTAAGGTGCTTCTGGGCCATCCAAATTTCTTCAGGAGAAAGTTCTTTGTTTAGGTCTGTACCCCATTTTTAATAGGGTTATTTGGTTTCCTGGGGTCTAACTTCTTGAGTTCTTTGTATATATTGGATATTAACCCTCTATCAGATGTAGGGTTGGTTTACACTGATACCAAAACCACACAAAGATCTACCAAAGAAAGAGAACTACAGGCCAATTTCCCTTATGAATATCGATGCAAAAAAACTCAATAAAATTCTTGCCAACTGAATCCAAGAACACATAAAGAACACATTGATCCATTCTTATCTCCTTGTACTAAGCTCAACTCCAAGTGGATCAACAAATGGTGCTGGTTCAACTGGAGGTCAGCATGCATAAGAATGGGAATTGATCCATCCTTGTCTCCTTGTTCTAAGCTCAACTCCAAATGGATCAAGAACCTCCACATAAAACCAGACACACTGAAACTAATAGAAAAGAAAGTGGGGAAAACCCTTGAGGACATAGGCACAGGGGAAAAGTTCCTGAACAGAACACCAATAGCTTATGCTCTAAGATCAAGAATAGACAAATGGGATCTCATAAAATTACAAAGTTTCTGTAAGGCAAAGGACACTGTCAAAAGGACAAAAGGGCAACCAACAAATTGGGAAAAGATTTTTTTTTTCAAGACAGGGTTTCTCTGTGTAGCCCTGGCTGTCCTGGAACTCACTCTGTAGACCAGGCTGGCCTCACACACACAGAAATCTGCCTGCCTCTGTCTCCCAAGTGCTGGGATTAAAGGTGGGCATTACCACTGCCCGGCTTTGATAAAACATTTCTAAGTCCTATCTCGCTCTGGGCAATTTTGGTTCCAGACTTTTGATGACTGCTTCTATTTCCTTAGAGTTTATGTGACAATTTAAACTGTTTACCTGATCTTAATTTAACTTGGTAAGTAGAATTTATCACAAAAAATATTCAAGTCATATAGATTTTTCAACTTTGTCAACTACAAGAGTTTGAAGTAAGGCCTAATGATTCGTTGGATTTCCTCATTGTTCCTCATTGTTGTTATGTCCCCCATTTTCATTTCTGATTTTGTTAATTTGGGTGTAGTCTTTCTTTCTTTAAGTTAATTGGTAAGAATTTATCTTGCTTATTGTCTCAAAGGACCTGTTCTTAGTTTCATTGATTTTTTGATTTCCTGCCATCTACTCCTCCTGAGTATGTTTGCTTCTTTTTATTCTAGAGCTTTTAGGTAAGTTTTTAGTTGATAGAATAATATGTCTCCAATTTCCTTATCTTGGCACTTAGTGTTGTGAATGTCCTCTTTGCACTGCTTTCACAGTGCCATATAAGTTTGGTGATGTTGTGCCTTAATTTTTAATGAATTCTAGAACATCTTTAATTTCTTTCTTCATTTTTTTCCATGACCCGGTGTTCACTGAGTAAAGAGTTGTTCAGTTTCCATGACATTGTATGTTTTCTGTTGTTTCTGTTGTTGAAGTCTAGTTTTATTCATCAATAAGATGCAAAGGGTTATTTCAATCTTCTTATATTTGCTGAGGCTTGCTTTCTGACTGATTATAGAGTCAGTTTTGAAAAATGTTTCATGAGGTGCTGAAAAGGTTTTTTGTTTTTGTTTAGGTGAAATTTTCAATACCACATGTTAGAACTATTTGATTTGGGCAGCAGCAGCAGCAGCAGCAGCAGTAGCTGGTCCACCAGAAGGGCTATCAGCAGTGGAACCAAGGTGATAGGGTCCAGGCAGGCCTTGTGCCCGCTACCACTGACCTTCACTGGCCAGTTACTAGAGTCTCTCCACCATCTTGGATCTCGGGCACCAGAAAAATCAGACAGACTGAGGTATGCAAATATAACCCAAGGCCAACATTGCGGGGGTCTAAGCCCAATGGGTGTTGGCCTGCACCCAGGCCCAGGGCTGTTCAGAGGGGCCATCTGTGTGCAAACCTGGCCAGGAGGTTGTTTGCCCTGCCCAGCGCATGCATCACCATTTTGACTACGGGATGCCAGGGAGTTCTAGCAGGCAAAGTCAGCTAAGAGTCATAGCCCAAGGCTAACATAGCGGGGGTCTAATCTGGACAGACCTTGGACTGCCCCCAGGCCCTGGGCTGCTCGGTGGGCCATCTATGTGCCAACCCAACCAGGAGATTGTTAGCCTAGCAGACTCTCCCTGCACTTTCAGGGAGCACACACACACCACCATCCTGGCCACCTGACAGAACCAATTAACAGTCATAGCCCGAGGTGAACTTTGCTCAGGCCTTAGCCTGCCAGGCTTTTGCCTAGACTCAGGGCCTCAGCAGGTAGGCTAGCCTTGCATACACCAACCCGGTTGGGAGATAGGCTGCCCAGCAGAGTGACCAGCACTCAGAAAAGATCCTGCAGCAGCATAGACCATCAGCATTCACTGAAGGAGCAAACAGGCACCTCCTGGTTCACATAGACAACCTGGGGCAAGGTACACTAGGGCTGCAAGAACACCCAAGAGGAAGGCAGTGCATTAGCAATCTGTAACAGGGGAAACCCAGCCATCCAGTGTTGCAGAAATAGCCATATAGCCTCACAGGAGGCACAAATACCAGCCAGAGACAAGACCAACTAACGCCATGTAGCCGCCCGCGGCCACATGTGAACCAAGTACCTGGAAGAGAATTCTGGGGATAAACGGGAAGGGGACAAAAGGGAATTGAGTCAAGATGACAGTTGCTGATAGAGACTGACTTTACTATTATTTAGCCAATATATATAGTCTTTAGAGAACAACCCTGCCCCCCCCCCCAAATGGCCGCGAATTCCTTGGTTCTTCTTTTCAGAGGGTCACCTGCTTCCAGTCCCTTAGGTTTCTGCTGGTCTCCAGGTGAGACTGCCCTGAGGCAGCCTTGGTTGTTAAGGTGAAAGCAGCTGTATTTTCCCAACAGAACAAGGGCCTGAGATAACATCAGGGGAAGGGTGGAGGCTGCGGGCCAGGAATGTCACAGCTTGAATAGGCTGGGCTGAGAAGTCCAGCTAAATGCTGTGGGGGAAGGGACAACGCCAAAAATAACAAACTGGCAAAGGGCAAACTCAGGAACGCTACTAAAAGAAACCTAGGCAATACAGCAGCATCTGAACCAACATCAGCAAGTCCTGATTACACAAACACCCCAGAAAAACAAGATTTGGATTTAAATCATCACTGTTCATGATGCTGCTAGAAGAACACTAAAAGGACATAAATGAATCTCTTAAAGAAATACAGGGGAAAATGAATAAGCTAGAAACCCCTATAATGGAAACACAAAAATCACTTAAAGAAATTCAGGAGAATAAGGCTCAAGAGATAGAAGCCAACAAAGAAGAAAGAAACAAAGAAACACACACACACACACACACACACATACACACACACACACACACAAAAAAAAAAAAACCTTAAAGAAATGCAGGAGAAAGTGAGTCAAACAGCAGAAGTCATGAAAGAGGAAACAGAAAAATCTCTTAAAGAATTACAGGAAAACACAAACAAGAAAGTGAAGGAGCTAAGCAAAACCATCCAGGATCTAAAATCAGAAGTAGAAACAACTAAGAAATCACAAAGGGAGACAACTTTGGAGATAGAAAACCTTGAGAAGAAATCAGGGGCCATAGATGCAAATATCAACAACAGAATGCAAGAGATGGGAGAAAGAATCTCAGATGCCAAAGATACCATAGAAACCATTGACTCAACAGTCAAAGAAAATGCAAAACGCAAAAAGCTTGTATCCCAGAATATCCAGGAAATCCAGGACACAATGAGAAGATCAAACCTAAGGATTATAGGTATAAATGAAAGTGAAGATTTACAGCTGAAAGGGCCAGCAAATATCTTCAACAAAATTATGGAAGAAAACTTTCCCAACTTAAAGAGAGAGATGCCCATGAATGTACAAGGAGCCAACAGAACTCCAAACAGATTGGACCTGAGCAGAAATACCTCTTGTCACATAATAATCAAAACCCCAAATATACTAAACAAAGAAAGAATATTAAAGGCAGCAAGAGAAAAAGGCCAAGTAACATATAAAGGAAGACCTGTAAGAATCACACCAAACTTCTCACCAGAGACCATGAAAGCTAGAAGATCCTGGGCAGATCTCATGCAGACTCTAAGAGAACACAAATGTCAGCCAAGACTACTATACCCAGCAAAACTCTCAATCACAATAGATGGAGAAACCAAGTTATTCCATGACAAAACCAAATTTATACAATATCTTTCTACAAATCCAGCTCTACAAAGAAAAATATGAGGGAAACTCCAATACAAGGAGGGAAACGACACCCTGGAAAAAGCAAGATAGTTACCTTCTTTCATCAAACCCAAAAGAAGATAACCACTCAAATATAAAAATAACATCAAAAATGACAGGAAGTAATAATCACTATTCCCTAATATCTCAACGTCAATAGACTCAACTCCCCCCCCCCAAAAAGACATAGACTAACAGACTGGTTAAGAAAACAGGACCCTACATTTTGCTGCATACAGGAAACACACCTCAATGTCAAAGACAAGAACTACCTTAGAGTAAAAGACTGGAAGACAATTTTACAAGCCAGTGGTCTCAGGAAACGAGCTGGAATAGCCATTCTAATATCAGATAAAATTGACTTTCAACCTAAAGTCATCAAAAGAGATACAGAAGGACACTTCTTGCTGGTCAAAGGAAAAATCCACCAAGAAGAACTTTCAATTCTGAACATCTATACGCCAAATGCAAGGGCACCCTCATTCATAAAAGAAACTTTACTAAAGCTCAAAGCACACATTGCGCCTAACACAATAATTGTGGGTGACTTCAACACTCCATTCTCCACAAGGGACAGATCAGGAAAACAGAAAATAAATAGGGACACAATAAAACTAAATGAAGCTTTGGACCGATTGGACTTGACTGATATTTATAGAACATTTCACGCTAAAACAAAAGAATATACCTTTTTCTCAACACCTCATGGTACCTTCTCCAAAATCGACCATATAATTGGTGACAAGACAGACCTCAACAAATATGAAAAGATCGAACTAATCCCATGCCTCCTATCATATCACTATGGAGTAAGAGTGGTCTTCAATGGCAACAAAAACAACAGAAAGCCCACATACACATGGAGGCTGAACAATAACCTACTCAATGACACCTTGGCCAAAGAAAAAATAAAGAAAGAAATCAGAGACTTTTTAGAATTTAATGAAAATGAAGGCACAACATACCCAAATCTTTAGGACACAATGAAAGCAGTGCTAAGAGGAAAACTCATAGCCCTGAGTGCCTCCAAAAAGAAAATGGAGAGTGCATACACTAGCAGCTTAATGACACACCTGAAAGCCCTGGAACAAAAAGAAGCCAATTCACTCAGGAGGAGTAGAAGACAGGAAATCATCAAACTCAGGGCTGAAATCAGTCAAGTGGAAACAAAGAGAACCATACAAAGAATCAACGAATCCAGAAGCTGGGTTTTTTTTGTTTGTTTGTTTGTTTTTGGTTTTGTTTTTTTTTTTTTTTGAGAAAATCAACAAGATAGATAGACCCTTAGCCAGACTGACCAAAGGGCATAGAGAAAGTATCCAAATTAACAAAATTAGAAATGAAAAGGGGGATATAACAACAGAAACTGAGGAAATTCAAAATATCATCAGATCCTACTACAAAAGACTATACTTAACACAACTGGAGAATCTCGAGGAAATGGACAATTTCCTAGACAGATACCAAATACCAAAATTAAATCAGGACCAACTAGACAGTCTAAACAGTCCCATAACCCCTAAAGAAATAGAAGGGGTCATAGAAAGCCTTCTAACCAAAAAAAGCACAGGACAAGATGGCTTCAGTGCAGAATTCTATCAGATCTTCAAAGAAGACCTAACACCAATACTCTTCAAACTATTCCACAAAATAGAAACAGAAGGAACACTACCCAATTCCTTCTACAAAGCCACAATTACGCTGATACCAAAACTATACAAAGATCAAACAAAGAAAGAGAACTTTCCCTTATGAACATCTATGTAAAAATACTCAATAAAATTCTTGCCAACCGAATCCAAGAACACATCAAAATGATCATCCACCATGATCAAGTAGGCTTTATCCCAGGGATGCAGGGTTGGTTCAATATACAGAAATCCATCAATGCAATCCACTACATAATCAAACTCAAAGAAAAAAAACCACATGGTCATTTCATTGGATGCTGAAAAAGCATTTGACAAAATTCAGCATCCTTTCATGCTTTAAAGTCTTGGAAAGAACAGGAATTCAAGGCCCATACCTAAACATAATAAAAGCAATATACAGCAAACCAGTAGCCAGCATCAAACTACATGGAGAGAAACTTGAAGCAATCCCACTAAAATCAGGGACTAAACAGGGCCGCCCACTTTCTCCTTAGCTTTTCAATATTGTACTTGAGGTACTAGCTCGGGCAATTAGACAACATAAGGAGGTCAAAGGGATACAAATTGGAATGGAAGAAGTCAAACTATCATTATTTTCAGATGATATGATAGTCTACCTAAGTGACCCAAAAAACTCTACTAGAGAACTTCTTCAGCTGATAAACAACTTCAGGAAAGTGGCAGGTTACAAAATCAACTCAAGCAAATCAGTGGCCTTCCTATACTCAAAGGATAAGCTGGCTGAGAAAGAAATTAGGGAAATGACCCCCTTCACAATAGCCACAAACAGTATAAAGTATCTTGGGGTGACTCTTACCAAACTTGTGAAAGATCTGTTTGACAAGAACTTCAAGACTCTGAAGAAGGAAATAGAAGAAGAGCTCAAAAAAATGGAAATACCTCCCGTGCTCATGGATCGGCAGGATTAATATGTTAAAATGGCCATTTTGCCAAAAGCAATATACAGATTCAACACAATACCCATCAAAATCCCAACTCAATTCTTCATAGAGTTAGAAAGAGCAATTCTCAAATTCATCTGGAATAACAAAAAACCCAGGATAGCTAAAACTATTCTCAGCAACAAAAGAAATTCTGGGGGAATCAGTTTCCCTGACCTCAAGCAATACTACAGAGCAATAGTGTTAAAAACTGCATGGTATTGGTACAGTGACAGGCAGGGGGAATCAATGGAAAAGGATTGAAGATCCAGAAATGAACCCACACACCTATGGCCACTTGATCCTCCCCAAAGGGGCTGAAAACATCCAATGGAAAAAAGATAGCCTTTTCAAGAAAAGGTGCTGGTTCAACTTGAGGTCAGCATGCAGAAGAATGCAAATTGATCCATCCTTGTCTCCTTGTACTAAGCTCAAATCCAAATGGATCAAGGCCACATAAAGCCAGACACTCTGAAGCTAATAGAAAAGAAACTGGGGAAGACCCTTGAGGACATCGGTACAGGGGGAAGTTCCTGAACAGAACACCAATAGTGTAAGATCAAGAATTGACAAGTAGGACCTCATAAAATTACCAACTTTCTGTAAAGCAAAGGACACCATCAAAAGGACAAATCGGCAACCAACAAATTGGGAAAAGTTCTTCACCAACCCTACATCAGATAGAGGGCTAATATCCAATATATACAAAGAACTCAAGACGTTAGACCCCAGTAAACCAAATAACCCTATTAAAAAAATGGGGTACAGAGTTAAACAAAGAATTCTCACCTGAAGAACTTCGGATGGCAGAGAAACATCTTAAAAAATGCTCAACTTCACTAGTCATCAGGGAAATGCAAATCAAAACAACCCTGGGATTTCACCTTGCACCAGTAAGAATGGCTAAGATTAAAAACTCAGGAGACAGCAGGTGTTGGAGAGGATGTGGAGAAAGAGGAACACTCCTCCACTGCTGGTGGGGTTGCAAATTGGTACAACCACTCTGGAAATCAATCTGGCGGTTCCTCAGAAAACTGGACATATCACTTTCGAAAGATCCTGCTATACCACTGCTGGGCATAAACCCAGGGAATTCCCAAGCATGTAATAAGGATACATGCTCCACTATGTTCATAGCATCCCTATTTATAATAGCCAGAAGCAGGAAAGCACCCAGGTATCCCTCAACAGAAGAGTGGATGCAAAAAATGTGGTGTATATACACAATGGAGTACTATTCAGCCATTAGAAACAATGAATTCATGAAATTATTAGGCAAATGGATGGAGCTGGAGAACATCATACAAAGTAAGGTAACCCAGTCTCAAAAGATGAATCATGGTATGCACTCACTAAAAAGTGGATATTAGCCTGGAATTAAACTGGAATACCCAAAACATAATCCACACATCAAATGAGGTACAAGAAGAATGGAGGAGTGGCCACTGGTCCTGGAAAGACTCAGTGTAGCAGTATAAGGCAAAACTAGAACAGGGAAGTGGGAAGGGGTGGGTGGGACAACAGGGGGATGGAAGGGGGCTTATGTGACTTTGGGTGATTGGGGGACCAGAAATAGGAAATCATTTGAAATGTAAATAAAAATTATATCGAATAAAATAAAAAAATCTCACAACTACTTTTGTGAACAAACAAAAAAAGATAAAAGCTTTAAAATGCAAAAAAAAAAAAAACAACCAAAAAAGAACTATTTGATTCACAACCTCTATTAATTTCAATTAATTTCATTATTTTGTTGTTTAGTTTCTGTCTCAATGACCTGTCTTTTGGTGAAAGTGACATGTTGAAGTCTTCCACTATTAATATGTAGGGTTGGATATATGATTTAACCTTTAGTTATCTTTCTTGTATAAATGTGGTTGCCTTTGCATTTGACACATATATATTCAGAAATGTCATCCTAGTAAATTTTTCATTTGACTAGTATGAAATATCTTTCCCCAGCTCTTTTTATTATTTCTGTTTAAAAGACTGTTCTACTAAATATTAAAATGGTAAAAGCACCTTGTTTCTTGGGACTGTTTGTTTGGAAGACTTTTCAGGCCCTTTACTCTGAGGTAATGTCTATCTTTGTTGCTGAGGTATGTTGCTTGTATGCATCAGGATCACGGATCCTGTTTTCACATGCATTCTTCTGGCCTGTATCTTTTCACTGGAGAGTTGAAGCCATTGATGTTCAGAGATATTAATAGCCAATTAAGTGCTAATTCTTGTTATTTTGATGCTAGGGATGGTAGAGCATGTGTGTGTGTGTGTGTGTGTGTGTTTGTGTGTGCTCTGCTCTACTGTAGATAGCTTTTTTCTAACTATTCTAAAAATTTTATGTTTGAGACAGCTAGTTTTATGCTAGACTGTTAGTGTCTCTGCTAGTAAAAATTCTAAAAGCTCTTTGCATAGCTCATGGATTTTCTGACCAAAGTCAGAAAAACTGCTATAAAAAAATTCTTGGATAATCCAAACAAGTCAGGAATCCTGTTAGAAAAAAATCTAAAAGTAATTCTAGAGTTTTCTGATTAAAATCAGAAGGCCAAAAACAAATTCTAAAAGAGTTATGTCAGCTATATAATTCCTACTAGAAGAATTCTAAAAGAGCTATGAAAAATTTTTAAAAGCTCTGTGTTCACTCTCCATGGATCTTTCTGACAAAAATCAGAAATCCTCTTAGAAAAACTCATGAAGAGTCAGTTTTGGTCCACAGATAGTTCCTACTAGAGAAAAATTCTAAAGAAAAACTACTATTGCTTTCTGCTAGTTCATCTCATGCAAGAAAAAAAAGCCCATACTTTTTACATATCAATTTATTCCAGGTTCCCATTTGATTATCCTATAAATCAGCATTCCATAATCCCAACCCCGTAATTCTTAAGAGACTCCAAGTACTTTTTTTCCCCCTTTTTTTAACATTGAAGAAAAATTCAGAGATCTCCTTCCTCTGTAAATTTACCTAGGTGGGACCTTGTTCTGAGATTACCATCTGGCTACACCTGGACCAAAATTTGCTATGTCCCAGGCTGATCTTGTGGTTATTATGTGGTGGGCAGATTTTCTTTTCTCATCCAATCTATTTGGTGTTCTATTAGCTTTTCTTGTGAGTTTATTGACATCTCCTTCTTTAGGTTGGGGAAGTTATCTTCTGTGAATTTTTTAAATATTTTCTGGACATTGGTGTTGAGATTTTTTTCTCCTTCTGCTATTCCTATTGTTCTTACATTTGGTCTTTTCATTGTCCCAGATTTTCTGGATGTTTTGTTTCGGGAACATTTTTGATTTAGCAATTTCTAAATCAAATTTCAGGAATCTGCCAACATTTGAATCTGCCTGTCTTTGTATCTTCCTGACAAACTGGCTGAGGAAGTGCAGCTTCCGCTGCTCCTTTAGATCTGTGAAGCTCCTTGTACAATTCGTATTGTATCCTTATATTTATGCATAATTCAGAAATATATATATTGTCAAACTCATGTTTTTAGAGTTCTTTTCCATTGTCTTAAGGGCTGTCCTAAATGTCTCAGGGTATACCATTTTGCTGAGACATTAGTCACACCTTTGTCTCCCTGATTCATGCTATCTCTGATTATCATAGAGTTGTAAATGTTAACAGGTAAGATATTCCTTGGAGGAATGTGAAAATACACACATTAATATACAAATAAGCCTTGTGCTCACAGCAGCAATTGCCATTCGTGGAAGCCTATGTGTGCTGGCCCAGTCCCCAGGGCAGGATACATGTCGTTCTGTCTCCACAAACGCCATGCTGGATTTGGCAGTAACTTTAGCTCTGCAAGATTATCTGGCCAGGACCTTCTGGATATTTGAGGCTTTGTTGATCAAGTCAGGTGTAATTCTGGTATGCCTGCGATTATATCTCACTTTGCCTTTTCCCCTACAGTTTTCAATATTCTTTCTTTGTTCTGTACATTTGTAACATTGGGGTTATTATATGGTGGGCGGATTTTCTTTTCTCATCCAATCTATTTGGTGTTCTGTAAGCTTTTCTTGTGAGTTTATTGACATCTCCTTCTTTAGGTTGGGGAAGTTATCTTCTGTGAATTTTTATATATGCATTTTTTATTTTCTATATTCTTTGTTTACAATCCAAAAGCTTTCCCCTTTCTCAGTTACCCGGTCCCCATATTTCCCATAAGTCCTCTTCTCTCCATCCATTCTCCTATCTACCCCCCTCCCTTTTCTCTGTGGTGAAATGCTGGATCAAGCATTTCCAGGATTAGGGTCCTTTTCTTCCTTCTTCATGGGAATCATTTGATATGCTAATTGTATCTTCAGTATTCAGAGTTTCAGGACTAATTAATATACACTTATCAATGATTGCATTCCATGTGTATTCTTTTGTGATTGTGTTACCTCGCTTAGGATGGTATTTTCCAGTTCCATCCATTTGCCTAAAAAACTTCATGAATTCATTGTTTTTAGTTGCTGAATAGTATTTTATTGTGTATATATACATTTTCTGTATCCATTCCTCTATTGAGGGATATCTGGGTTCTTTCCAGCTTCTGGCTATTATAAATAAGGCTGCTATGAACATAGTGGAGCATGTGTCCTTATTGCATGCTGGGGATTCCTCTGGGTATATGCCCAGGAGAGGTATAGCAGGGTCCTCTGGAAGTGTGATTCCAGTGATCCAGACTGATTTCCATAGTGGTTGTACCATCTTACAATCCCACCAGCAGTGAAGGAGTGTTCCTCTTTCTCCACCTGCTGTCTCCTGAGTTTTTAACCTTAGCCATTCTGGCTGGTGTGAGGTGAAGGAAATCAAAGACCTCAGAAAATGGAAAAATCTGCCATGCTCATGGATTGGCAGGATTAATATAGTTAAAATGGCCATCTTGTCAAAAGCAATATACAGATTCAATGAAATCCCCATCAAAATCCCAACTCAGTTCTTCACAGAGTTAGAAAAAGCAATTCTCAAATTTATCTGGAATAACAAGAAACCCAGGATAGCTAAAACTGTTCTCAACAGTAAAAGAACTGGGGGAATCAGTAGCCCAGACCTCAAGCAATACTACAGAGCAGTAGTGTTTAAAAACTGCATGGTATTGGCACAGGGACAGGCAAGTGGAGCAAAGGAATAGAATTGAAAACCCAAAAATGAATCCACACACCTATGGTTACTTGATCTTTGACAAAGGAGCAGAAAACATCCAGTGGAAAAAAGATAGCCTTTTCAACAAATGGTGCTGGTTCAACTGGAGGTCAGCATGCAAGAGAATGTGAATTGATCCATTCTTATCTCCTTGTACTAAACTCAACTCCAAGTGGATCAAGGACCCCCACATAAAACCAGACACACTGAAACTAATAGAAAAGAAACTGGGGAAAACCCTTGAGGACATGGACACAGGGGGAAAGTTCCTGAACAGAACACCAATAGCTTATGCTCTAAGATCAAGAATTGACAAATGGGATCTCATAAAATTACAAAGTTTCTGTAAGGCAAAGGACACTGTCAAAAGGACAAAATGGCAACCAACAAATTGGGAAAAGATCTTCACCAACTCTACATCCGATAGAGGGCTAATATCCAATATATACAAAGAACTCAAGAAGCTAGACCCCAGGAAACCAAATAACCCTATTAAAAAATGGGGTACAAAACTTAAATCAGGACCAAATAGATCATCTAAACAGTCCCATAACGCCTAAAGAAATAGAAGGAGTCATAGAAAGTCTTCCAACGAACATCATACTAAGTGAGGTAACCCAGTCTCAAAAGATCAATCATGGTATGCACTCACTGATAAGTGGATATTAGCCTAGAAACTTTGAATACCCAGGACATAATCCACACATTAAATGATGTCCAAAAAGAATGGAGGAGTGGCCCCTGGTTCTGGAAAGACTCAGTGCAAGAGTATAGGGGAATTCCAGAACAGGGAAGTGGGAAGGGGTAGATGGAAGAATAGGGGGACGGAAGAGGGCTTATGGGACTTGTGGGGAGTGGGGACCCAGAAAGGGGGAAATCATTTGCAATGTAAATAAAAAATATAAATAAATAAAAATAAAAATGAAAAAAAAATTTAAAAAATTAAAAAAAGTTAGTAAACAAAACGAAAAAAAAATAAATAAAGAAAGAAAGAAAGAAAGCCTTCCAACCAAAAAAAGCACAGGACCAGATGGTTTCAGTTCAGAATTCTATCAGACCTTCAAAGAAGACTTAACACAAATACTCTTCAAACTATTCCACAAAATAGAAACAGATGGAACACTACCCAATTTTTCTACAAAGCCACAATTACCCTGATACCAAAACCACACAAAGATCCAACAAAGAAAGAGAACTTCAGACCAATTTCCCTTATGAACATCGATGCAAAAATACTCAATAAAAGTCTGGCCAACTGAATCCAAGAACACATCAAAACGATCATCCACCATGACCAAGTAGGTTTTATCCCAGGGATGCAGGGTTCGTTCAATATACGGAAATCCATCAATGCAATCCACTACATAAACAAACTCAAAGAAAAAAAACCACATGGTCATTTCATTGGATGCTGAAAAAGCATTTGACAAAATTCAGCATCCTTTCATGCTTAAAGTCTTGGAAAGAAGAGGAATTCAGGGCCCATACCTAAACATAGTAAAAGCAATATACAGCAAACCGGTAGCCAGCATCAAACTAAATGGAGAGAAACTTGAAGCAATCCCACTAAAATCAGGGACTAGACAGGGCTGCCCCCTTTCTCCTTATCTTTTCAATATTGTACTTGAGGTACTAGCTCGGGCAATTCGACAACATACGGAGGTCAAAGGGATACAAATTGGAAAGGAAGAAGTCAAACTATCATTATTTGCAGATGACATGATAGTCTACCTAAGTGACCCAAAAAACCCCACCAGAGAACTCCTACAGCTGACAAACAACTTCAGGAAAGTGGCAGGTTATAAAATCAACTCAAGCAAATCAGTGGCCTTTCTATACTCAAAGGATAAGCAGGCTGAGAAAGAAATTAGGGAAATGACCTCCTTCAAAATAGCCACAAACAGTATAAAGTATCTTGGGGTGACTCTTACCAAACATGTGAAAGATCTGTAGGACAAGAACTTCAAGACTCTGAAAAAGGAAATGGAAGAAGACCTCAAAAAATGGGAAACCTCCCATGCTCATGGATCTGGATCGGCAGAATCAATATAGTTAAAATGGCCATTTTACCAAAAGCAATATACAGTTTCAATGCAATACCCATCAAAATCCCAACTCAATTCTTCACAGAGTTAGAAAGAGCAATTATCAAATTCATCTGGAATAACAAAAAACCCAGGATAGCTAAAACTATTCTCAGCAACTATTTTCTCAAAGAAATTCTGGGGGAATCAGTATCCCTGACCTCAAGCAATACTATAGAGCAATAGTGTTAAAAACTGCATGGTATTGGTACAGTGACAGGCAGGCAGATCAATGGAACAGGATTGAAGATCCAGAAATGAACCCACACATCTATGGCCACTTGATCCTCGACAAAGGGGCTGAAAACATCCAATGGAAAAAAGATAGCCTTTTCAAGAAAAGGTGCTGGTTCAACTGGAGGTCAGCATGCAGAAGAATGTGAATTGATCCATCCTTGTCCCCTTGTACTAAGCTCAAATCCAAATGGATCAAGGACCTCCACATAAAGCCAGACACTTTGAAGCTAATAGAAAAGAAACTGGGGAAGACCCCTGAGGACATTGGTACAGGGAGAAAGTTTCTGAACAGAACACCAATAGCGTATGCTCTAAGAGCAAGAATTTACAAGTGGGACCTCATAAAATTACAAAGTTTCTGTAAGGCAAAGGACACCATCAAAAGTACAAATCGGCAACCAACAAAGTGCAAAAAGATCTTCACCAATCCTACATCAGATAGAGGGCTAATATCCAATATATATAAAGAACTCAAGAAGTTAGACTCGAGAAAACCAAACAACCCTATTAAAAATGGGGTACAGAGTTAAACAAAGAATTCTCACCTGAAGAACTTCGGATGGCGGAGAAGCATCTTAAAAAATGCTCAACTTCATTAGTCATTAGGGAAACACAAATCAAAACAACCCTGAGATTTCATCTTACATCAGTCAGAATGACTAAGATTAAAAATTCAGGAGACAGCAGGTGTAGGCGAGGATGTGGAGAAAGGGGAACACTCCTCCACTGCTGGTGGGGTTGCAAATTGGTACAACCACTATGGAAATCAGTCTGGCGGTTCCTCCGAAAACTGGGCACCTCACTTCCAGAAGATCCTGCTATACCACTCCTGGGCATATACCCAGAAGATTCCACAGCATGTAATAAGGATACATGCTCCACTATGTTCATAGCAGCCCTATTTATAATTGCCAGAAGCTGGAAAGAACCCAGGTATCCCTCAACAGAAGAGTGGATGCAAAAAATGTGGTATATATACACAATGGAGTACTATTCAGCCATTAGAAACAATGAATTCATGAAATTCTTAGGCAAATGGATGGAGCTGGAGAACATCATACTAAGTGAGGTAACCCAGACTCAAAAGGTGAATCATGGTATGCACTCACTAACAAGTGGATATTAACCTAGAAAACTGGAATACCCAAAACATAATCCACACATCAAATGAGGTACAAGAAGAGCAGAGGAGTGGCCCCTTGTTCTGGAAAGACTCAGTGAAGGAGTATTCAGCAAAACCAGAATGGGGAAGTGGGAAGGGGTAGGTTGGAGGACAGGGGGAGAGAAGGGGGCTTATGGGACTTTCGGGGAGTGGGGGGCTAGAAAAGGGGAAATCATTTGAAATGTAAATAAAAAATATATCGAATAAAAAATATATACAGCAAAAAAAAAAATGGGGTACAGATCTAAACAAAGAATTTTGACCTGAAGAAATTCGCATGGCCGAGAAGCACCTTAAGAAATGCTCAACATCATTAGTTATTAGGGAAATGCAAATCAAAACAACCCTGTGGATTTTTTAAATATTTTCTGGGCATTGGAGTTGAGATTTTTTTTTCTCCCTCTGCGATTCCTATTGTTCTTACATTTGTTCTTTTTATTGTCTCAGATATTTTGGATGTTTTGTTTCATGAACATTTTTGATTTAGCAATTTCTTTGACAGATGTATCAATGTCTTCAATTGCATGTCCAATGCCTGAGAACCTCTCTTCCATCTCTTCTAACCTGTTAGCAATGCTTGTGTCTGTAATTCCTGTTCTTTTTCCTAGGATTGCATCTCAGGATTCCCATAGTTTGCGTTTTCTTTATTGCTTCTGTACTGGCTGGTTTTGTGTATCAACTTGACACAGGCTGGAGTTATCAAAGAGAAAGGAGTTTCAGTTGGGGAAGTGCCTCCATTAGATCCAGCTGATGGGCATTTTCTCAATTAGTGATCAAGGAGGGAGGGCCCCTTGTGGGTGGTACCATCCCTGGGCTAGTATTCTGGGGTTCTATAAGAGAGCAGGCTGAGCAAGCCAGGGGAAGCAAGCCAGTAAGGAACATCCTTCCATGGTCTCTGAATCAACTCCTGCTTCCAACCCTGCTTGAGTTCCAGTTCTGACTTCCTTTTGTGATGAACAGTAATGCAGAAGTGTAAGTTGAATAAACTCTTTTCTCCCCAACTTGCTTCTTGGTCATGATGTTTGTGCAGGAATAGAAACCCTGAATAAGACAAATTGGTACCAGTGTAGTGGGGTATTCCTGTGACAACCTGACCATGTATTGGGGAGGACTGTGGAAAGACTTTGGAACTTTGGGCTAGATGATCCATTCAGTGTTAAGAGCTCTGTGGAATGTTCTGTAGGAGCTTGGAAGATAATATTGAGAATAGTGCAGAAGATGGAGGCCTGGCTTGTGAAATTTCAGAGGGAAGATTAAAGACTCTTACAGTGGCCATGTTTTGATTGTTAAGATTCTGTGGTTTTGGTTAGCTGGGGCTGAAGAATCAGCTGTGATTAACAAGATACCAGAACCACTAAAGCAAACCTTTGTGTTACTGGGACTATTGATGCTGGTTTGCTGGAGCTAAGAAATTAGCGGTGATTAAGAAGAGACCAGCATCGCTGAGGTGAAATCTTCTGGGAAGTGTTTTCTGAGAGCACAGAGTGTGTTCCAGAGATAGCTACATTTGTATTTTGTGCGGTGGCTGGACTTGGTACTGTGTAAGAGTCACCCAGATGGTTCTGGTTTTGAAGGCATGAAGGGGTCATGAAAAGCAGCTGAGGCTCTTGGCACAGTGAGAGGCCTCTGAAGGCCATTGGTGAAGGTGCAGCCTCAGTTACAATTGATGGCCAGGACTTGAAGGGGTCATGCATAGGAGCAGAAGCTTGTCACCATGAAGAGAGCATATGAGAGGCTATTGGTGAAGCCTAATTACAGTGGAAGATAGCAGTGTTTTGTAGATGCCAGTACCATGCGATGACCACCAAGAACAGCAGCAGCAGTGGAGTACAGGCAGCTGGAGCCTAGAAGACAAGCTGTGTGCTACAAAGGGCAGAGCTGGAAAAGTGACCCAAGCCTTTGCAGGAACCCAGAAGATCATGAGTTGGATCCCAGACATTGAACCATTGGAGTTTGAGTTTTGCTTTTGGTTGTGACTGTGCCCTGATATGTTTCCCTCTTGAAGGAAGAAAGTATTTTAGTGGAGTCCACAGTTAAGAGACTTTGAATTTTTAAAAAGACTGAATTTTAAAGATATTGGACATTTTAAAGTGAGTGAACTTTTAATATGTAAAGACTGTAGAACTTTTAAAGTAATTAAATCTTGGAGATGAATAAGAAAGTAAGGGCTGAGGCTTAATAGTGATGTGTTTGTGTGTCAAGTTGACAAGGGGTCGATTGTACTGGCTTGTTTTGTGTGTCAACTTGACACAGGCTGGAGTTATTACAGAGAAAGGAGTTTCAGTTGGGGAAGTGCCTCCATGAGATCCAGCTGATGGGCATTTTCTCAATTAGTGATCAAGGGGGGAGGGCCCCTTGTGGGTGCTACCATCCCTGGGCTCTTATTCTTGGGTTCTATAAGAGAGCAGGCTGAGCAAGCCAGGGGAAGCAAGCCAGTTAAGGAACATTCCTCCATGGCCTCTGCATCAGCTCCTGTTTCCAACCCTGCTTGAGTTCCAGTCCTGACTTCCCTTTGTGATGAACAGCAATGCAGGAGTGTAAGCTGAATAAACCCTTTTCTCCACAACTTGCTTCTTGGTCATGATGTTTGTGCAGGAATAAAAACCGTGACTAAGACAGCTTCTGTTTCCATTTTCAGATTTTGAATAGTTTTATTCCTTCCCTTCACCTGTTTGTATTTTTCTGTATTTCTTTAAAGGACTTATTCATTTCTTCTCTAAAGGCCTCTATCATTTTTATAAGATTGGATTTAAGATTGTGTTTTCTTGTGTTTCAGCTGTGTTATGATAACACATGCTACCTGTAGTAGGGTAGGATAGCTGGGCTTTGACAGTGCCATATTGTTCTGGCTCTTGTTGGTTTTCTTCTTTTGATAGCCTGTAGCTGTGTAGGATGTTCCTGATGCTGACAGCACTCCTGGGGGAAGAAAGCAGAGCCTTGTTCCTGACAATGGATTTCAGGAAAGAGCAAGCTGCTCCTCTCTGCTGGCTGTGCCCCAGGTTGAAGCAGATACTCCTGGAATCCCATAGCCTTCCTTTGGAAGGGAGGCAGAGCCATGGCCCTGATGATGGAGCTTAAAGGACTGAGCCCCAGGTGGACTAGGCAAGAAGGAGAATGGTTCAGAGGGGTCTAATCTAGATGATCCAAAGGTCCAGCAGGCCTCCTTAGAAGGGAAGATATCCCTCAACAAAAGAGTGGATGCAAAAAATGTGGTGTATATACACAATGGAGTACTATTCAGTCATTAGAAACAATGAATTCATGAAATTCTTAGGCAAATGGATGGAGCTAGAGAACATCATACTAAGTGAGGTAACCCAGACTCAAAAGGTGAATCATGGTATGCACTCACTAATAAGTGGATATTAACCTAGAAAACTGGAATACCCAAAACATAATCCACGCATCAAATGAGGTACAAGAAGAAAGGAGGAGTGGCCCCTTGTTCTGGAAAGACTCAGTGAAGTAGTATTCGGCAAAACCAGAACGGGGAAGTGGAAAGGGGTGGGTGGGAGGACAGGGGGAGAGAAGAGGGCTTACGGGACTTTCGGGGAGTGGGGGGCTAGAAAAGGGGAAATCATTTGAAATGTAAATAAAAAATATATCAAATAAAAAATATATATATATATTTATATATATATAAAGAAGGGAAGGTGATGGAGCTAGGAGGGCAGTGTGCAGCGAAACTCTGCTGGCTGTGCCCAAGATAAAATCAGAGGACAGTGAATATCTTGAGCAGGTCTTAATTACTATAAAAGAGTCATTGCCAATACTGTTACTGCAATACTGCCAACACTTAGGGCAAAGTTGTGGTTCAAAAGGCTTCATGGCTAGAGAAGAGTCTTGGTTGCTTCCTTCCCTGCGAAGATTGAACAGAACTTTGTGTTACTTTGATTTCCAATCCTAAGACAGAAAGTATTCAGGTTACTTCCATTTCAGGGATGTATGTCTGGACATAGTTCCTCTAGCAATAGGTACAGCATTTCATTATTGTGTAAAAATGAGGGGAAATATAAATAGTCTATATGTGTTTGGGATGACCATGGCCAACAAATCAACAAAGTATGTCCCATGCTTAGTGTTAGGATTTTTGTTAGACAGTCTTTGGATCTTGGAAGGAGTGTTGTTAGTAGAGCTGACAAATTTTCATTTAAACAATATTAGAGTGTATGCGCAGTCTCACATGTATTATAGGTTTTTTATTAAATTAATAACTTTTTCAGACATCTTTACTGTTATTTTACACTACTCCCTCTTTTTATATTTATCTTCCTCCTTTCTGATTATATTACCTCCCCTTTATACTAATTGGTCTAATCAGATCATTTGAATATTACTGCTTGTATCTTCATTGTTCCCCAATTTATCTAAGGATTTTAAAAACACCTACTCATGGCATAAGACAGTTAAACTACATCCTAGGTCCTTTGTAAGCTATAACATTGAATTTTTCCAATACATTTCCCAAGTCCTATATGAAAAACTTCAGGCTACACATTTCAAAAAGAGCCTTTAAAACTTTAAAACTGCAGGTAAGTTCAGTGTCCAAAGAACCATGTCTTTGAAATTGAATTGCAAAGGGTATTTAACAAGGTGTTGGTCTTGAAGAGAATGGAAGATTTAATTTGGTTTAGTTCCGTTGGCATTTGCAGGTGAAAACCACCACAAATTAATTAGCATGTCTTCATTTGCTTGAGGATGATTAATAATACTCAAGCAAAACAGGTTTTACATAATTCATCAGTCTGACATAGCCTAGTACCTCCGGAATTCTTAGAACTTCCAAATTGAGCTGCTCTGCCACACTTTAAAACTAGATGTGAACTGTGCTATTCTTATAAAACTTGTTATATTGTTCGTAAGTGAGAGGAGGAAATCTAAGCACAGGCTGCAAGACTACATGCTTCCAGACTAGGATTCAACGGCTGTAAACAAACCCTTTCTACATGGAATGCCTTTAACTTGACTTCCAATAATCCATTAACTTCACTAAAATGTTTATTCATTTGCTTTGAGCAGGCATCACCATAGGTTACTCCTTTTCTTCCTCTAACCATTAGTTTCTGTAAGCCTCCAAAAGAGCAGATCTGACCCTTTAGATACAATCAGAATTTATTTGATGCAAATTTTTTTAACTATGCTTTCAATTTTTCCATGTAGCTATGGCTCCATGATAGAGGGCTTGCTTGGTACACATGAAGCCCCAGACTCAACTCCCTGAATCACCCTCCACCTCCCTCAAAAGAAAAGGGGCTTTTCCTAAATATTCCACTCATGGTGATCTGTTCATGATGTACAATGCACATGAATATATTGAAGATAGGATACTTTGATAGTATCCTATACTTATCGATACCCAAAAATTGAGGCCTCATTTTATTTATCACTACAAAGTAAAATTTTCTAATTCCATGTCTCTACGACAAGACATTCCATGATGCCAAACCCCAAGTTTGGCATCAATGATCAGATTGATCAGATTGATCAATCTGATCATTGATTGGCTGATCAGATTGATCAGTAATAAGATCTTGCTGGCCTATTTTAAAGCAGGGGCCTATCAGATCAACTCCAACCAAGGAGTGAGATTGCTATAAACGTGAGGCCTATCCCAAGGGAAGAAGAGGGATGGCATGAATTTTTTTTTCTCAAAAAAACAAATAAGTAAGCAAGCAAATAAAAAAGAGAGGAGAGGGAGAGAATAAAGAAGGAAAGAAAGAGAGAAAGAAAGAAACAAAGAAACAAAGAAAAAGAAAGCGAAACACCAGGCCCTGGGGAAAATCTGAAAAGACTGCAACAAAAGTATTCTGCCAAACAATGAAGTATTTGGAGAACTTCTTTACTTTTAATTCCATCTAGTACATTCTATGAGTTTCTGATGTTCCTGCTCCTTCTATTGATATCACACTAACAGAACTATGCTAATCATACTAGTAACACCAACTTCTTTTTTAAAGTGACATTTGAAACATGTTGTCTATCGTGATTTAAGACATCAAATGAAAAATAATGTCTCCTCCCAGGACAACCCAAGGCGCTTTTTAAAACCAGAATCCTATAATCTGATGTTTTATAGTTCTAAGAAAAACAAGTTGCCTCTCAAAATATGTAAGGTTGTTTCTTCTGCCATAAAAGGAAACATGGATAAATGGTCCCATTTCATTAGATTAGGTATTATCTATAGAAACTGGAAAACATAATGGGAGTAGTTATTTTTACTACTAAAAGAGTACTAAATATTGTATATATGCCACTGGGAGTCATGTGACATAATCCACTTTAAATATTTATCTCAGGGTCTTTCTGAAAGCAGCAGAATTTGAGAAAAACACAAGAAAAAGTGTAGCTGATCAAGCTTAGAGACCATTTCAACCTAAACAAAACTAACTCAAATATAGCAAAATACCAATTTTCTATCAAATTGATAATCTTTCAAATGGGTAAAAGGTAAATAAATACCACATACATAATATAGATATTATAAATAAAGTCATTAAGACTAGCATTGTTAGTCTCTATAGAATACTAATGAAACCTTCATAAAATCAGCCAGCAATTATAATATTCAAATTAAAATGTTGATAATATTAAATGCTGTCTAATGTGTGGAACACTGGAAATCTTACCATTCTGTGATGAAAATAAAAATGTATTACCACTTTCAAACAATTCAGAAATTTCTTTTTTTTTTCTTTTCTTTTTTTTAATTCGATATATTTTTTATTTACATTTCAAATGATTTCCCCTTTTCTGGTCCCCAACTCCCCGAAAGTCCCATAAGCCCCCTTCCCTCCCTCTGTCCTCCCACCCACCCCTTCCCACTTCCCTGTTCTGGTTTTGCCTTATACTGCTACACTGAGTCTTTCCAGAACCAGGGGCCACTCCTCCGTTCTTCTTGTACCTCATTTGATGTGTGGATTATGTTTTGGGTATTCCAGTTTTCCAGGCTAATATCCACTTATTAGTGAGTGCATACCATGATTGATCTTTTGAGACTGGGTTACCTCACTTAGTATGATATTCTCCAGCTCCATCCATTTGCCTAAGAATTTCATGAATTGATTGTTTTCAACAAAGCTTCACAATCACATTGTGGCAGACTGCTGTCTATTACAGCAGTGTATTTCCTTGTTTTTTTTTTTTTATTATTCGATATAATTTATTTACATTTCAAATGATTTCCCCTTTTCTAGCCCCCCCACTCCCCGAAAGTCCCGCAAGCCCCCTTCTCTTCCCCTGTCCTCCCACCCACCCCTTCCCACTTCCCCGTTCTGGTTTTGCTGAATACTGTTTCACTGAGTCTTTCCAGAACCAGGGGCCACTCCTCCTTTCTTCTTGTACCTCATTTGATGTGTGGATTATGTTTTGGGTATTCCAGTTTTCTAGGTTAATATCCACTTATTAGTGAGTGCATACCATGATTCACCTTTTGAGTCTGGGTTACCTCACTTAGTATGATATTCTCTAGCTCCATCCATTTGCCTAAGAATTTCATGAATTCATTGTTTCTAATGGCTGAATAGTACTCCATTGTGTAGATATACCACATTTTTTGCATCCACTCTTCTGTTGAGGGATACCTGGGTTCTTTCCAGCATCTGGCAATTACAAATAGGGCTGCTATGAACATAGTAGAACATGTATCCTTATTACATGGTGGGGAGTCTTCTGGGTATATGCCCAGGAGTGGTATAGCAGGATCTTCTGGAAGTAAGGTGCCCAGTTTTCGGAGGAACCGCCAGACTGATTTCCAGAGTGGTTGTACAAATTTGCAACCCCACCAGCAGTGGAGGAGTGTTCCTCTTTCTCCACACCCTCTCCAACACCTGCTGTCTCCTGAATTTTTAATCTTAGCCATTCTGACTGGTGTAAGATGAAATCTTAGGGTTGTTTTGATTTGCATTTCCCTAATGACTAATGAAGTTGAGCATTTTTTAAGATGCTTCTCCGCCATCCGAAGTTCTTCAGGTGAGAATTCTTTGTTTAACTCTGTACCCCATTTTTTAATAGGGTTGTTTGGTTTTCTGGAGTCTAACTTCTTGAGTTCTTTATATATATTGGATATTAGCCCTCTATCTGATGTAGGATTGGTGAAGATCTTTTCCCAATTTGTTGGTTGCCGATTTGTCCTCTTGATGGTGTCCTTTGCCTTACAGAAACTTTGTAATTTTATGAGGTCCCATTTGTCAATTCTTGCTCTTAGAGCATACGCTATTGGTGTTCTGTTCAGAAACTTTCTCCCTGTACCGATGTCCTCAAGGGTCTTCCCCAGTTTTTTTTCTATTAGCTTCAGAGTGTCTGGCTTTATGTGGAGGTCCTTGATCCATTTGGATTTGAGCTTAGTACAAGGAGACAAGGATGGATCAATTCGCATTCTTCTGCATGCTGACCTCCAGTTGAACCAGCACCATTTGTTGAAAAGGCTATCTTTTTTCCATTGGATGTTTTCAGCCTCTTTGTCGAGGATCAAGTGGCCATAGGTGTGTGGGTTCATTTCTGGATCTTCAATCCTGTTCCATTGATCCTCCTGCCTGTCACTGTACCAATACCATGCAGTTTTTAACACTATTGCTCTGTAGTATTGCTTGAGGTCAGGGATACTGATTCCCCCAGATTTCCTTTTGTTGCTGAGAATAGTTTTAGCTATCCTGGGTTTTTTGTTGTTCCAGATGAATTTGATAATTGCTCTTTCTAACTCTGTGAAGAATTGAGTTGGGATTTTGATGGGTATTGCATTGAATCTGTATAGTGCTTTAGGCAAAATGGCCATTTTAACTATATTGATTCTGCCGATCCATGAGCATGGGAGGTTTTCCCATTTTTTGAGGTCTTCTTCCATTTCCTTCTTCAGAGTCTTGAAGTTCTTGTCATACAGATCTTTCACATGTTTGGTAAGAGTCACCCCAAGATACTTTATACTGTTTGTGGCTATTGTGAAGGGGGTCATTTCCCTAATTTCTTTCTCAGCCTGCTTATCCTTTGAGTATAGGAAGGCCACTGATTTGCTTGAGTTGACTTTATAACCTGCCACTTTGCTGAAGTTGTTTATCAGTTGTAGGAGCTCTCTAGTGGAGTTCTTTGGGTCACTTAGGTAGACGATCATGTCGTCTGCAAATAATGATAGTTTGACTTCTTCCTTTCCAATTTGTATCCCTTTGACCTCCTTATGTTGTCGAATTGCCCGAGCTAGTACCTCAAGTACAATATTGAAAAGATAAGGAGAAAGGGGGCAGCCTTGTCTGGTCCCTGATTTCAGTGGGATTGCTTCAAGTTTCTCTCCATTTAGTTTGATGCTGGCTACTGGTTTGCTGTATATTGCTTTTACTATGTTTAGGTATGGGCCTTGAATTCCTGTTCTCTCCAAGACTTTAAGCATGAAGGGATGCTGAGTTTTGTCAAATGCTTTTTCAGCATCCAATGAAATGACCATGTGGTTTTGTTCTTTGAGTTTGTTTACGTAGTGGATTGTATTGATGGATTTCCGTATATTGAACCAACCCTGAATTCCCGGGATAAAGCCTACTTGATCATGGTGGATGATCGTTTTGATGTGTTCTTGGATTCGGTTGGCAAGAATTTTATTGAGTATTTTTGCATCGATGTTCATAAGGGAAATTGGTCTGAAGTTCTCTTTCTTTGTTGGATCTTTGTGTGGCTTTGGTATCAGCGTAATTGTGGCTTCGTAGAAGGAATTGGGTAGTGTTCCTTCTGTTTCTATTTTGTGGAATAGTTTGAAGAGTATTGGTGTTAACTCTTCTTTGAAGGTCTGGTAGAATTCTGCACTGAAGACATCTGGTCCTGTGCTTTTTTTGGTTGGAAGACTTTCTATGACTCCTTCTATTTCTTTAGGCATTATGGGACTGTTTAGATGGTCTAGTTGGTCCTGATTTAATTTTGGTATTTGGTATCTGTCAAGGAAATTGTCCATTTCCTCCAGATTCTCCAGTTGTGTTGAGTATAGGCTCTTGTAGTAGGATCTGATGATTTTTTGGATTTCCTCAGTTTCCGTTGTTATATCTCCCTTTTCATTTCTAAGTTTGTTAATTTGGATACTTTCTCTGTGCCCTTTGGTCAGTCTGGCTAAGGGTTTATCTATCTTGTTGATTTTCTCAAAGAACCAGCTCCTGGTATTGTTGATTTTTTGTATGGTTCTCTTTGTTTCTACTTGATTGATTTCGGCCCTGAGTTTGATGATTTCCTGCCTTCTACTCCTCCTGGGCGAAATAGCTTCTTTTTGTTCCAGGGCTTTCAGGTGTGTCATTAAGCTGGTAATGTATGCTCTCTCCATTTTCTTTTTGGAGGCACTCAGGGCTATGAGTTTTCCTCTTAGCACTGCTTTCATTGTGTCCCATAGATTTGGGTATGTTGTGTTTTCATTTTCATTGTGTTCTAAAAAGTCTTTAATTTCTTTCTTTATTTCTTCCTTGACCAAGGTATCATTGAGTAGAGTATTGTTCAGTTTCCACGTGTATGTGGGCTTTCTGTTGTTTCTGTTGCTATTGAAGACCACTTTTACTCCATAGTGATCAGATAGGAGGCATGGGATTAGTTCGATCTTCTTATATTTGTTGAGGTCTGTCTTGTGACCAATTATATGGTCGATTTTGGAGAAGGTACCATGAGGTGCTGAGAAAAAGGTATATTCTTTTGTTTTAGGATAGAATGTTCTATATATATCAGTTAAATCTAATTGGTCCAAAGCTTCAATTAGTTATATTGTGTCCCTGTTTAGTTTCTGTTTTCCTGATCGGTCCATTGAGGAAAGTGCACTGTTGAAGTCACCCACAATTATTGTGTTAGGTGCAATGTGTGCTTTTAGTTTTAATAAAGTTTCTTTTACAAAAGAGGGTGCCCTTGCATTTGGGGCATAGATGTTCAGAATTGTCAGTTCTTCTTTTTGTATTTTTCCTTTGACCAGCAAGAAGTGTCCCTCAGGGTCTCTTTTGATGACTTTGGGTTGAAAGTCAATTTTATCTGATATTAAAATGGCTACTCCAGCTTGTTTCCTGAGACCATTTGCTTGTAAAATTGTCTTCCAGCCTTTTACTCTAAGGTAGTGTTTGTCTTTGACCCTGAGGTGTGTTTCCTGTAAGCAGCAAAATGTAGGGTCCTGTTTACGTATCCATTCAGTTAGTCTGTATCTTTTTATTGGGGCATTAAGTCCATTGATGTTAAGAGATATTAAGGAATAGTGATTGTTACTTCCTATCATTTTTGACGTTATTTTTTAAATTTGAATGCTTAACTTCTTTTGGGTTTGATGAAAGGTTACTATCTTGCTTTTTCCAGAGTGAAGTTTCCCTCCTTGTATTGGTGTTGTCCTCCTATTATCCTTTTTAGGGCCGGGTTTGTGGATAGATATTGGGTAAACTTGGTTTTGTCATGAAATATCTTAGTTTCTCCATCTATGGTGATTGAGAGTTTTGCTGGATATAGTAGTTTTGGTTGGCATTTGTGTTCTCTTAGAGTCTGCATGAGATCTGCCCATGACCTTCTAGCCTTCATAGTCTCAGGTGAAAAGTCTGCTGTGATTCTGATAGGTCTTCCTTTATATGTTACTTGGCCTTTTTCTCTTACTGCCTTTAGTATTCTTTCTTTGTTTAGAACATTTGGTGTTTTGATTATTATGTGACGGGAAGTATTTCTGTTCTGGTCCAGTCTGTTTGGAGTTCTGTAGGCTTCTTGTATATTCATGGGCATCTCTCTCTTTAGGTTAGGGAAGTTTTCTTCCATAATTTTATTGAAGATATTTGCTGGCCCTTTAAGTTGTAAATCTTCACTCTCCTCTATGCCTATAATCCTTAGGTTTGGTCTTCTCATTGTGTCCTGGATTTCCTGGATATTTTGGGTTACAAGCTTTTTGCATTTTGCATTTTCTTTAACTGTTGAGTCCATGGTTTCTATGGAATCTTCAGCATCTGAGATTCTTTCTTCTATCTCTTGTATTCTGTTGTTGATATTTGTATCTCTGTCCCCTGATTTCTTCCCAAGGCTTTCTATCTCCAAAGTTGTCTCCCTTTGAGTTTTCTTAGTTGTTTCTACTTCTGATTTTAGATCCTGGATGGTTTTGCTTAGCTCCTTCACTTGCATGTTTGTGTTTTCCTGTAATTCTTTAAGAGATTTTTGTGTTTTCTCTTTCATGAGCTCAGCCTGTTGACCAAAGTTCTCCTGTATTTCTTTAAGAGATTTTTGTGTTTCGTCTTTCATGACCTCAGCCTGTTGAGCAAAGTTCTCCTGTATTTCTTTAAGTGTTTTTTGCATTTCCTCCTTGTTGGCTTTTGTATTCTCCTGGATTTCTTTCAATGATTTTTGTGTTTCCTTTGCAAGGGCTTCTAACTTTTGATCCATTGTCTCCTGAATTTCTTTATGTATGACCTTCATGTGTTCCTGTACCAGCATCATGACCAGTGATTTTAAATCCAAATCTTGTTTTACTGGTGTGATGGGGTATCCAGGACATGTTGGTAGAGGAGAATTGGGTTCAGATGTTGCCATATTGCCTTGATTTCTGTTAGTGACGTTCCTGCGTTTGCCTTTTGCCATCTAGATCTCACTGGTGTTAGTTTATCTTGTCAGTGCTGGACTCACCAGTGCAAGCTGCCCCTTCCCAGTTGGCCTCTGGTGCACAGCTTACCTCCTGCACTGCTTGTAGACAGTGTGCTGCTGCCCAGGCTGTTCAGATCCCAAAGCAGGCACCCGAAGGCTCCCGCTGGGGCCCGCTGGATTCACTGGAGCACACTGACTTCTCCCAGCTGGCCGCCCGGAAGCCCAGCTAGCCACTTGCAGGACTTGGAGATGTAATGCTGCCGCCCAGACTGATCTGGATCCGGAAGTGGAGAGAGTAGAGCTAAGGGCTTCTGCCTGAGGCCTTGCCCCAGATTGTGTCTGTGGAGCAGATGGAGCCCATGTGCACTCCCAGGGAGTGCCGACGGTGTATGCTACTGTGACCTCCCCTGTGTTCCGCTCACTCCGCTGGGCAGCCGATCTGCCAACCGGGCTGTCGCACACAAGGTTAGCCTGGCCGCCCAGTCCCTGAGTCCAGGCAAAAGCCTGGGAGGCCAAGGTCCGAGCAAAGTTCCCCTACAGCTTTGACTGTTAATTGGGTTTGCCAGGTGACTAGGATGGCGGGCGTGTGCGCCCGCGCTCCCTGAAAGCGCCGGGAGAGTCTGCTTTGCTAACAATCACCTGGGCGGGTTGACTCACAGATGGCCCACCAAGCCGCCCAGTTCTTGGGGTCAGTCCTGTGCCTTTTGGGGCCTGGACCCCCGCTTTGTTAGCCTTAGGCTATGCCTGTTACAGGTCTGCCCGCCTGAGCTCTCTGTCGTCCTGCAGGCAAAATGGCGGCGGCGCGCTCGCAGGCCTGGGCAAAAAACCTCCTGGTTGGGTTGGCACCCCGATGGCCCCCCGACCCGCCCAGGGCCTGGGTGCAGGCCAACGCCCGTCGGGCTCAGACCACCGCGGTGTTGGCCTCGGATTATGTTTGTGTACCTCAGTCTGTCCGATTCCTGGAGTACGGAACCAAGATGGATGCTCCTCTCCTGACTGGTGGGAGGCCGAGTTCTGAAGTGGCCTCCGTGCAGGAAAGGCGCCGCACAACTGCAGCTGCTTGCTGTCCGGCTGGTCAGCGAAGGTCAGTGGTCGTGGGCGCAGGGCCTAACTGGTCCCTGTGACGCCTTGGTTCCACTGCTGATGGCCCTTCAGCTGGAGCAGCCACTGCTGCCGCTGCTGCCGCCACTGCTGCCGCCGCCGCCGATCTCCGTGTATTTCCAATTCAGAAATTTCTTATCATTCAACTCAGCCCTCTCATTTTAGGAATGGATCCAAATGAAATAAACCTATGGTCACATCTGAAAAAGTTGTGTTCCAAACTTTATGCATTTAAACCTAAACACAATGTAAATACCTCCAACTAAGCAATGAACAAACTCTGGTGTGTCCTCTAACAGAATACTTAGAAATGTGAAGGATCAAACACTGATACACTTAACCATATGAATTAATCTCAAACATAGTCTAAGTGAAAGAAGATTTAAAGACTACATGTGATATTTATAGGAAATTCTGGAAAAGACAAAACCACAAGGGCAGAAAATAGACCAGAGTCCACTAGGGGTTAAGGAATGTAAATGAACGCACACAGTCTACCACAACTAGGAATGCTGTATATTTTAATTAGGTGTTAGTTTTCTGAGAATGACAATACCTTTGCCAAGACCACACAAGCTGTATGTTAGGGTGAATTTAACAGTACATAAGTTACATCTTAATAAAAAAGGTGAAAATTTACTAAAATTGTTTTAAAATATTCTGCTATTTCCCTGAGTTTATAAAATCAAAATGAAAACCTACTTTACTGCTGTTTGTATTGTAATCCATAATAATTCTTATTTTCTACTGTCTCATTTAAACAGAATAATTACAAATTTACAGTGCAAGAACTTGGTAAATGAGAATTTTGAATGACCCCACTATATCTAGACTTAGTGGTTTTAATTCCATCATGGAAGGGGTGGCTCAGAAATTATACTTTATAACTCTTGGACATTCTGATTTAAATCAAGAAGAGAGAAATGGAAGTTCAGAGGCAAATATCTGCTAAAGTTCAATATGAAAGTATTACTGAAGTAAAACCTGATTATTAACTGTCCATCTACAAGTTAAGCAAGTCTCATGATTTCCACCTGGGTCTGCCTAGCTGTGCTAAACTAACCACAACTCTAATCAAAAGTATGTGCAAGTTTGCTGCCAGCCACAGCATGTCAGACCTGACATCAGAGTCCTTCTGTCCTCTGACCTACAGAGAGGCCATGAGCGGTAATTAACATCCATTAAGTAGCTAGTCAGCCTTACTCAGCTGCTTTCTGTCAAGTTCTAAGCAGACAGCTGCATACCCCATGACCCAGGGCACTTCATCAGACCATTTCTGTCTCCAAGCATAACAAGTGACCTCAGTTCCATTTGTACATAGTACAAAGGCCATGACACTGCAGGGTCTCTTGTCACCATAAACAGTGTATCCAAGCCTTGGTTAAAGATGCTGGCACTGAGCAGCCTAAGTAGGAAACAACAGTTCTATAAGGGCAGCCTCAGAGTTCAGAATACCTAAACCATGCCAAGCAGATCTGAAGGAAATATTGCCAGGACACTCTAAATGTCAGAGAATACAGAGAATACAGCTAAAACTATTCCCTTACATTGAAGCCCTGGATTCAGTAGGCCCCGACTCAAACTACTGAACACTAACAAACCTAAAACCATTAGAAAGGAGAAAGGAATACTTGTTCACATCTGTGTAGTGTCAAGTTCTTTAATTGCATCCATTTCCCAGCACCTGAAATGTGATATAAGCCCAAATACACAAAGCTTAAATAAGGCATCAAGTGAATGTAGTAAATGAATTCCCATTTAATTGCTGTGACAATTCCAAGCAAAATCCCCATTTGGAATGAAGCTAAGACCCATTGAAAATGCAGTTTCTTGTACTAACAAAGCTAGAAGAGGGTAGTTTGGAAAAGCTTTCTGAACTCTAAAATGCTAATTCCTTCCTGTGGAAGTTTAAACTATTAATACATCAGATGCTACTTTAGATCATGCCACTTGCTGTTAAGAGATCAATGATTGACCTATTTGTCTAGTTTGGGTCAAAATTGTCAGACTCTCGTCTCCCCAGCTTCTTTACAGCAATAATTATTGTCTTATTTTGTTACATGTAGTTAGATAAGTAGGAAAAAATACCTCATAGCCCTTGTTTGGGGGGAGATTTATTCCACTTTATTCTCTGTGGGAGCCATTTCATAGGCATCCCTTCAATGAATGATAGTAGTATTTAATTTTTAAACTTATTTTATTTATTCACATTCTAGCCATCGAGTATTTAATTTTTTTATGGATTCCTTCTTGAAGTCATACCTTTTCATAGAGCAGCATGTCCCAATCAGTAGGTCACAGTCTCTTGGTCACCTAAGACTGTCTGATTCATATTTGACAATTTATAACAGTAGCAAATTAAAATTATGAAGCAGCAATGGATATAATTTTATGGTTGGAGGTCATCACAAAAGGAACTATATTAAAGGGTTGAGAACCACCTTCATAGAGGATTTTTTATGTCCAATTCTAAGCCCATTTTGACAAGCCATATACTGGTATGAGGAAAATTAAAAAATGGACTCAGGTCTCTCTCTCTCTCTCTCTCTCTCTCTCTCTCTCTCTCTCTCTCTCTCCCCCCCCCCCTTGATATGATTTCCTTTGCGTAGCAATAGAATGTCCAGTACCCCTTCTTGTTTTGGTGTTTTTTTTTTTTTTAAGAAAATGATGAACTCACAGTCTTAGGTCCTGAAAGATCTCTCTACCTCTACCTCTCTTTTCTACACAGCTCTCTTCTGCCAGGACCTGACTTGGAATGCCCTTCATTTAGTGACCATCATTTAGCTGCCCTTCATTTAACTGTCCAGTAGAGCCAGCCAGTCCATGGTGGGAAACCTTTCTCCATCTCTGCTAGACCAAGCTAAAGCTTCTGCCTTGAGCATAGGTTCCTGTTGTGTTCTCTGGCCTGGTTTTACTGGCTCTTAGAAACTAAGGCCACTCAATTTTTACTGTCTCTACTTCGTTCATTTAGATAGCAATCTCCTCCAAATGTCCTATTGTCCATCAAATACATGAACAATTTTTTATTTGAAATTGTTTTCATGTATTTTCTCCCTATTCTTTGTGGTTTTATGTCATATTAGTTTCAAGTTGTCTAAGTGAGGTGTGGAACAGAAAGGTAATCAGCCACCTATAGACAGTCTTCAGGCTTTTGTCAATAGTATTTCTTCTACTGCTGAACTTGATCAAGGATGGTTGCACAATATAGATCATATGCAGTTCTCACAGTAGTTCACGATTAAAACACAAGAACAAAGCACTGTCACCACACCTGCTTTGTGCATGCATACCAAACAAGGCACAGCCAATCCTAGACCTTCTCAAGTCAGGCTGTGCACAAGAAGTGGCAGTTATCAGACACAGAACTTTCCAGATTCTTAGGAGTGCATAATCAAGTAGTGAAGTCTGTGAAGGTCCTTGGCCATATTCTGGCTCCAGTCCTGTGTCCATTCTATAGGCCCTGGGAAGAGAAGCAAAGATCATTTCAAAAGTCAACACCATTGCCATACCATTTGAAGTCAGAGATCAGGTGAGAATCAACTTCAGGGGGTAGAAATGAAGAACAAGCAACTGCCAGCAGACTCATCTGGTCTCTTATGAGAACAGGGAATTTGTTATATGGACAGACAGACAGACAACAGGAATCTCGATGGTATATCTAATTATAATTAACTATAATAGCAGAGAGTGTAGACATGGAAATTATAAAGGGGGAATATTTCAAGGCACTATTTTCAAATACATAGCTCAGATTCCCTACAGTCTTCCTCCCTCACTTTTCTGACTTTTTCTTCATCTTCTCTCCTTTTCTGTCTTCCTATTTTGTTTCTTCCAATGTTTTATCACCTCTGCTTTGCTCTTTTAAAACTTGACATGATAAATATCTTTCACACTAAGCTCAAGCCCTGAGAGAATATTTTCAACACAGCCATTTCCAGGCCCCAAATCTCCAAAGGCAGTACAGACAAGAGATTTAAGTAGGGCAACTCTACTCACCTCCAACTTTATTTAATCAGCTTTCCTAAAGCTGGGTACAGCAAGCAGGATAAACTCCCTCACCAAGCTTTTTACTCATCCTTAACCCACCTACTTCTCATCAGTCTATTCATAATGAAAAATAAATTAATCTCCTTTACAAAGCCCCAGGCCTGGGCTCTGAATTTTGTTTTACAAAAGACAGAGATTTCCACATTAATAGCTATGGCCTTCTGTCATTGACTTCTTGGGGAAAAAAAAAAACATACGTTTCTTGAGGGAGAAATAGGTCAAAGGGTTTGAGGTAACTAAAATGCAATTGGCCCTTGCTCTATGCTCTGTCTATTTTATATATACTATCTCACTTAATCCTCACCAGGACCCTAGAAGTGGAGACACACTCATTCCCAAAACCGTAGCAAGCGAACAGTGAATCCCCAGTAAAGGTAGAATCTAAGTTTAAGTTTTATTGTTGGTATTTTTATAATGTTTATTTGTTTGTTGTTTATCTGGTTTTTGAGACAGGGTCTCACTGTGTTATTAAAAACTGCTTCAAAACTCCTTATATTGACAAGGATTGCATCAAATTTAAAGCAATCCTCCTGCCTCTGTTCCAAGAATGCTGAGATTACAGGTGTACAGCAACTATACATGTTTTTTTTCCTTTTTTTCCCCAGTATTGGGGTTACACTCTATAACCAAATCTGGCTATTTACTTGTTTTCCATAACAACTCTCTGGCAGTAATTCTAAGGGTGTGAGCTGTTGGTTACCTAATTTATTTGGCCTAGGATGGTCAGATACATAAAAAACAATTCAGAGTTTTCTTCATAATTTAATGCTTTCTGCATTGTGAATTCAACTGTGTCTTTGTTTTTTTTTGTTTGTTTGTTTGCTTTTCCTGAATAAAATTAATGCGATAATTTTCAAGACAGTTGGGAAATAATTAGCAAGTAAATAAAGATAACTATCCAAAATCAGAGATAAAAAAGGCAAAAGCAGACTTTAAGGATGTAGGTGAAGAAAAAAGAATAAAGTTGTAAAAAAATTCAAAGAAGAACAAGAAGCAATTGTAGAAAAGCAAGAAAAAAATATTAATAGGTATTAACTGCATTTAAGTTGTTTGGGCTACAGGGTCCCTGAAAATAATGCTTGGTGCCTAGAAAGTGCTCAGAATTTTTTGAGTATTCACTTAAATTCAGCAGAAAGTAGCACAGAAACAAAAAAAAAATAGAATATCAATTGAGACCTCATATATGACTCTGAAGGGAGATTTTTCAATTAAATGTCCATCACGGACATAAGAATTTATAGGATTTAAAATGAAAAAAAAATGAACAGAAGATAAAAACCTTGAATAAAAAGATAGCAGTTTTCTTACAGAATAAAAATTAAAACAAGGGTTGGGAAAATTATTTACAAAATTTCTAAAACAAACAGAATGAGTGAAATGAGTCAAGTGACTGGACAGACCATGACCCAGAGCCAGAATTCCTGAGAAGTGTGGCTAGAGAGTTACAGCAAGGCAGGGTGTACTGCTGGGGAGATGGGCACCATGGTAAGTCAACAAGGCTGCAGAAAGGATGTGCTGAAAGTCTGGAATTCTCCAGACTTTACAGATTAATAGCAAAAACAGAACCCTTACTCCAACTTGGGAGAAAATGTTACATCTGTTTGAATTTCACAGTCTATGATGTTGTTAGGGCTATAAACGAACTTTAGCTTAGTTTAAAAAAAATTTTTTGTGTGGATGTCTGTACAGAACTTTGACAAGAACATGAAGAGTTGGGAAATGGTTATGCCTAACAGGGTTTTGACTTTAAAAATAGGCAGAATAACCCAGAGCTGCAAGTAAGGCTACAAAAAAAAATCAACAATAGATGATAAGTACACACCCACCAGTACACATAAGGGGCCTAGCCCAAGAGAATTGAAGAAACAAAAGGACAAATATTGAACCACTGCAAGGACAACCCAGAAGAAGATCACAAAGAATCAGAGAACTAAAGACATTCACTCTGAATATTTTCCTTCCACATATGGCTCCTGCTTGTGACTCTCAATAAATCCACTGAAGAGAGGCCATGTGATGCTTTCCAGAAATATTCTGACCCACTAAGCAGAATATCGAAGGATGGAGAAAAGATGAGAGAGGGAGGTATTATGAATATGGAACATGCAGACAATACCTAGCAGAATGGGAGGAACAGATCACAATCCAATAGCTATGAAGGAATCACAAAGCAGAGAAATATAAAAGAAAGAAAAGTCAGAGATAAGTAATAGCTTAAAAGATTTTTCAGTTCTTTTGGCCTACAAAAAGTAGTATTTATGTGCACTTATGTACAGACAGCAGGAGAAATTAGAAGCAGCATCATACATATCCAATTCATGGTAACATCTAAGTTTGATTTAAAAAAATAAGTTATGCCAATTCAGATACACAGTTTGTTTAATACCAGACATTTCTGGAGTAGCAAGAAAACTCTACGTTGAATATGGAATTTGAATTCCATTCATTAAGCACTTATAAAACAGGGGTAGGCACTGTGACAGATACAGAGACAACAATGATGAAGAATGAATTTTTTGTTCAACACAAATCTCATGGGAATGATAGTACAATAAAATAAGCTAATATAATTCTTGATGAATTCTCAGCAATATCATGAAATCAGATTCTGGTAGAAAATTATATATGGGCTGGTCATGGTGCTGGAAGCCTATCTTAGTTAGGGTTGCTATAGTGCAATAAAACACCAGAACCAAAAAGAAAATTGAGAGGGAAAGAATGTATTTAGTGTATGATTCTATATTCCTGTTCACCAATAGAGAAAGTCAGGACAGAAACTCAAAGAGGATGGGAAACTGGAGGTAGAGATCATAGAGGATTGTTCCTCACAGATTGCTCACCTTCTTTCTTATAGAACTGAGGACAACCAGCCCAGGGATGATACCACCCATAATGGGTTGGGCCCTCCTTTATCAATCACTAATTAAGTAAATGCTTTACAGGCCTGTCTACAACCTGATCAAGGATATGGTACATATATGTATGTGCATAGGATATGCAACATATATCCTATAGGGTATATATACCTATGTATTCCCAGGCATGTAAACTGCCCTTTTCATAGCTCCTGTGTTCATATGTGCATATATCCCACTAAATTCATCTACACACCCACTCAGGCATCCATCTACCATTTTCCACTTTCCATTACTCTTTTGTATTGCCTCAGCTGAATGTGTTGATCAGAGAAAAAAAAATTATTGCTGTAATTTGCATATGCCGTGTCCACAATGTATTGTGTTGTCAAGCTTAGATATTATTGAGAAGTGGTAGGACACTTAAGAACCTTCCAGTCTCAAAAGATCAATCATGGTGTGCACTCACTAATAAGTGGATATTAGCCTAGAAAATTGGAATACCCAAAACATAATCCACACATCAGATGAGGTACAAGAAGAATGGAGGAGTGGCCCCTGGTTCTGGAAAGACTCAGTGTAGCAGCATAGGGCAAAACCAGAACAGGGAAGTGGGAAGGGGTGGATGGGAGAACAGGGGGACGGAAGGCGGCTTAAGTGACTTTCAGGCAGTGGGGGGGCCTGAAAAGGGGAAATCATTTGAAATGTAAATAAAAAATATATCAAATAAAAAAAGAACCTTCAAGGATGTCATTACTGGTCCCTTCAGGATCACTGGCCTCCTACCTTGTCATATGACTTCCTAGTCTCACATGTATTTCCACCACTGAGTTCAAATCTACTATGAAGTGCTCATTGAGGCTTAGAACAAACAAAGCTATGCTTTTAGACCTCCAGAATCAATAGCTAAGTAAACTTATTTCTCCATAAGCTATCAAGATTAAGGCATTTTGTTATTTTAACAAAAATATGTGAGTACTATAACTATTCATTTTTTTAATATTTTTCAATTCCCCCTTTTTTTCTTTCCTTACTCCAAGCGGCCACACTCTATGAGCCATGCATGGCATGTGTGCTGTAATAATAGCATCCCATGGACTACCTCTTGTGTATTCCAGGATATGACTATTTCCTGACCTCTTCAACATACCTAATTCCACCTGAAACACATACATTTGAAAGGGTACTTTTTGGTTCACTATTTTGCTTTTCATTTGTGGTTAATTTTTGGCAATAGGGTAATGAGGGGTGAACAGAAAAAGCCAACCTCTAAAAGGGTAGAGGAAGAAAAACTCAAGGGAAAGATACTAAACTCACTGCTGTTAATTTCCCATAAGGACTTGTGAGGCATGAGTCCATGCTGCATGAAATCCTCCACCATCTAATTCCAACAATACAACATAGATTTATGCAGTGTATCCCACAGTAGAAGATGGAATAAATCTTAGTCAATGACCAAGTAACAGTGTTTCTGATCAAGGATCTTACTAACTGAACCTTTGTCCTATCCCACTCTGATCCCATGGACTGCTCAGTAGTTTGTTTTCATTATGGACAGTTGTCCAAAACACTTAATCAGATATGCTGCCCTCTTCCATGGTCTGGGCTGTAGAGATCAGTGTCCTTTGTACTAGGGTCATAAAATTAAATTCTCCTACTGATTCTTCTAACTCTTGAAGCTTAGGAAAGTTGCCTCCTCTTAAACACAGCCCAAATACCTCGTACTCCACTGTGAAATCAATCTAGCTGTCACTCAAGCCTAGCCTCCTCATTCTATCTTGATTTCCTATCGAGTTTTGTCCAAAATCTATGCTCCATTAGTTCAAATGGCCTGGTGTAGACTCTTTTCAAAAGGAGCACTTAGAAACCTTAAGTTACTTTAAAAGCTATGTTTATATGTGATTCCATCATTAACTGTAGCCTGCTTAGGCTGTTTTCCTCTTTTGCTGGACCTCCTCCCATCTTTTGCTTCTCATATTCTTTATTCACTTCTCCTTTCCTGCCTTTGATGATTCCCTGTGTCATTTTCTAACAGCACAAATATTGCTTCCTTGCCAGAAGAAACACAAAGATAAAGAATTCTTATCTTCCTGTACAGGATCAGTTCATGGTTGTGTTAAATCACTGAGGGTCAGTTTAAACTGCTTTATGCCAGTAGCACAGGCATATGTGAAAAAAAATGGCACAGGGAAAATAGGCACAGCTTCAGCTGAGAGATACAGGTAGGAGTGTGATACAGGACACACCCAAAGGAAAACCGAACAAACTTTTAAAGGCATTTCTCTGCAGGAAGATTGCTCTTCTGGTTCTCAGTGCAAGAATAGATTGTTTAAAAAAAAAAAAAACCTAAAATAACTGAGAAAACTGCACTGTTCTGGATCAGGCAGCAGCTGACAGCAATGTGCTTGATTTTCAGAACTAGCAAGAAATGCAATTATAAATATGAACAGGACAAGCTATACCTGGAGGCAGCTAGCTAATTAAAAGTCCTCTCTACAAAGCATATATCTGTATGTGTGTGTGTATTTTATATATATATATATATATATATATATATATATATATATATATATATATATATATATATATATATATATATGTGTGTGTGTGTGTGTGTGTGTGTGTGTTTATTTCCGTCATTGGTAAGTATCTGTTTGTCAGCTTCCATCCACTATAACCATTCCTGAGATAATTTATCAAGAGGAATTATTTGTTATGATTCAGAGGGTTCAGTCCACAGTTACTATGCCCTGCTGCTTTGGGTCCATGGAAAAGCTGATCATTATAATATTATATATATGTGTGTGTGTGTGTATTATATATATATATATAAAGTATGCTAAAGTAACCTGATCACCACATGACAAACAGAAAACAAAAGAAAATGGAAGGAGATCTGCATCTCACCATCCTCTCTAAGGACTAAAGATGTTCTACAAGACTTGAATCTCTGAAAGATTCTCCCAACTCCCAATAATACCACATGCTGTGGATCAAGTCCCTGCCACACAGGCCCTTGATAGCTATATCTGGATTGATTGGATTAAGATGATACTTGGAGTCAAGATTCTAGTACACAGAATTACCAATAGCCAATATGGTATAAAAAAAAATATATTTAGCATATGAAGAAAGTTTTTGGCATATATCTGTTTGTGCTTCTAGAACTCTTAGAATTTTCTGAGCAATTGTCTGAGATGGTCTTTTGTTATTCATGACAAGAACTCTTGTCTAAACTTGAGTTTATGTCTGTGAGATGACTAGTGTTAAAAGAGCCTAAGTAGCCTCAAGGTTCAGTCTGATCACGGCAGAACTTACCACCTGATTGAATGAGGAGAACTTTAAGCCCTCTTTTTTTAAAGAAACAGAAGTAGAGTTCAATTAAATAGCAAATAATTTAATTAATCACACCCAATGTCTTAGTTTGCATTGGCTTCCACACCAACACATTAATAACTAGCTATTTTAAAGAGTTTAAATTTATTTCTTGAGGCCGAGAAGTCCAAAATCAAGGTCTCAGTCAATTTATTTTCTGGTAAACTTTCTCTTCCTGGCTTGCATATGATTTTTTGCATGGCCTTTCCATGGTATCTGCACAGAGAAAAATCATTTATGCCACTAAACTCATAAAGAAGAATGCCACTATCATGACCTAATCTAACATTAATCATCTTCCAAAGGTCTTTTTTCCATGTAACCTTCTATTAGAGGTTTGATTCATGTGTTTAATTCAGAAGAATGGAGACAAAGGTTGTTGGGACACAAACTCTATAACATTTACAATGAAATCCTATTTTAACCCTGTAATAGTGCTAAAGAGATGACTCAGTGAATAAAATATTTGCCACAAAAAATATGAGGACTAAAATTTGGATTCCAAAAACCCATTTAAAAGCTGATGTTGAGATCACTTGTAATTAAAGCATTCAGGAGACACAGACAGGGACTCCATTTTGAGTGAACTAGTTAGAATAACTGTAAGAAGAGCTCTGGGTTTAAATAGAAAACCTTCCTCAAGAAATAAAGTAGGGAAAAATCAAGGCAGAGGTCCAGCATCAAATTAAAGCCTATACATACACACACCTACACATATGGTATGAATGTATTAACACATGCATCCACAACACACATACATGTGAGAGAAATAAAAGCAATGGCACAAGATTTAGAGATTAGTGACCGTAGTAATCTAAGAAAAGGGTACTATGACTGCAAAAGCAAAGGAACACTAAACATCTGGGCTTCATCCCCATCCTATATAACTCTTTGTATCCTTTACAATAAACCAATAAAATACTGATTTTCTAAGTTATATAAATAATTCTAGTCAGTTACTGAATCTGGGGGTACAAAACCCCTCCAATCTGTAGTCTATTGGTAGAATATGTCTGAGAGTCCTCAGAACTAGCAGATGACATCAGAAGTGAGGGCAGTCTATTGAGACTGAACTCTGCCACTGATCTGAAAGAGGTAATGTCATAATTGTATTAGTTGGTATGAAAGAACTGATGTTGGAAAAACATTCTCACTTGAAAGTCCCTTTTCTTTGGAGATGTGTCAATGGATGTCCTTACATTCATGTACATATATATGGTCAGCACTAACTGAACGCAGAAGGTATGGTGGTTTGAAAGAAAATGGGCCCATAGGATAATAAGTAGCACAATTAGGAGCCTTTTTGGAGTGGGTGTGGTTTGTTGAAGTGTATCTCAGTCTCTTCTTGCTGCATACCTTTCTGGAAGTAGCACTTTCAGCTCCTTCCCCAGTTCCACATCTGCCTGCACACTGCCATGTTTCCTGCCATGACAGTGATAGACTAAACCTCTGAACCTCTAAGTCAGCCCCAAGTAAATGTTTTCTTTTATAAGAGTTGCTGTAGTCATGGTGTCTCTTCACAGCAATGAAACCTTAACACAAGGGGTTAATTAGAAAAAATTACCAAAGAGGACAAGAAGTCAGAAGGAATATCAGGTGTGGCTTCCTCAGAAGATTAGAAGAAGGGAGGTAGGAAGGAGATATGCTCAAAATGCATTGTATACATGTTTGAAACTCTAAGAGTAACTATATTGAAAACAAAAGTAAAACAGAAAAATGAAGTTTATCAAAAATTTACATGTATAAACTGATACAATTTTTGAAAATTACTTACCTGTTACAAAAACTTTATTTAGAAGTGATCAGTGAGGCTGGACAAAGACCCAGTGGTTAAGAGTATTGGATGTTTTCCAGAGGACCGGGATTTGGTTTCCAGCAACCACATTGTTCACAAACATTTGTAATTCCAGTTCCAGGGTATCCTACACATTCTTCTGGCCTCCTTGGATACTAGATAGATATATGATACAATGACATGTATGCAGGTAAAACATTCATACACATAAAATAAAAGAATTTTTTATTTATTTGTTTATTTATTTATTTATTTATTTTGAGACAGTGTTTTTCTTTTTATCCCTGGATGTCCTGGAACTCACTCTTCTAGATCAGGCTAGCCTCGAACTCATAAATCCACCTGCCTCTGCCTCCCAAGTGCTGGGACTAGAGGTATGTGCCACTACTGCCTGGCTAAAAGAAAATTTTAAAAAGGCTAATACAGATGGTTCCATATTTGGAGAGAGAAAGGGTACATAATTCTATCAATACAATGTCAAAAATATGTTTTATTTTACCTTTTTAAATTAAAAATATCCCCCCAACCCCATCCATCTTAGTTTTTCTTTTTTGCTTCAGTTTTTTTACACTTCAGATTTTATCCCCCTGCCCCATCCACCCGCTTCCTGATTCCATACTTCCTCCCCATCCACCTGTCTCCAGGAGGATGTTCCCACCACCCATTCCCCACCTGACCTGACCTCTAAACTCCCTGGGGCCTCCATTCTCTTCTGAGTGAACACAGACCTGGCAGTCCTCAGCTATATATGTGTTGGGGGCCTCATATCAGCTGTTGGATGCTGTCTGTTTGGTGGTTCAGTGTTTGATAGATCTCAGGGGTCCATACTAATTGAGACTGCTGGTCCTCCTAAAGTGTCACCCTCCTCCTCACCTTCTTTCTGACTTTCCCTAATTCAACCACAATGATTTTTGGGCTTCAGATTTGCCAATGTAATAGGTGTGACTCTAAAAAAAGAAGTTTTTCCTTGGTCAGGGTTGTTAATATGCTGAGATTAAACTCTAAATTCATGGCCTCTTTTTTTATTAATGGTTATTGCATACATACATTTATATACATACATACATACACACACATATTTGTGTATATATAACCTGTTCAAACAATATAATATTATTTGCATATGTTTGTATGTTTTCAGGGATGGCCATTTTTGGAACTATGACAAAAAAACCACAGCCACTCAAAATGCAGTTTTGTAGCCTAGTTCCAACAGATACAGCTACAATACTCTTCCACACCAAAGGCTCACGAATTATTTACAGAAGAGGAGATGAAGACTGTAAAAGCCAGAGGATGGGGGAATTTTCCCTGAGATTGTTTCTCCTAGGAATATCAGAAGATTATCTCCACAAAATCATCCAAACCTGAGCTGAACATGAACAGAGCATGCCAATATGAATTGGTGAAAGCTCATGAGACTTCAACCCTATGCAACCGAGGAAAGCTTTTCCTAGGAAAAGTCTTCCCCAGGAAAGAGCATACCAACTGGTTTTCCAGGGCCAAATATAAATCTTCTTAGCATGCTCAGTTTGAAATAATTTTCTATGGAGCAATAGAAGATACAGTCATACGTGCTCAGTGAGTCATGGTCCCCCTTCACATTATAGTGATACCTGAAATGCACAGGCAGCTTGCCTCTGTGCTTTTCCACAGAAGTTGTCTCCCCGCTGCTCCTTCCTGCAGCAAATGTCAAGCTTCCCTCCTCTCCCCGAGTGGTCAGAAAGGACCCAGTCTGGCTCCAGAATACTATCTTAGTTTTCATAGAGGCACCCCTTATCCCTGAAGAGCGCCAGATGCAGCTTGAGAATAGACAAACAGACAAATGGCACCCTCCCTCGAACCGTGTCCATGAGGCTGGCACTCTGACTGATAAGCAGCTAAATAAAGACTGAACATCCTTAGAGAAAGAGGGATCCCACATTTGGACCATGAAAGGAGAGTAATCAGGGGTCTCAGGCAGTGGGGGCAAGTGGTAAAAACACACTAGTTTCTGATAGCACCATAAAACTTACTTCTCAAGTCAGAAGACCCTTCCAGCTACATGATTCCACCTAGCTACATGAACAAACAATATCATGTTTGAAAGATGACTTCCCTTGGTGCCTCCCCTGCCACCCTAAATTCCAAAGAATACCTGACTATGCTGTATAAAAATGCCACGACCTCGAGGCGGGGTTTCACTCCTGTCCTGCACAGTGGGAAAGTTTGCAATCTGAGTCTGAATTAATTCGACTCTAATTAATAAAGACTCTCCTGTTTCACTGCATCTGGCCTAGTGGTTCTTAGAGCTCTCATGGGGCTGCTGCAGTGACCAGGACATAATACTACCCAAAATGTTTTATGATGTTTTTCTTCAATAGAAAGTATACCCAAAGATTTTGACAGATGTTTAGCAAAACTTTTATATTTAATGTATGGCAAATAACCCTACTACTGGATTTGTATTACACTATCATAGTTTACAAGAGAGTATTAGCACAATGTTACTATGTTTACTGGGTCATTTAGCATATTTCACTCCTAAATGGCATTCTTTGTTATATGATAACAATACGGTTTTACCACCCCATTAAAGTATCATTTTCAAAGCAGAAAACAAATTGCATATTTATATCTCCAAAGCCCACACTTTGAATTATTTCTACTTTTCAGGGTAAGTGCTTCTTTAATCTTATCATTAGGTAACAAAACAGCAGTTATGACTTTATTAAAAATGTTCATCCAAATATCAACTCTCACATTTTGTTGAAGAGTGACACCACTAACTTTTGTATAGTTTCTTCACTGAATAGAAAGTTCAGTGGATCCAAGCATAAGCAGGAATGAGAACCACACTGGAGAAGTCCAACCATTTTCTAATATATCCTTTACTTTCCCATTCCTTTCTCCCAAGGTTTCCAACAAAAATGCCCTAAGACTGGAACATTGGACTAATTTGTACTGGTTGGTTTGGATCCCAGCCCTAATATATCTTTTACACATTTGTTCTATGTCCATCATTTTCCTAATAATAATAGGGAATATTCACATTTCTCAAATTTGTTCAATTCAAATAAGGTGACAAATGTGAATTTTTTCATGAGAATGACTTCCATTAATTTTACAAATAGTTTTTAAATTATTTAAATTCATTCTTAGACAATTTTGTACATGTGTGCATGCCTACTGACCTTTCACCTCCCACCTCCCTATCATTCCTTTCCACCCCATAAATAATTCATACATTCACATGAATATAAAACAAAGCCATTTCAGCCACAATTTTATACTCATATCACTGAAGTTCAGTGTTAAGAATTTTTTAAGATGCCAACCGAATATTTGATTCTCTTTTCTGATACCCTAATTCATTCACTCATCAAATATGTATAAAATATCTACCAAAGTCTTTGTGGTTTGGAAGGTCCCTGGAAATGGCCTCCAGCTGCCATGCTCTTCCATAATAGGAACTCCCAGAGTTCAGGAACCTCATTCCTGAACTATACCTATTCCTGACATAGTTATAATTGTTAGAAACTTCTCCATTGTCGCAAGAGCCTCAGAATCATCAGGGAGGACAAAACATCCAGGTGTTAGGTGATAGTTGGCAGCAAGCTTAGAAATACCACCTAACACCTTAAGCGACAGTGAACAAAGCCAGGAGGTGTCGATATAATGTGGACACTGATCACATGTTCCTAAAATAACTGAAAGAAACAATGAAGTCTTTATAAAGGGATTGGAACATAAATGGAGCCTTAAATGTCAGCCAGAGCCCGAGGAGTGGGAAGCAATTTTATATGTGATGAACAAAGGGAATGAGGGCATGGAATGCACTCCTGGGAAAGGTGTTTGTTTGGCTATAGTTGGGCATCCTGAAAGCTTGACAAAGAAGTTCGAAATTGATACAATGGGAACCAGGAAACTTCCCGAGGTGATTAAAGTGTTATTGGTTTCTTTTTCACAAGAACAGAGTTTATTTGAACAGCAAATAAGTGTTTTCCATCAACCAGAAGAGGAAGGAAGAAACAGAATAGTTAAGTCCAAGTCAGGATTTAAGCAAAAGCCCAGCTCCAGAGAAGATTTCAAGCATGGCTATGCCCTGTGGCAGTTAAACCAGCTATTACTTGTTTTATAAAATTAAGTATTAAAGTTGCCCAAAGGAACTGACCTTATGTTCACCTGTTTGATCATGCAGTATAGCTTCTGAAGTTTGTATGAAATTATTTGTTTCTATATTTTTTTCCAAGAATGATGTATTTTTTATTAGATTCACAATTAGACAGCATAAGTAAATTAAACTTCTAATTAGTATTTTCATCTAATCTATACCTTTCTTCTAAAGAGGATCCTACAGAGTCAGACTTGTCATTAGGACAATTTTTCTGCTGTGTGACCTAGCCACCTGGATTCATGTATGTTGTAAAGAAGGAAAATGATTGATACTATGGGAGCAATATTCTCTGCTATAATCTCTAGATCAGGGAGGTATCATATCTGGGATAATACTCATTCATACTCTATTTAATCTTGGTGACATGGTGCTCCAGACCTGGGAGGGGGTGTTACAATTGTTTTATTACCTAAGGAATACATAAAATTCCTCAGAACCTGTCTGTTTTCTTCCTCTTTGTTTAGTGTTTAGTTTTCTTTGCCTACACAGACTTGAAATCCAGACTGATCAATGAATTTAAACATTGAGAATAGCTAAACGAGTGATTTATGCAGGATCTATTGATAAGCACTGCCACAGCATTGTAGAATAAAATATATAAATTCTTCACCTTCCTCTTTTAATTATTTCCTCTAATCAAAGATTAATTTTTAGTGGGATACCCAATCATATCTCTCTCCTTCCATCTCTCCATTGAGAGTAGCAGCTCTTCACCACTCTTGTATTATATTTGAATCATATTTTACAAGCAATAAAAATAGAAACGAAACAAAAACATGACTTCAGATCACAGAAGGACATTGTTGGTTTGTGTGTGTGTTTGTGTGTGCTTGTGTACTCTACTGCTGTGAAGAGACACCATGAATGAGACTGGGAGCACACAGCTTGCTCCGGCGGCACGGAGCTAAGGTTCCAGTCCTGAGGCCTCTGGCAGGAGCCCTCAGATCACCTCTTCGGGATCCAGAACAGACTGGGCTGCAACTCCACATCTCCAGGTGCTGCAAGAGGCAAGAGGGGCATCCAGGAGGCCGGTTGGGAGGAGTCAGTGTGCTCTGGTGAGTCCAGCAGGCCCTGGAGGGAGCCTTCAGGTGTCTGCGTCAGGATCTGAAGAGCCTGAGCCACAGCACCCTGTCTCCAGGCAGTGCAGGAGGTCAGGTGTGCACCAGAGGCCACCTGGAAAGAGGCAGCTTGCACTGGTGAGTCCAGCATTGACAACACCAACTAACACCAGTGAGAACTAGATGGCAAAAGGCAAACGCAGGAACCTCACTAACAGAAATCAAGGCAATATGGCAGCATCTGAACCCAATTCTCCTTTATCAGCATGTCCTGAATACCCCATCACACGAGTAAAACAAGATTTGGATTTAAAAACACTGGTCATGATGCTGGTACAGGAACACATGAAGGACATACTTAAAGAAATTCAGGAGAAAATGGATCAAAAGTTAGAAGCCCTTACAAGGGAAACACAAAAATCATTGAAAGAAATTCAGAATACAAGAGCCAATAAGGAGGAAACACAAAAATCACTTAAAGAAATACAGGAGAACTTTGGTCAACAGGCTGAGGTCATGAAAGAGGAAACACAAAAATCTCTTAAAGAATTAGAGGAAAGCACAAACAAGCAAGTGAAGGAGCTAAGCAAAATCATCCAGGATCTAAAATCAGAAGTAGAAACTACTAAGAAAACTCAAAGGGAGACAACTTTGGAGATAGAAAGCCTTGGGAAGAAATCAGGAGACATAGATGCAAATATCAACAAGAGAATACAAGAGATAGAAGAAAGAATCTCAGATGCTGAAGATACCATAGAAACCATGGACTCAACAGTTAAAGAAAATGCAAAATGCAAAAAGCTTGTAACCCAAAATATCCAGGGAATCCAGGACACAATGAGAAGACCAAACCTAAGGATTATAGGCATAGATGAGAGTGAAGATTTACAACTTAAAGGGCCAGCAAATATCTTCAATAAAATTATGGAAGAAAACGTCCCTAACCTAAAGAGAGAGATGCCCATGAATATACAAGAAGCCTACAGAACTCCAAACAGACTGGATCAGAACAGAAATACCTCCCATCACATAATAATCAAAACACCAAATGTACTAAACAAAGAAAGAATATTAAAGGCAGTAAGAGAAACAGGCCAAGTAACATATAAAGGAAGACCTATCAGAATCACAGCAGACTTTTCACCTGAGACTATGAAAGCTAGAAGATCCTGGGAAGATCTCATGCAGACTCTAAGAGAACACAAATGCCAGCCAAAACTACTATACCCAGCAAAACTCTCAATCACCATAAATGGAGAAACTAAGATATTCCATGACAAAACCAAGTTTACCCAAACCCAGCCCTACAAAGGTTATAGGAGGAAAACACAATTACAAGGAGGGAAACTTCACCCTCCAAAAAGCAAGATAGTAACCTTCTCTCATCAAACCCAAAAGAAGTTAACCAATCAAATTTAAAAAATAACATCAAAAATGACAGGAAGTAACAATAACTATTCCTTAATGTCTCTTAACATCAGTGGACTCAATGCCCCAATAAAAAGACATAGACTAACCGACTGGATACGTAAACAGGACCCTACATTTTGCTGCTTACAGGAAACACACCTCAGTGTCAAAGACAAAAACTACCTTAGAGTAAAAGTCATCAAAAGAGACTCTGAGGGACACTTCTTGCTGGTCAAAGGAAAAATACAACAAGAAGAACTCTCAATCCTGAACATCTATGCTCCAAATGCAAGGGCACCCTCATTCATAAAAGAAACTTTATTAAAGCTCAAAGCACACATTGTACCTAACACAATAATTGTGGGTGATTTCAACACTGCACTTTCCTCAATGGACTAATCAGGAAAACAGAAACTGAACAGGGAAACAATGAAACTAATTGAAGCTTTGAACCAATTAGATTTAACAGATATATAGAATATATATATAAAAGAATATACCTTTTTCTCAGTACCTCATGGTACCTTCTCCAAAATCGACCATATAATTGGTCACAAGACAGACCTCAACAAATATAAGAAGATAGAACTAATCCCATGCCTCCTATCAGATTACTATGGAGTAAAAGTGGTCTTCAACAGCAACAAAAACTACAGAAAACCCACATACACATGGAAACTTAAGAATATTCTACTCAATGACACCTTGGTCAAGGAAGAAATAAAGAAAGAAATTAAAGACTTTTTAGAACTTAATGAAAATGAAGACACAACATACCCAAATCTATGGGACACAATGAAAGCAGTGCTAAGAGGAAAACTCATAGCCCTGAGTGCCTCCAAAACGAAAATGGAGAGAACATACACTTACAGCTTAATGACACACCTGAAAGCCCCAGAACAAAAAGAAGCTATTTCACCCAGGAGGAGTAGAAGGCAGGAAGTCATCAAACTCAGGGCTGAAATCAATCAAGTAGTAACAAAGAGAACCATACAAAGAATCAACAAAACCAGGACCTGGTTCTTTGAGAAAATCAACAAGATAGATAAACCCTTAGCCAGACTAACCATGGGGCACAGAGACAGTATCCAGATTAACAAACTTAGAAATGAAAAGGGAGATATAACAACAGAAACTGAGGAAATGCAAAAGAATCATTAGATCCTACTACAAAAGCCTATACTCAACACAACTGGAGAATCTGGAGGAAATGGACAGTTTCCTAGACAGATATCCGACACCAAAACTAAATCAGGATCAAATAGATCATCTAAACAGTCCCATAACACCTGAAGAAATAAAAAGGGTCATAGGAAGTTTCCCAACCGAAAAAAGCACGGGACCAGATGGCTTCAGTGCAGAATTCTATCAGACCTTCATAGAAGACCTAACACCAATACTCTTCAAACTATTCCACAAAATAGAAACAGAAGGAATTCTACCCAACTCGTTCTATGAAGCCACAATTACGCTGATACCAAAACCACACAAAGATCCAACAAAAAAAGAGAACTACAGAATAACGTCTCTCATGAATATTGATGCAAAAATACTTAATAAAATTCTAGCCAACCGAATCCAAGAACACATCAAAATGATCATCCACCATGATCAAGTAGGCTTCATCCCAGGGATGCAGGGATGGTTCAATATAAGGAAATCCATCAATGCTATCTACTACATAAACAAACTCAAAGAAAAAAACCATATGATCATCTCATTAGATGCAGAAAAAGCATTTGACAAAATCCAACATCCTTTCATGCTAAAAGTCTTGGAAAGAACAGGAATTCAAGGCCCATACCTAAACATCATTAAAGCAATATACAGCAAACCGGTAACCAACATCAAACTAAACAGAAAGAAACTTGAAGCAATCCCACTAAAATCAGGGACTAGACAAGGGTATCCTCTCTCTCCATATCTTTTCAATATAGTACTTGAAGTTCTAGCTAGAGCAATTACACAACATAAGGAGGTCAAGGGGATACAAATTGGAAAGGAAGAAGTGAAATTATCTCTATTTGCAGATGACATGATAGTCTACTTAAGTGACCCAAAAACCTCCACCAGAGAACTCCTACAGTTGATAAACAACTTCAGCAAAGTGGCTGGTTATAAAATCAACTCAAGCAAATCAGTTGCCTTCCTATACTCAAAGGATAAGCAGGCTGAGAAACAAGTTAGGGAAATGACACCCTTCACAATAGCCACAAACAATATAAAGTATCTTGATGTGACTCTAACCAAACAAGTGAAAGATCTATATGACAAGAACTTCAGGTCTCTGAAGAAGGAAATCGAAGAAGACCTCAGAAAATGGAAAAATCTGCCATGCTTGTGGATCAGCAGGATTAATATAGTTAAAATGGCCATCTTGCCAAAAGCAATCTACAGATTCAATGCAATCCCCATCAAAATCACAACACAGTTCTTCACAGAGTTAGAAAAAGCAATTCTCAAATTCATCTGGAATAATAAAAAAAACCCAGGACAGCTAAAACTATTCTCAACAACAAAAGAAATTCTGGGGGAATCAGTATCCCTGACTTCAAGCAATACTACAGAGCACCTGAAGAACTTCGGATGGTGGAGAAGCATCTTAAAAATGCTCAACTTCATTAGTCATTAGGGAAATGCAAATCAAAACAACCCTGAGATTTCACCTTACACCAGTCAGAATGGCTAAGATTAAAAATTCAGGAGACAGCAGGTGTTGGAGAGGGTGTGGAGAATGAGGAACACTCTTCCACTGCTGGTGGAGTTGCAAATTGGTACAACCACTCTGGAAATCAATCTGGCGGTTCCTCCGAAAACTGGGCACCTCACTTCCAGAAGATCCTGCTATACCACTCCTGGGCATATACCCAGAGGATTCCCCACCATGTAATAAGGATACATGCTCTACTATGTTCATAGCAGCTCTATTTATAATTGCCAGATGCTGGAAAGAACCCAGGTATCCCTCAACAGAAGAGTGGATGCAAAAAATGTGGTATATCTACACAATGGAGTACTATTCAGCCATTAGAAACAATGAATTCATGAAATTCTTAGGCAAATGGATGAAGCTAGAGAACATCATACTAAGTGAGGTAACCCAAACTCAAAAGGTGAATCATGGTATGCACTCACTAATAAGTGGATATTAACCTAGAAAACTGGAATACCCAAAACATAATCCACACATCAAATGAGGTACAAGAAGAAAGGAGGAGTGGCCCCTTGTTCTGGAAAGACTCAGTGAAGCAGTATTCGGCAAAACCAGAATGGGGAAGTGGGAAGGGGTGGGTGGGAGGACAGGGGAAGAGAAGGGGGCTTACGAGACTTTCGGGGAGTGGGGGGCTAGAAAAGGGGAAATCATTTGAAATGTAAATAAAAAATTATATCGAATAAAAAAAATTAAAAAGAAAGAAAGAAAGAAAGAAAGAAAGAAAGAAAGAAAGAAAGAAAGAAAGAAAGAAAGAAAGAAAGAAAGAAAGAAAGAAAGAAAGGAAGGAAGAAAGAAAGAAAGAAAAGAAAATGTAATAAAGTTCATCTAGCATGGAAAAAAAAATTGCATGGTATTGGTACAGTGACAGACAAGTGGACCAATGGAAGAGAATTGAAGATCCAGAAATGAATCCACACACCTACGGTCATTTGATCGTTGAGAAAGGAGCCAAAAACATCCAGTGGAAAAAAGATAGTCTTTTCAACAAATGGTGCTGGTTCAATTGGAGGTCAGCATACAGAAGAATGCGAATTGATCCATTCTTATCTCCATGTACTAAACTTCACTCCAAGTGGATCAAGGACCTCGCTGTAAAACCAGACACAGTGAAACAAATAAAAAAGAAACTGGGGAAGACCCTAGAGGACATGGGCACTGGGGAAAAGTTCCTGAACAGATCACCAATAGCTTATGCTCTAAGATCAAGAATTGACAAATGGGACCTCATAAAATTAGAAAGTTTCTGTAAGGCAAAGGACACTGTTAAAAGGACAAAACGGCAACCATCAAATTGGGAAAGGATATTCACCAACCCTACATCTGATAGAGGGCTAATATCCAATATATACAAAGAACTCATGAAGTTAGACCCCAGGGAACCAAATAACCCTATTAAAAAATGGGGTACAGATCTAAACAAAGAATTTTCACCTGAAGAAATTCGGATGGCTGAGAGGCACCTTAAAAAATGCTCAACATCATTAGTCATTAGGGAAATGCAGATCAAAACAACCCTGAGATTTCACATTACACCAGTCAGAATGTCTAAGGTCAAAAACTCAGGAGACAGCAGGTGTTGGTGAGGATGTGGAGAAAGAGGAACACTCCTCCACTGCTGGTGGGGCTGTAAGATGGTACAACCACTTTGGAAATCAGTCTGGTGGTTCCTCAGAAAACTGGACATGACACTTCCAGAGGACCCTGCTATACCTCTCCTGGGCATATACCCAAAGGATTCCCCGGCACGCAGTAAAGACACATGCTCCATTATGTTCATAGCAGCCTTATTTATAATAGCCAGAAGCTGGAAAGAACCCAGATGTCCCTCAAAGGAGGAATGGATACAGAAAACGTGGTATATTTACACAATGGAATACTACTCAGCAATTAGAAACAATGAATTCACAAAATTTTTAGGCAAATGGTTTGATCTGGAAAATATCATGCTAAGTGAGGTAACCCAGTCACAAATGAATACACATGGAATGCAATCTCTGATAAGTGGATATTAATTAGCCCAGAAGCCTTGAATACGCAAGGCACAAATCGCATAACAAATGACTCCCATGAAGAAGTATGGAGAAGGTCCTGATCCTGGAAAGGATTGATCTAGCATTGGAGGGGAATATAAAGACAGAGAGAAAAAGGAGGGAGGTGATTGGAGAAGGGATGGAGAGAAGAAGGTTTATGGGACATATGGGGAGGGGGGATCCGGGAAAGGGGAAATCATTTGGAATGTAAACAAAGAATATAGAAAATAAAAATATTTTAAAAAAAAAGAGACACCATGAATATGACAACTCACACAAAGAAATCGTTTAGTTAGGGCTTGCTTACACCTTCAAAGATTGAATCCATTATCCTAATGGCAGGGAGGATCACAACACACAGGCAGAAATGGTAACTGAGAGTTCTACAACCCAGTCCTCAGGCAGCAGTAGGAAAGAAGAGACTCTGATCTTGGCATGGCCTTTTGAAACCTCAAACATCCCCAGTGACATACTTTCTCCAACAAGGCCACATCTCCTAAAAGTCAAAAGTTCAACATCTCATCTGAGACTAAAGGCAATATCTTAACTGTACTCCTTGAAAAGTAAAAATCAAACAAACAAACAAAAAAGCAGATTAGATACTTCCAATATACAACAGCACAGAATATATATGACCACTCTAAAAGAATGAAAAGAAAACACAGTGAGGAAATACTGGACCAAAGAAAAACGAAAACCAGATCCTGAATCTCCATATCTGGTGTCAAAGAACTCTTCGCATCTCCAGCTTGTTTCAGCTTTATGACTGGCGCATGCTCCTCTCTCCTGGGCTGTTTCCATGCCTACTCTGCAGCTCTGCTTGGCAAGGATCCCACTGCTCTGGTGGCTCCGACATGTTGAAGTGTGATAGCTGTTCCTGGTTGTTACCTTGACTACATCTGAAATGAACTACAATCCAGAAACAGAGGGCACACCTGTATTCCAGATACTGAGGCTGGAAAGACAATGGCTTCTGACCTGCATCTTGACATAGAGATCTTGCGGCATAGTGTCCATGAAAACCTTAGGCCCAGGCAAGGTATCACATGCCTTTAATCCCAGGAGACTGAGGCAGACAGATCTCTGAGTTGAAGGCCAGCCTGAGATAAAGCACATTGCAGATCCAGGCATGGTATTACACCCCTTAAATTGGGGCCATACCTTCTGCCAGACGCTTCCATAAGGACATTGGAAGAAGGAAGATCATTCTTCTTTGCCTTCTTGCACTTACTTGCCAGCACATCTGTTGGAACCAATTTCTTCAAGATTCCAGCTTATATAGAAGAGCAGATAAAACAACTAGCCTCTCGTACTGAGCAACTACTCGATATTTGGACTTCCCATTCATAGCTGCCCTTTATTGGGTTAGCTGGACTACAGACTGTAAGTCATTACAAGAATTTCCCTTAATATGTAGAGACATTCCATAAGTTCTGTGACTCTAGAGAACCCTGACTAATACATGAGATCTCCCACACAAGCCAGGCTTCTGCTTCAGAGCTTCATGCAATGTTTGCTCTGGGTCTCCCTACAGTAACATCCCTGGCCTCTGCAGTTTAAGTTAGCCAAGGAAGGAGATTTCACAAACCCTTTTTTATATCCTTGGCTCTAAAGCCAGGACCACACGGCTGAAGTTGCCAAGTTCTGCTAGTTGGGGCAGGAACATGGCCCCTTTGTTCAAACACATTTTTACCAACTTTTTGGTTTCAATGATTTCCTTTATTTAAGCTTTTTATTTTATTCTTTTTCACATGTTTGAAGTTTGCGTGGAGTCTTTCTCTGAGTTCACCACTCGCTTTATTTCATTTAGGATCATGATTTCAAAACATGCTACTCCATGATGACCAAACATGTGAATCTATGAGGCTCTGGGATCTGTTCTGCAAATCACCATAGGCATAACAAAGGCTTTCAGACATTACATGTTCTTTCTTTTTCTTTATTTTGCAAACATTACAAGATGTCTGAAAGGGAGTTAATCACTGTATACCACTCAACTGGAGCAGCCTGGGCTCAGTGTGATAAGTCCACAGGTTGCTGTGAGACACAAATGTGTTTTAGGATCTCAGTGTGTTCTCAGAGATATCCCATACACTAGTTCCAATCACTTAATCTGTATTTCACAGATATATATTTCAGGTTTTGTGATTTAGATAACTGTTTGTTGAAAGCTGGAAAGATGGCTCGGTATTTAAGAGTACTTGTGATTCTTACAGAAGACTTGGTTTGTATTAAAAGCACCCACATGGGAGATCACAACCAATCATAATTCCAGTTTAAAAAGATTCAGTACTCTCTTCTAGCCTCCACAAGCAACACACACACACACACACACACACACACACACACAGTGGGTATACTTACATTCAGAAAACACCCATATAATAATATCATAAAATAAACAAACATTTGTTGACCATTTTCTATATGTAGAACACTAGGTGAAAGAGAACAAAATGGAATGTGTAATCCTTGCCATCACACACTCAAGAAGAGTGTCTTGGTCTATTTTGGACTTCTTTAGCAGATTGCCATATTTATAAATAATATATATATTATTACTTCATAGTTCTGATAACTGAATATGTTACATGTGTTTGGTATCAGGGTAGATATTTCCAGGTTCTTGACACCTTGTTTGTGGGGATTATAATCTGATTATAACCTTTCTTCTTTCCCTTTCCTCACTCCAAATCCTCCCATATACCCCTCCCACTCTCTTTCAAATTACAGCTTTTCTTTTCACTAATTGTCATTTCATGAATATATGAATATGTATATGTAAATGCATACATATTCCTAAACACAACTTGTTCAGTCCATGTAATGTTATGTGCATCTATGGTTCTTTCTGTCTTCATAGAGGACTTGAAATAAGGCCCACACATATTTCAAGGAACCTATTTAAAGCAGATCAGAAAAAAATACACTGTCAAAAGTGACAGGGAGCCACAGGAGTAAGGGTACTCAAGGTCTCTGATTATTGTTTGTGGCTTTTTTATTTAATGGAGCTCGAGAGAAAGAATTTGGTTTCTAATGGCAATCCATTTTGACTGACAGATTCAAGTGAAGTGTTTCTCTATTATGCATGTCCTTTTCCATAATTCACATTATTTTAATCATATGCACATCCAACTATGCCTATGCATAAAATGGTAAATAAAGAATTCTTCCTAAAAATTTACCTAGAGGACACATTTTGTCTTACTGCACATGACCCCAAAACTAGTTCATGTTGACCCATTTTCTGTAGTCTTGGATATGTTCCAGGAAGTGTTTGAATAGAAACACTGTTTGAGGAGCTGCTAAGAGGAGTAATTAATTTTCTTGTTTTAAAAAAGTATGCATGCAGCCTATGTTGACAACAGGTTGCTAAGTGCATTATTAAAAAAGGGATGTTGGCACAGTTCAATCTAAATGGAGTCCCAGGTTTGCCTGTCTATTTTGCCTCAAAATATATATCTCAAAAGATATACTAGGACCAAACACCCACGTATCAGGAGTAAGTGCTCTCCTGGAAGCCTCACAGCATAGGCAGAAGGACGAACACAGAAAACTCTGTCTTCCTGTGGCAGAGAAGCAAGGGTGAGAATTTCCCTTATTATACAGATAGTGCCTTTGTGACCCAAACAATTCCCAAAGGCTCACATCCTCAAACTGCTCTGCTGGGAACCAAACTTCTACCATGTTATTTGGAAGACATGTTTAAACAATAATAGGCAAATGAGAAAGCTCTTTGCCTCTTTTGAATGCTTTGTGATCATTAGCACTGAGTTTAGAGAAGCAGAGCACAGACATCAGAAGTAATGAGTAATACATTCCATACTAGCTTTGAACCAAGTTCTGATTCTGGCACCTCCTAACTGCCAAGGCAGATGCAACTTTCCTTCTACATTTTAAACATGAGAAAGTAGAGGATTGGTGCAGTGCGGATCTTAATTTAAAGTGAAGAACTATAATGTAAACTGCTTGCAGCCAACCATTGGACTGAGCACAAGGACCCCGATGGAGGAGCTAGGGGAAGGACAGAAGGAGCTGAATGGGCCTTATCTGACATCAATGGGAGGGAAGCCTGTGGTCCTATGAAGGCTGGATGCCCCAGTATAGAAGAAGGCTAAGGAGGTGAGGCAGGTGTGGGTAGGTGGGTGGAGGAGCACCCTCATAGAAGCAGGGTAAGGGGGGATGGGATGGGATTTTACAGGGGAGAAACCAGGAATAGGGATAACATTTGAAATGTAAATTAAAAAATATCCAATTAAAAAACAGAAAAAAAAATATTTCACCTCCAGATAGCATATCTCTGACCTCAGTGTATCACAAATTAAATGATACACAAATATCACAAATATTTCTTAGTACATTACTATGCAGTAGAAATATGTGAATCATGTAATCATTAACTGTTATAACAACCCCATTTAAAAGTGAAGGCAAGGCCAGAAGACCAGGAAGGGTTCCAACAGACTTTCTCCACGCTCTCTATTCTTCAGACCAAATGCTCAAGGTCTCCCTTACTGCTACAACAGATCACCGGTTGCAGCTTTCCCTGCTCCTGTTTATGCCTATGGTGGATCCCACAGATGCCCTTCCCATCACCTCCCTTCCTGATGCTTAGTCTCTGTCTCCCAGCCCCCAACTCAGGCAGACACCCCCTGCTCAGCTGCAGACCACATCTGCCAGATGGCCAGGTAGGTTGCCCAAGAATCTTTTACTCCCTTGCTGTTCCCCCAGACCCAATTCTGAGACTCTCCCCTAATGCTGCAAAAGAACACCAGCTGCAGCCAATGTTCTTACTGTCTATTCCTTCTGTGGATTTGACAGACCACACTCCCTCTTGCCTCTCCTCCATGCTTTGTCTTTGTGTCCCAACCCCTGACTCAGCAGACAACCCCAGCTCCACCACAGGCTGGGAGAAGACCAGGTAGGGAGCCCTCAAAACTCCAATTTCTCTGTTCCTCCATACCCAGTCCTCAGGGTCACTCAGAGAGCTGCACCAGAACACCAGCTGAGGCCTCCACTCCCCCTGGCTGTGTTTCCTGTGTAATCCACAGACCATTTCCTCCTAGCTTCTTCTGCCATCTTTTTTCTCTGTACCACAGGCTCCAACCCAAATAAATGTTCCCTACTCAACCACAGGCTAGGTATTCCAGATGACTCAGAAGGCTGCTGCTCGTACTTCTCCTCTCCTCTCTCCTCTCCTCTCCTCTCCTCTCCTCTCCTCTCCTCTCCTCTCCTCTCCTCTCCTCTCCTCTCCTTTCCTCTCCTATCCCTTCCCTCCTCCCCTCCCTCCAGACTTAAAACTCTAGATCATTCCTAGCACCAAAATATACCATCTCCCCAAGGTATCCCTTTCTCCCAGCACCCAACACCATCAAGCTTTCCTATGAACATACCAACCAAGCAGGTCAGAAAACATACAGCCAACATACTCCTGATAATCCATGGCAAAAAGAAACAAAGCACTCATTCAGAGAAGATAATTTCAGAAATAAGAACCCAGACCTAAAACTAACCCAAACCCATATGCCTAAATGACAACATAAGAGTACAGTCAGTAGCAGCCAGGGCAACATGTTTCCACCAGAACCCTGCTATCTTATGACAGCAGGCCCTGAATATTTCGACATAGCTAAAGCAGAAGAAAAAGACCTCAAAACTAACTATATGAAGAAAATAGAAGCCCTCAAAGAAAAAAATGAAACCCTTAAAGAAACTTAGGAAAACACAAACAACTAGAGAAAATCAATAAATCGCTGTCAAAATAAGCCAGGAAAGCAGTTGAAGATAGCAGAAGATAGAAAAATCCCCCCATGGTCATGGATGGGTAGGATTAACATAGTAAAAATGACCATCTTACCAAACGTGATCTACAAATTCAATGTAATTCCCATTAGAATCCCAACACAAATCTCCACAAATATTGAAAGAACAATACTCAATCTCATATGAAAAAACAAAAAACCCAAGATAGCTTAAACAATCCTGTACAATTTAAGAACTTCTGGATGTAACACTATCCCTGATTTCAAGTAGTACTACAGGGCAATTTTAATTAAAATAGCATTGTATTGGCATAAACACATATGGGTTGATCAGTGGGATTAAATCAGAGATGCACAAGTAAACCCACACGCCTACAGACACCTAATTGTTTACAAAAAATCCAAAACTATGCAATGGGGGAAAAGTAACTTCAACAAATGTTTCTGGATTTCTAACTGATTGTTTTCATGGAGAAGAATGCAAATAAAACCACATCTATCACCCTGCACAGTCCTCAAGTCCACATGGATCAAAGATACAAGTCCATGTAGATCAACATAAAGCCAGATATACTAAACCTAACAGAAAAAAATTGGTGAAAAACTTTAGACATTGGCATAAGAATAAGGGGAAATGGGAACTGGATGCATTATATAAGAAAGAACCTATTTTTAATAAAAATAGACTATAGGTAGGTACATAGATAGATGATAGATGATAAAAATAGAAGAAAAACTCAGCAACTTCTCAGCATCATAGTTCCTATGTAAAAGAGCTAGAATTAAAACTGTGGTAACAGTGAGTAGCATCTACTGAAACATATACTAACTTAGACTTAATAATATTGCTTCTTGTTCTTCATGAAATTAAATCTTTCTCTCTATGGAAAAAATAGTTAAAGCAAAAAGCAAAATTAATCTTATATATAACTTAATATCTATAATTTATTTTATATGTATTGTATAATGTGTTTTATGTAAAACTGAATATGTCTGAAATATTTTCTGCAAGAATTAATTAATATTTTAAAAATTGTTTGATGTGATGAGATATTCTGTATTCTCCTTAAGTAGTCTCTCAAATTTGCTGTTTGTTTAATAGTTACCTTCCTATTCGAACTAGCCATATGCCAAATGTTCAATTGGCCACATCCAGCTGAAATATCATCTCATCTTGCTTGAATACTCCTCATAACAGCAATTTATTCTTTGGTCACTTTCACTTAAAGAAATATATTTTTAAAGACAAATAGACAATAAATTTAAGTTTCCTATTTTTAGTTCTCACTCACTCAATATAAAGTTATTCTGCTACCTAGCAAAGCCACTCTCATAAATCTTGTTGACAGTAAATAATAAGTAATTTCTCTACAATATAGCTCTTGGTTCTCAACTATGACTAAGTAACAGAGTTCTTTTGATATTAATGTGTTCTTAGAATGCCCTAAATAGTTATCATATATTGTATAAAAACTAAAAATAGCTTTCTTTTAAATCCAATGCACTCTTAGATTCCAGTCCCATAGGAGGAACAACAATATGAATAAACCAGTACCCCCAGAGCTCCCAGGGACTAAACCACCACCAAAGAGTCCATGTGGAGGGACCCATGGCTCCAGCCGCATATGTAGCAGAGTATGGCCTTGTCAGACATTAGAGTGAAGAGAGTCCCTTGGCCCTATGAAGGCTCATTGCCCCACTGTAGGGGAATGCCAGGACAGAGAAGTGGGAGTGGGTAGGTTAGTGAGCAGGGGAAGGGGGTATGGGACAGGGAGTTTTCAGAGGGGAAATGAGGAAAAGAGATAACATTTCAAATGTAAATAAAGAGAATATCTAATAAAACAACATCCATCAAGACCGTGGAGAAGACTCTATTCAAGATGACTGTAGTCACCAGAACCATGGGCCCAAGGAACTCTAACGAGGTTGAGAGAACCACGGAGTCTTTGAGGGGAGACTCCTTGATGGAAGTTCATCCTGCAGAGTGCACAGTATCTCTAAAACAACTAAAAAAAACAGTAGGTCTTATAATAAGATGCTTTTAAAAAGTAGTTTCATGGAATTAGAAAAATAAAGATGACAGAGCAGAGCCTCAATCATGCCAGAGGGAAGAACTAGAGACATACCATCAGTTTTGGGTATGAGGTCATGGCTGTGTTAGACAAAGAAGCATGTCAATGCTGAATAGGAGTGCTTTTCACCCCACCAGTTGGCTCAGGTTACCACCCTGCCCACTGCTGCAACTCACGTTGCTCTCCTTTTTGGAAAGCGCAGGGCCACAGCACTGTCGCAGGACTACAAGTACCATGGTCATGCCTGGGAAGCCAGTGAGGCAACTAGCACAGAGGGCATGGAGGTTTGCAGCAGCCTGAAACTTATGAGAATCTTGCCCCTAGACATTCTGCTCAGCTCTAAAACCACCCTGACTCTGGACAACAGATATCTGAAACAAGTCACAGGAATAGTCCAGTATTGATGGTACTTCAGAAACTAGAAACCATGAACCAGAACAATGACTCATTACTACAGATACTTGCATCTAATGCTGTTTGGGAAATATACATATACAGAGGCCCCTGCAAAGGAGCGTGATATAGCTGTCTCGTGAGAGGCTCTGCCAGTACCTGACAAATACAGAGGGAGACGATCTCAGTCAACCATTGAACTGAGCACAAGGTCCTCAGTAGAGGAGCTAGAGAAAGTACCTAAGGAGCTGAAGGGGTTTGCAGTGCCATAGGATAGACAACAATGTGAACCAACCAGTATCCCCCGAGTTCCCAGGAACTAAACCACCTATCAAGGAGTACACATGGAGGGACCCATGGCTCCAGCTGCATATGTAGCAAAGGATGGCCTTGTTTGACATCAAATGAAGGAGAGGCCCATGGTCCTGAGAAGGCTCGATGCCCCAGTATAGGGGAATGCCAGGACAGGGTAGTGGGAATGGGTAGGTTGGAGAGCAGGGGGAGGAGGGATGGGTTAGGGGAGTTGGGAGGAGCAACCAGGAAAGGGGATAACATTTAAAATGTAAATAAAGAAAATATCTAACAAAAAATTAAAAAAAGAAAAAGAAAAAAGAAAAGTTAGCAATAATTCCTCAATATTATCAAATTTTATTGCTAAAATTTTTTTTGTTGCTTTACATATTTTTCAAGAATAACTAGAATACCCTCTAAATATGCTTTGTTTATGTAAATAATAATTCCTGTGAACTACAAGAGTAGATTATATTTAAGTTTTGTAACTAGAAGACTTCATAAAATGGCATCATCTCCTATCTATTATAGTGTATCTGGAGGTAAAGACTACCTGCTGTTAATATTGATCAAGGAGTTCAGGTGTTGCCTTTCTGAGCATCCATTATGAAGTTCCCTATCAGCTTTTCAACTAACTGTCTTAGCAGGCATTGAAGTTAATTGCTTAGATTAATTATCTCATTAAGTGTTGAGACATTGATTTTTCTAAATCTATCATTTTCTCTTCATTTATCAGCTGGAATTTTTCTATAAAGAAAAAATTTGGTCAAATTCTTAGTTGTCTTTCCTGCATGAAAAGTAACTTAGAACAAGTAAAAGGCTGGGTTTTTGCTCTTATTTACTCATTTTTAGAATAATTAATCAGCTTTCTAGTAATCCATTGTTTATCACTATAAATTCATGAATATTAGTGTATCATAGGGACTTCGGTTCATTCACAGTTAAGGTTGTTTTTAATTATTGTTCCATTGTTGATCAGGGAGAACTTTCAAATTTGCTTCTGAGTTTTTTTTTCATTAATCATTTCCCCTTTTATGTTTTTATTTCAATAAAATATTTTCATGTGCTTCCAATTATCTTGATGATGGAATTGATTCCTGACAATCCTTCCTGCTGTGCTAGTTACAATGACATTTTTATGATAAAATCACCATGACCAAAAGCAAGTTACAGAAATAATGGCTTATTTTGTCTTATGGTTTCAGAGGAAGAGTCCATGTGGTAAGGGAGACATGGCAGCAGACAACAGAAGAAGGAAAATGAAAGGTCACATTCCCATTCACACATAGGACACTGAGAACTAGATACAGGAAAGGATATAAAGTGCAAAAGCCCACTCCCAATGATGTATTTCTTCAGACAAAGCTAATGACCCCTGATGACACAGTCAGAGAATTACTCATCCCTCATCAGAAAAGCATCTTTCTTGAAGTAGATGGCAATAAGAAAGAGAATCCCAGCTGAATAATGTGCAGAGAGTGATCAACTTTAGACAATTCAGGCCTAAATTAGATGTTTTTATCAAATCCCTTTCCTCAAGGCTCAGGGATCTATGTGAAGAGGAAGCAGAAATTCTGTAAAGATCAGATGTGACAGATGATTCCAAAGAAATAAGGTCCTCCAGAGTCAATAGCAGTGACACAAAAAAGAACTTACAAAGACTGTCAATATGCACAAGACCCATGCAGGTTCAAACCAGACAGAATATTAACACTGAGAATGGGAAGGAGGCACAAAGCCTCACTCCTATGCAAGAAGCTATTGCTGTCTAAGAAACGCTGAGAAAGCAGAGAGCAATAGTCATCAAAAGAGCAGCACTTCCTATATCAGACTCCAAAGCAAGCCCCATGACCAATAGTGGTCCCACACAAAGCAAATGCCATCTTTTGTTTGGTTTGGTTTAGTTTTTAGGAAATTTTTGTTTGGGTTTGATAGGTATTTTTTTGTCTTATTGATTTTCTTGCATTTTTGTTTGTTTGTTTATTTGTTAGTTTGGGGTTTTTGAATGAGAGAAAGTTTTGTGGTAGGAAATTGGGAAACATCTGGAAGGAGTTCTTGTAGTGCTAAAAGTGTGACCGAAATATCTTGTATAAAATACTATTGTAATACATATTTTAAAAAATGAAATTTTTATTTTTTTTATTTTTGATATTTTAATGCAATTACACTATTTCTTCCTTCCATTTATTCCCACCAAACCATCTCATATACTCCTGATTGTGCTCTTTCAAATTCATGTCATTTTTCTCATTAATTAATTATATAATAAACATAATATTTACATACAGAATCTACTCATTCTGTACAATATTTTTGTATGTATGTTGTTAGTATTGACCATTTGATAACAGACAAGCAATTGGTGTACTCTTCCTTGGAGAAGACTATTTCTCCTACGCTCCTAGTAGCATATAATTCTTTGTCTAAGGTTGAAAGGTATAGGCTTTCCTCCATCCACTTCTGCATGTCTACTGTGGTTGTACAGCTCATATTGAGCTTTCCTGTTGGTGAGACTTTATAGGTTCGGCTTCCGCAAGGAGACACAGTGTCCTGATCCTGTGGCTCTAATGCACTTTCAGCCCCTCTTCAACAATGTTCTCACACCTTACACACAAGATGTAAAAAACAAAACTTCTAGTTGCTCATAATATTAACAATTTAAAATATCTTTACTTCTCTTGTTCAGCGTATGTCCAGATTACTGAATTTTAAATGTCATTTGAAATAATTTTAGGCTGAAATTTTTTGATACAATTAACTACTTTCATGATGCACAAAAGAATTTTATTTCTCCTTTATTTCAACTTGAAAAGATTAATCCCTTTAATGACTCAAATAATTCAAAATTCAAGTCTATGCTACAATGCATAATAAGGACATTTCATATGTATGTGTTTTATATGTACAAATCTCTTTCTGTCTTTCATGTATGCATCACTCTGTAACTTGCTTTTTGCAGTAAATAATATATTCTGGAACTCATATTTAATCCATACTTATGTAGGGCCAACCCTCATCCATTTATTAGTCACATAATATTTCATTATTTAGGGTAACTAAAGTTAGTTTATTGTTTTATTTGTATAAGACCAAAAGTATAAATAGATGATGATTGTGATAGATAGATAGATAGATAGATAGATAGATAGATAGATAGATAGATAGATGATAGATAGATAGATAGATGATAGATAGATAGATAGATAGATAGATAGATAGATAGATAGATAGACCAAAAACAGAGTGCTACAGCTTTGTTTGTATGTTTACACATACGACAGTAGCCTTTTCTCAGACCTCTACTTTTTCTTTGTCCTGCTAGTCTACTATAGGACCAGGTAGAGTATAGCTTAGACTTTCTGTGTACCAACCCAAACCTAATCTGTTTTAAGATGACTGCAGAACAATTCAGTCACACGACTCAGCAGAAGGTGGACCAACCCTAGCTCTGAGAATGCACTCAACTTTTTCTTTGTTTACAAATAACCATGTCTTGATCAATGAGACTTGGTTTTTTAAAAATGCCTACAGAGAAATTCTCTTTAGAGTTGCCTTACTACTAGAACACCAAAGAGAAAATATTTCTTCATATCTCTGAATATAACTCTTGGGGTTTCTTTAATTAGCTTGCTTTTAAACTGGGAATTACTCTAACCCTAAAGATAGTAGAAAGTATTAAAAGTTTTTACATGCTTAACAGCATGCCTTTGTCAGTGAAACACTAACCAAACAACCACAAAGGATATTCTTCTTAGACTACCTAGCTAGAACATATGTAAGTTAGTACATCTGCTTGTTTCATGCCAACTGAGACAATACCTACTTTTACTTAGGGATGAACATTTTCAATATTAGAAAGTAGTAATTCCACAAGCCCCCCTCTCTTCCTCTTCTCTCTTAACTGTTTCTTGAGCACATTATAAAAGCTACAGAGGCACATACCAATTTCCAAATAAATAAAAACTCCAGCTCATTCATTTGCTCCCATTGAATATAGATGTCCTCCTAGCTCTGGATCAACTTTCTGATATTTTCAGTAACAGTACCTGCCTGAAAATCCTGATCCCATTTTCTCCCCTAGCCCCATTCCTGCAGGACAGTACCTCTAGGCTCCGAGTATCAAAATTTATTGACAGTTTGGGGTTAACCAAAACAAAAAGAAGTAAACATGGCATTAGGATGAGAAAGAATTCATTCATGCCAGGCGGTGGTGGCTCACACCTGTAATCTCAGCACTCTGGGAGGCAGAGGCAGGTGGATTTCTGAGTTCAAGACCAGCCTGGTCTACAGAGTGAGTTCCAGGACAGCCAAGGCTACACAGAGAAACCCTTTCTCAAAAAAACCAAATAAAAAAAAAAGAATTCATTCATTATTCTCAGCACAGGGAAGTTTTGGCTTCCATGTCTTAAGGATCCTAACTGCCCACCATGTCACTGACCACCTAACCCATTTCCTTATTCCTACCACTTCTCCTCTAGGTCCTCCTACCATTTCAATGTATGGATAGATGATTCCAAAACTCCAATCCAGAGCAGTTATTCTATCTTTTCTTAAGCTTTTATTCCAGCAATGCATTTATGCCTTTCCTTCAACACTCAAAAGACTTATTAAGATGTTTATTTAACCAAAGAATAACTCTGTCTCTGAAAAATGAACAATGTTCTATCAGACCAATATGCTTAAGTCATCCATCTCTTAAAATACTGATTTTCCTTCTATGAACACTTAAAATAAGAATAGCATTATCTGAGCACAGGGTCCCCAGTGGAGGAGCTAGAGAAAGGACCCAAGGAGCTGAAAGGGTTTGCAGCCCCATAGGAGGAACAACAATATCAACCAACTAGTACCACCCAGAGCTCTCAGGGACTAAACCACCAACCAAAGAGTACACATGGAGGGAACCATGGCTCCAGCTACATATGTTGCAGACATTGATGAGAGGAGAAACCATTGGCCCTGTAAAGGCTTGATGCCCCATTGTAGGAGAATGCCAAGACAGGAAAATGGGAGTGGGTGGGTTGATCAGAAGGGGGAGGGGTGGGATAGGGGGTTTTCAGAGGGGAAACGAGGACAGGGGATAATATTTGAAATGTAAATAAAGTAAATATCCAATACAAAAGAATAGCATTAATTATTTTATAGCATTGCTAGAATGCTTATCAGCCAGGTTGAAAAACCATTAAAATCTACATCTCCATGAGTAGTGATAGTTTCATAGTAAGTGTTTGGTTGATACTAGCTGCTTCTACTGCTATTCTTCTACCAGATATCTTTGATCTAAAAAGGGATTTTTAGACCTGCTGCCACAAGAAGATAAGAGTTCTGATAATAAACACCGCTGAGACTGAATGTGTATGACCTCAGATAGCCCCTTGTATGTAGTGACATGCTCAGACACAGTAGCCCGAAACTAAAGAGATTAGAAAGAATGCATTATAACTGCTACTGAATGAGGAAGAATCAATAGTGTGAAGCCCTAATAGTTTACTTCTCAGGATGTGCATATTGTTAAAAACTAAGGCAAAACTAAGCATCTAATATTTTTAAAATCCTAGAAAGACTTGATTTCCATGGAAGACACTCCAACTGTTGTCACCCAGTTTGAAACTGATAAGAGAGTATTAGCACTGTTAGGTGATGGCTGCATAATTGCCACTGCCAGGTACCATATTTGTACTCTGTGTGAAACTACATACATAGCATGAATATTTTGCTTTCAGTATACAAAAGAAGGAGAAAGAAGAGTTCTCACTGTCCTATCCCAGTCCCCCGTGTCACCACTTTATCCCTGCTCACCTCTGGGATATATGTTCTATTCAGGCAACTGTTGTACAGCTACAGTGAGCATCAGTAGGTTTACCATATCATCTGGAAGCCCTGTGACCCTGAACAGAACATGCTCCTTATGCTCCAGGGGCAACACAGAAACACAAACAGCCTTTCCCCTGCTCCTTCTCCAGTTTTTCCTAGATCCTAATGAAATATGAGCAATAGCAGTTGCCCCAGGAATTAAAAGTGATCACAGCTGAGGGTAGAGCTTAGATACCAGGCATTATACAAACAAGAAAGTCCTTGGAGGATGTACAGAACAGCAGAAAATTAGTTTCAGAAAAAAATAAGTCTCTGTCCTACACATGGAAGTGCCAAGACAACATTGGTGACATTTTCATGCACAGCTTACAACTGCTAAGATCAATATGGCACAGAATTTGAGGCACATTAATAAAACCTAAACAGAAAGAGAACTCAGCTATGGATCAATAACAGGTTACATCCCCAAATGGTGAAGCAGAAGCAAACTAGGTGCTGGATTCATGGACTGTGTGTGTAAGGTCCTGAATGGTACATTCTACAGTGGGGAATGATACTGACCTGGTGAGTTGGTTGGAATAGAAATGGTCCCCATAGAGTTACGGGCTTGAATGCTTGATCACGAGGGAATGTCACTATTAGTAGGTGTGTTCTTGTTGGAGTAGGTTTGGCTTTGTTGGAGGAAGTGTGTCACTGGGGGCTATGCTTCTGAGGTTTCAAAAGCTCAAGCCAGGCGTAGTGGGTCACTGTCTGTAGCCTGAGGATGCAAATGTAGTCCTCTCAGGCCGTCTTCAGCACCATCTGCCTGAACTCCACCATGCTTTCCACCAGGATGATAAAAAACTAAGTTTTGTACTGTATGCCAGTTCAATGTTCAAATGGTTTCCTTTGCAAATTGTCATGGTCATAGTGTTTCTTCACATGAAAAAAAACCTAACTAAGATATCCACGGAAGCCTCCAAGCAAGGATTGGGATGACTAGTCCTCTAAAAAAATACAAAACAAGACATCAGGAACTTGGGCCAACTGAACACTGAAAATCAGAAAAAAAAAATCCTTGACCTGTATTTCCAAAATCCCAGAGTTCCAGCTCTTAAAAATTAAAGGCTTATGGAAAGAGTTTGCTTTGAGAATTTCTCAACATTCCACCAAAAGTAGAATCACGGAGTATGAAGAAAAACTGGTATAGGGATCCTGGCAACTAAGAGGACTGATCATTATTATTTAATAGAAGTTTCCTAAGAAAGGAACTAATTAAATGCACCTGCACTAAAATGATGGCGTGGCTATTATCTGCCCACACAGACAAACTGAGAACCATAAAGTCTGAAATGCAGCTATCAGCAGGCCTAATTGTCTCCTGTAAGGAATGGCTTTTGTTTTACTTAGTACTCCATCAAAAGCACTAAGTGTTAATGTGTCCTGTATAATCTATCTGGCCAGCTAACTAGTTTAATTCATCACACAGCATGGGAAAGAATAAAAGCGGGGGTTTAGTGACAAGTTAATAGTAGAGGCAGGAAACAAAATGGAGAAACATACTTTGATTGATGGTGCAGAACTATTAGTTACTACTATAGATGGACTCTGTCTAGCTTTATATAGTGGCCAATCAAAGCAAAATAGATCTAGTAATTTAAACCTTTAAACATGTTCTTTCCATTAAAAAAAAATTTAAAGGCTAGTGGGTGTATTGCATTCCCATAGAACAGTAAAACTTCAATTCCAGCCAGCTCTCAAATATCTACAAGTAGATTCAGTTTAACAAATCTCCATTCCAGTTGCACATTGGCCGGATTAACTCTTCTGTAATGAACCCCCTTGTTATAAAACTCTGCATTGCCTTTCTTCACATTTTCCCCTACCAAATGTGGCTAAATGAAGGGGGAGCCACACTTAGCAACTACTAGGCCAATGCAAAAATTTCTACATTGTATTAGACTGAAGAGTTTTAATCTGTTTGGAATAATAGTTTAGCTTAAGACACTGTGTTAGGACAACAGGAGATTGAGATGGGTGGGAAAAGTCTCCTCATCCAGCTACTGGGTAACTGAGCAAATAATATCTAATTTCTATTGTGATCCCGTTCTCTATGAAAGCTGGAAGAGTTTAGTCCTCATTTTACAGGCTGTCATGATTGGTAAAGTCCAAGCACATTTCTGTGACCAAGGATACTTACTGTAAGTCAGATGTAGGCTAGCAAGCTATTAGAGATGGAAAGCAGAGGGGAAAGCCCTGCCTCTGCTTCCTCTTCCTCTTCCTTTTCTTCTTCCCCTTCCCCTGCCCCCTCTTTCCTTCTCGACTTTAATATTGACAACCAGAAAAGCTCAAAAGCATTACCTTGATGTCACTAAACCATGAAATGAGACCCAAGAGCTGCCTCTTTCTAGACTTCATTTTTTGAAATATTCATTGTATTTAAAGCCAGATTTTTTTAAAAAAAAATATGTGAACATGTATGTGTACATGTTCAGTAGTAGGTGTGTGCATGGGAGTAAAGGTCTCTGCAGAGGTATGAGATCTACCTGGAGCTGGAGTTGTGGTCAGCTACTCCATACGAGTACTGGGAACCAAAGTTGGCTCCTCTATAAAAGCAGTACATGCTTTTAGTTGCTGAGCCATCATTAATGCCAAAAGTTATTAATCATTAAATTCCAAAAATATGACATAATAAGAGTTGGGTATGTTATTTCCCAAAGAATTTTTTTTTGTTAAATACTGCATGAAAATGACAAAAATGCATGTTGTCCTTCTATTTACATGAACTGAATAGACTTCAGAAAACTACCCTTACTGGATTTTTCCACGCTTCTATGGAATTTAGATTTAAATGAAAAGTTTAGACTACATAGCATATTTTGCACAGTGTATCAGCAGAACACTTACAGTATTTTAGTGGTCTATTTTGCGATATGCTTGCTATTAACATAATCTCTGAAAAGTAAGCACATCTTTTTCAGTGATTTACTGACTAATCCTTTGAACAAAGGCAAACACTAATAGGAGTTTCATAGTCAAAAATATTCCCACCAGGTTTGCATCTAAACCTGGCAGTGTACTCCCCAGCAGTGTTCTCAATAGTTGCAGAGATGACAGAGCTTAGGAGAATATCATGTGAAGTACACTGTGTTATCTTTGAAAACATGAAGTTCTAGTTCAGAAAATTGCCAGCTATCCAAATTCCAGTGTACTGTTACCCCAGGCCTCTTTGAACTGGGTGTTTACTGGTTCTTGGCATCTTATGAAGAATTAAAGAATAATTCACAAATTATGCAGCGGTAATGGATTTGATTCAGCATCAAAGACACAGTAAAGGTCTCATGCTTCAAGAAATAAGCAACTTTAGATGAGATTTACTTATGAACACTAGATTACTCTTTAGGACTCTGTTTTATGGGTCTACGAGGAAGAGAATTGGGTGCTGAGGACTAAAGCATGGGTGGCTTCTTGTTTTGACTGACAAGTTTAGGAACAATCTTGTATTCCTAAAATGGTAGACAGGAGACTTTCTATAAAAGTTTACTCTGATGACACAGATTGTCTTATTGCATATGTACCCAAAACCAGTTAACACTTAATCAGCCCATTTCTCTTAGTTTGAGGATATACTTCAGCATATGCTTACCAGTTGGTGTTACTGGAGGTTGGTGGTAGGAAAGAGTGGCTTACTGCATTATTTGGAGCACTGTACACATGGCTACATGCAGGGAGGGGCTCCAAGGGTCTCTAAACTATCTTTGCTACTCCTATGCTTGCCTACCTTGCTATCACTTAATATATCACCAATTTTTTTCATTTGTTACTAAAAATGGTAACTATCATACAATTTCAGTAAAAAAAGGACAAATAAAAGTTTACAGCTATGCCCTTTAGTGTTTAAATTTTAAAGTAATTTATAGTCCATAGGTGTACTGTATGAATTTCGGTTTCACAGTTGATTTGACACAATCTTAAGATATATGGAAAGTTTTCTGTGATTCCACTTACCTAAAAACTACAGGAATATAGTGTTTTCCATGAATCCAACTTTATTTTTTTAATTTAATTTTTTAATTTTATTTTATTTTTTATTTAATTTTATTTTTTATTTTTTATTTTATTTTTTATTTTTATTTAATTTTATGTTTTTACTTATTCACTGTACATCCCACTCACTGCCCCCCTCCTGGTCACCCCCTCCCACAATCATTCTACCATCTCCCACACCCATTCTCTTCTGAGCAGGTGTCCAACCCCCACCCCATGCATCCTCCTACCCTGGCACTTAAAGAGTTTGTGAGGCTAATCTCTTCCTCTCCCACTGCAGCCAGACAAGGCAGCCCAGCTAGAAGAACATAATTCAGATACACGCAACACATTTTGGGATAGCCCCCTGACCCCTGTTCAGGACCCATAGGATAACCAAGCTGTACTTCTGCTACATATGTGGAGGCCTAGATCCAGACTATGTATGTTCTTTGGCTGGTAGTTTAGTCTCTGAAAGCACTAAGGGTCCAAGTTAATTGATTCTGTTGGTCTTTCTGTGGAGTTCCCATCCCCTTAGGGGCTGCAATCCTCCTATGGTATTCTTCTTCCATACCATAGGAGTCCCTAAGTTCCATCTACTGTTTAGCTGTGGGTGTCTGTATTTGTCTGAGTTAACTGCTTGGTGGTGTCCTCCCTCAGAGGACATCCATGCTAGACTCATATTTGCAAGTATCACAGAGTATATGCTATATTTTCTCTAGTATGTTTTGTTTTGTTTGTTTGTTTTTGTTTTTGTTTGTTTTTTGTTTTTTTCTATCTTTATAAAATACCAGAAGTTAAGAACACTTCTTTTTGGGTCTTCTATTTTGTTCCATTGGTCAACATATCTGTTTTGTGCCAGTATCAAGTTGTTTTTAGAATTATTGCTCTGCAATATATCTTGAAATCTGGAATGAGCATCCCTCCAGCATTGTTTTCTGGTGCTGTTGTTGGGAAATAATATTTCTTTGGTTATACTTTCTCTTTTGGAGTTTTTGGACATTTTTCTATTTCTGTGAAGAATGTGGTAAGGATTATTATAAAAGTTCCATCAAATCTCCAAATTGCTTCTGATATGCCAGCCATTTTCACAATATTAATTATAACAATCTATGAGCAGGGGAGGTGTTTTCATTTTCTAGTGTCTCAATCGCTTTCTTCAGAGAATTAAAGTTTACATTGTAGATGTCTTTTGCCTTTTGGGGTAAGGTTTGTTCCTAGATATTTTATTTTATCTGAGAGTATTGTGAATGTGAGTATGTCTAAGATATCATTCTCACTATGTTTGTGCTGTTCATATATAAAAAGTTGGTTTATAGAAAGTCTACTGGTTTTTATTGATCTTGTCACTTTGCTACATATGTTAATCAATCCTATAACCTTTCTAATGTAATTTTTAGGTTCTTTTATGTATAATAACACATCAGCAGCAAATAAAGATTGACTTCTTTTCCTATAGTTAGCCCTTTAATTTCCTTCTCTTGCCTTATTGCTCCACCTAGTGGCTTAGCACTATATTGAAGAAAAGTGGAGCTAATGGATAGTTGGCTTCCTCATTTTAATGGGATTGTTTAAAAGTTTTTCCTATTTAGGATGATGTTGACTGTGGGTTTGTCATAAGTATCTTTTGTTATATTGGAGCATTTTCCCTCCAGTTCTTCTCTCTCTAGGACTCCTATTATGAATGCATGTTGAATTTTTGTCAAAGGAGTTTTCTGCTATGTTCAGAAGACCATGTGATTTTTATCTCTAAGTGCATTTATATAATTTGTTATATTTATTGGCCAAAATATATCTCTCAAAAAAGGCAACTGATCATGGTGGACATTTTCAAGTATCTCATTGAGAATGTTTTCATTATTGTTTAACAGGGATACTGACCTACAATTTTCTACCTTTGTTGTTACTGCTGCTATTGCTGCTGCTGTTGTTGTATCTTCACCTGGTTTGAGTATTAGAATAAATTGATACTAAATTCATAGAAGTCAGGGAGTTCTACTTGTTTGTTTGCTTAGAAATGATGGGCTATAGGTCTTCCTTAAAAATATAGTTGAATTTTGCCATGAATCCATCTCAGCTTGGTGAGATATCAAAAGACATGTTATTACTGTTATTTATTAAAAGACATTTTATTACTGTTTTTACTGTCTTTGTTATGGGTCTGTTTAAGTCGTGTGTCTCCCATGAGTTAAATTTTGGTGGACAATGATTTTTGAAGTGTACATTTTAGATTTTCAAACTTAAAGGAGTAAAGGCATTTATTTATTTACTTATTTATTTACTTACTTATTTACTTACTTACTTACTTACTTACTTACTTACTTACTTACTTATTCACTTTACATCCCAACTGCAATTTCCCCTCACACAGACCCTCCCTTCTCCTCTGAGACAAGTGAGCCCCCCTTCCCTAGGTGTTACCCCTGCCTCTGGCACATCAAGTCACTGCAGGACTAAACACATCCTCCCGCACTGAGGCCAGACAAGGGGAACAGGATTCACAGGCAGGCAACAGAATGTGGGAAGCCTCTACTCCAGTTGTTGGGGAATGTAAGAAGGCTAAGCTGCACATCTACTTCAAGTGTACAGGGTGGAGTATGTGAGCCAGGTCATACTGATGCTTGCTTTTTAGTTGGTGGTTAAGTCTCTGGGAGCCCCCATGGGTCCACGTTAGTTGACTCTGTTGATCTTCTTTTGGAGTCCTTCTTCTTTCCTCAATCATTGTCCCCAGTTCTTCCTCAAGACTCCCTGAGCTCCATCTAATGTTTGGATTTGGTCTCTGCATCTGTTTCCACTGGCTGCTGGGTGAAGCCTCTCAGGGGACAGTTATATTAGGATCCTTTCTCCAAGCATAACAGAGTATCATTAAGTGTCAGGGATTAGTTCTTGACCATGGGATGGGTCTCAATTAGGCCCAGTCATTGATCAGTCATTCCCTCTATATCTGCTCCGTCTTTGTCCCCACACATCATGTAGGCAGGACACATTTGGGTTGAAGGTTTTCCTGACTACAGGAGGTGGCAATTCAAACTCCATATCCCCCATGGCCAAATGTCTCAGCTACAGTCACCATTATAGACTCCCTGCCCCCACCCTAGCCCCACCTCCAGGTCTCTGGCACTTCCTAGAGATGCTCCCATGTTCTCAATACTCCAGATCCCCCATGCTCCCCTTTCACTCCCCTCTCCCATTTGACGTCTAATCTATTTTCCCTTCTGAGAAAGCATCCATTCTGGGCTCTCCTTGTTATTTCACTTCTTTGGGTCTATGGAGTGTAAAATGGTTATCCAGTACTTTATGACTAATATCCACTTGGAAGTAAATACATACTATGCATGTTCTTTTAGATCTGAGTTAAAGAAGAAAGTTGTTAAGGTTGGTCCCTTATTAATAGCATGAATTTATTTTTGTCTTGTTTTCTTTGTTTCCATTTTATTAATTTCTATTCTTATCTTCATTATTTCTTACTGTCTTCAGAATTGGGTTTGATTTCATGGTTTCAGCACCTTGAGTTGCATTGTCTTTTATTTGCTTCCTTTCTGAATTTTTAAATGCAAACACTTAAGAGCTATGTTTCTTTGGCCATCTCCTGTAACCAGGCAAGACTTCCAATGGAGGTAGGGGGACACCAACCCACCACAAAACCTTAGACTCACAATTTGTCCTGCCTACAAGATGTGTAGGGCTAAAGATGGAGTAGAAATGGAAGGAATGGCCAACTGATGACTGGCCCAACTTGAGACCTATGCCATTAGAATGAGCTCACCTCTGACACTATTAAAGATATTATACTCTACTTACAGACAGGAGCTAGTATAACTGTCATCTGAGAGGCTTTACCCAGAAACTGATGAGAACAGATGCATGCATCAATAGTCAAGCATTAGGCAGAGTTTGGGAGAATCCTGTGGAAGAGAGGAAGCAAAGATTGAAGGAACCAAAGAGGTCAAGGTCACTACAAAAACACTATAGAATTGAATAACCTGGGATCATAGGTACTCAGATACACTGACCCGCCAACCAGAAAGCATACATGGGATGGTCCTACACCCTCTGCACATATGCAACAGATGTGAAGCTTGGTCTTCATGTGGGATCCCTGAACAGCAGGAGAAAGGGCTGTCTCTGACTCTATTGCCTGCTTTTAGGTCACTTCCCTCTAACAAGGCTGCCTTGTCTAAATTCAGTAGAAAATACACATAGTCCTACTGCAACTTGACATGTCAAGGCAGGTTATTATCCATGGGTGGGTTCCCCTTTTCTGAGGAGAAAGCAGGGAAATGAGGGGAGTAGTGGTGAGAGTATGGGACTGGGATAAAAGAAGAGAGGGGAAGCCATTATTAGGATGTAAAGTTAAATAATTAATTAATTAATTAATGAAAAAGGAGAGATAGGTTTCTCCATGAACACAAAGATAGCTACAAATCCTTTATCTACAATGGTGTAATACCTGCAAGATAAGCTACCTCAATGGTGAGACAGAGCTTTCTGGGAGTAACCAAGCAATAAGTGATCTGACTTGAGACCCACTGCGAGAGATGGGCTCTTACCCAACACTGCTTGGGTGACCACAAACCCGAAACTAGATAGCCTATAGACCTAGAGTAACCCCAACCCCCTCAAAAAAGTTGTGATAAAATGCCTCCTAATTATATTCTGCTATTGTCATAGAACAACACTTTGTTCAGTCATCATTAAAAATGCTTCCTGTTGCAGCAGGTGGGAACATATAAAAAGACCCAAAGCCAGAGTAAGAGACCTTGGAATACTCACCCCTAAATGGAATATCTGACAATGTCCTCCCCTCAGAACTTAGGGAATCCCTTGGAAGAGGCGACTGAAAGGGTATAACAGCCAGAGATGATAGAGGGCACCAAGAACACAAGGCCATCTAAACCATCATGAACTATGCTCATAGGAACTCACAGAGACTGAAGCAGCATGCACAGGGTATGCATGGGTCTGCACCAGGCCCTCTGTATATATTAATATCTTCCAATTTAGTGCTTATATGGGATTCCTGAGTGTAGTAGTGGATCTCTGATTCTTGTGTCTTCTGTTGGAATCTTTTCCTTCTATTGGTTTGTCTTATCCAACTTTAACGTCATAGTTTTCGTTTTATCTAATCATATTTGAGTCTGTTCTATCTTTAAATAAATGAACTAATGAATGAAAACATAGCCACAAGAATAAAGGTTAACAACTTAGCTGGCATTTATATCTGCTGGAAAAGGGAAATTAGTTTTCTCCTCTAGAGTGACAATCACTCCAGGATAGACCACATGTTGAGGAGTAGTTGACTAGAATATAATGGACTCTATAGTTTATTGTGTGGTTTTATTGAGTTACACATTGGTGCTTTTGTGTTTTAAGTTTTGTTTTCCTTTGGGGGTGTGATTTTATTTTATTGGTTTGGAAAGAGTTGCTATATCTTTTTTCTATTTTGTTTTGGTTTTTTAAAGAAAAATTAAGATAGGTAAGAGGGAAAGAGGATCTAAAAGGACTTGGGGAAGGTAAGAATATGATCAAAATATATTTAAATCTAAAATTTTTCTAAATAATAAAAATGAGAAAAGAGTTAAGTTGGGTTGTTTATAATGTGTCTGAGAGGTATTGTTGTGATATGTTTTATTTTTGTTTAGTTTTAGAAATCTTTTATTCCTTTCTTGGTTTCTTCTTTGTTACATTCTTCTTTGGTAATGGGTTCTTTAACCTCCAAAAGCTTGTGTACAAACTATAGGTCTTCTGTTTACATTAAGTTTTCTTGAACTATAGTAAGATAGTATAAACACAGTTATTTCAATTTTCCTGAATTTGTGAAGGTTTGTTTGTGTTCTAGGATGTTGTCTATTTCAGAGATACTTCCATGGCTGCTGAGTAGGTGTTTTGTGTTTAGGTAAAATATTCTCCTATGTCTCTAGATTTATTTTTTGCTCATATGATATCTCTATTGAAGAATATGGAGTACTGAAATTTCCTCCTATTTTGGGGTGATATTAATCTACATCATTAATTGTACTAGTATGCTTTTTATGAAACTTGATGAAAATTGAATATATATAATTGCGATGTTTTCTTGATAAATTGCTCCCTTGATTTCAGTGATCTGTCCCTCTTTATCTCTTCTGATTAGTTTTAGTTTATAGTATGTTTTTTCTGATACTAGGATGGGAATGCCTGCTTGTTTTCTGGTTGGTCCATTTTATTGGAATACATTTTTTCTATTCTTTCACTAAAAAAATAGTATCTAACTTTAAAGCTGGGTTATGGTCAACTGCATAAAGATGAATTTTGTTTGTTAATCCATTCAGCCAACTTGTGCTTTTTCATTGGCAAGTTGGGGCCATTAATATTTAAAGTTATTACTAAAAGGTTTATTGGTTGCAGTTATTGTTGGTTTCTGTTTCTGTACTTAACTGTATTTTTATTTCAGTAATTGGAGCTTCATTGATTCTCTCATAGTCACAGACTTATACCCATTCCTCTCTTCAAACTAAAGTAATCCTTTCATTATTACCTTTAGGGATGCTTTGTTGAACATGAATTATTTTAACTTGTTCATGTCACGGAAAGATTTTTCTTTTTCCTTAACATATGGTAGATAGTTTTGTTGGGTATAATAGTCTACCTTGCCATCCATGTTCTCTTAGGACTTAGATGGCATCGCTCTAGGTTCTTCTGTCTTTCACAGTTTGTACTGACCTATAAGCTATTATACTATTTGTATATATGACTTGCACTTTTTCTCTTAGTGCTTCCAGTCTTTGTTCTATATATTTATTGTTTTGTTTTTTCTATTTGCTTGCTTTTTATGACGGGGTCACAGTATGTCACTCTGACTAAACCAAAACTCTCTATATGGCCAGCCTGGCCTCACACTCAAGGAGAAATGCATGCTCCTGCCTCTTGCAAAGTTAATGCATAAATATGATATTCCATGGGGAATTTCTTTTCTGACTTTGTCTAACTGGTGTTTTATGCTATTATAAATGTATGAATTTATAGTTTTTTTAGTTTGGGTATGTTTTATTCTATAAAATTTTTGAAGATATTGTGTATGCTTTTGACCTCTTCTCCTTCATTTTTGTCTATATTTTCAAAGACGTGCTCTTTTCTTGGTGTCCCATAACTCCTGTATGTTCCTCTCTCTCTCTCTCTCTCTCTCTCTCTCTCTCTCTCTCTCTCTCTCTCTCTCTCTCTCTCTGTCTGTGTGTGTGTGTGTGTGTTCATATTCCTTGCTTATGTGGTCTAATTTCCCTATATTATTTGAGTTCTGATATTCCATACTCTAATTGATATGGTAAGCTTTTCTTCTAAGTTGTCTAAGTTCTAGATTTTTGAGTTTTCCAATCAATCTTCATTTCAATTTGAGTTCTATTCAATATTTCTAGCTCTTTAGCAATTTGGTTTTCAAATCCTGAACTGTTTTTGTCATTTCATTCAGCTTTATGTTTGTGGTTTATTGAATATCCAGTGTTTGTTTATTCTCTTTAATAACATGAAGCTGGTTGTTTGGGTTTTTTAAAGCCCTTTAAATTCTTTATTGACATTTATGGTTATACTTTTTAATTTCTGTCTATTAGGGTTCATCTACATGACTATCATTAGAGAACAGTTCTGGACTGGTGCATGGGGGTTGCTGTCTTGCTCTTTCATGTTGTTTATATTTTGAGATGCAACCTGGACATGTGGACTTTTTTCTCTGTGTCTGATGTATAAATAATCTGATGTGTGGCTTTAGTGGATCTGAAATCTGCTATAGTATGATTGGGATGAAGTTAGGCTGGCACAGTGGGAGCTGAGCTGGTGACCATGATGTGTCCCTGATCCAACTTAGAGATAGTAGGATAGAAGGGAGAGGAGAACCATATGAGGCCTAGACACTGGGTAAGGAACCTGAACTAGATATGAGAATTGAAGCGGGTTTGTAGAAGACAGAATCAGATAGACCCACAAGATTGGGCCCCAGCACAAGTTATATGGTCTCAGGATGGTACTAGTGATTGAGGGCTGTTCATGAGGAATGAGACAGGTTTTCACAATGAGTGTTTAGCTGTCATAATGTGTGTCCTGCATAGTGCCTGGAGGTAAAGAACACTACAGGCAAGGATCACCAAACTAGGTAGGGGTACCAGACTAGGTAGGTGTGGGAGTTGGTCTAGATTCAAGAATTAGGAAGATTTAGAGATATAAGATTTCTCAGGCTGGTTTCCAGCAGTGCCACACTAGACCTGGAAGTATTTTTTGGCATGGAATATATGAAGTTACATGATCAGGCTGGTAGTAGAAGAGCTAGGAAGCATTGAAGTATCACAGAATTTCATTTCTGTTTCCTTTGAGTATGATGTTATGATTCATTTATTATGTATATGACTAGCTTCATACTTTGCAGCAAAATCTATTGCTCATCCTCAATGATTCAGGAATACTTATAAATATTTTGCAAACTAGTGAAACAGACTTCAGGGGTTGAAATAAAAACTTAAAAATGAAATGTTAAAATCTAGTTGTAGCTTGGACATAATAAACACCTACAGCCATCTTTCCTCTCTCATTCGTTCAGGTACCCTGCTAAGATATTGTCTATGAGTCTCTTGCTAATAGACTCTACGGTACCAGGGGTCTCAACTAGAAAGAGAGTTTACAACAAAAAAATAATGTTGGGGATCACACATTTTGTTCCCATGAACTCTTTCTGCCTCTTGTTCCCTAAGAATCAGAAAGCCTTATTCCACCTTTGGGCTATAAAACCCATCCCATTTCCAGAAACACATAAAAACTAAACTACTATTTCTGCATCATGGGCTCTGATTCTTTTCTCCAGAACCTCCACAATGGTTTCTGTCTCTAGTGTTGGGACTTGAACTCTCCTGGAGGTCAGTACCATACTATTGACTATCTGAGCATGGCATTACAAAAGCTCTTCTAATAAACTCCTTCACTCCCAACAATCAATGACCCTCTTGAACTTCCCACTCTCACCCAAGACCTTTAAAATCCCTAGTCAGCATCCTTTGAAAAATTCAATGTCCCTTTCTTTTTTCTTTATTGTAGTATCTAGAACTCAGAGCCAATGTCTGAGACAAGTGTCCTTTAACCTGAGGATAAAAGACCTGCTATGAAGATAGCTGATGATAAGCTAGAAAAAGTTTAGCCTCTGATAACATCCAGGAGTCACCAAACTGTACTGTCCAATTCCAAACTTCTTTCAATTTTAAGAGAAATTATAAGTATTCATCTTAGTCTTTTATATGAAGTATAAAAACAGCTATTTATAGCTGTAAAAGAAATGACACACTAAGAAATGCAATGCAGAAAGACAAACAGGCCTAGTTTTCTTTTTTTTTTTTTATTTGATATAATTTATTTACATTTCAAATGATTTCCCCTTTTCTAGCCCCCCCCCACGCCCCGAAAGTCCCGTAAGCCCCCTTCTCTTCCCCTGTCCTCCCTCCCACCCCTTCCCAGTTCCCCGTTCTGGTTTTGCCAAATACTGTTTCACTGAGTCTTTCCAGAACCAGGGACCACTCCTGCTTTCTTCTTGTATCTCATTTGATGTGTGGATTATGTTTTGGGTATTCCAGTTTTCTAGGTTAATAACCACTTATTAGTGAGTGCATACCATGATTCACCTTTTGAGTCTGGGTTACCTCACTTAGTATGATGTTCTCTAGCTCCATCCATTTGCCTAAGAATTTCATGAATTCATTGTTTCTAATGGCTGAATAGTACTCCATTGTGTAGATATACCACATTTTTTGTATCCACTCTTCTGTTGAGGGATACCTGGGTTCTTTCCAGCATCTGGCAATTATAAATAGGGCTGCTATGAACATAGTAGAGCATGTATCCTTATTACATGGTGGGGAATCCTCTGGGTATATGCCCAGGAGTGGTATAGCAGGATCTTCTGGAAGTGAGGTGCCCAGTTTTCGGAGGAACCGCCAGACTGCTTTCCAGAGTGGTTGTACCAATTTGCAACCCCACCAGCAGTGGAGGAGTGTTCCTCTTTCTCCGCACCCTCTCCAACACCTGTTGTCTCCTGAATTTTTAATCTTAGCCATTCTGACTGGTGTAAGATGAAATCTTAGGGTTGTTTTGATTTGCATTTCCCTAATGACTAATGAAGTGGAGCATTTTTTAAGATGCTTCTCCGCCATCCGAAGTTCTTCAGGTGAGAATTCTTTGTTTAACTCTGTACCCCATTTTTTAATAGGGTTGTTCGGTTTTCTGGAGTCTAACTTCTTGAGTTCTTTATATATATTGGATATTAGCCCTCTATCTGATGTAGGATTGGTGAAGATCTTTTCCCAATTTGTTGGTTGCCGATCTGTCCTCTTGATGGTGTCCTTTGCCTTACAGAAACTCTGTAACCTTATGAGGTCCCATTTGTCAATTCTTGCTCTTAGAGCATACGCTATTGGTGTTCTGTTCAGAAACTTTCTCCCTGTACCGATGTCCTCAAGGGTCTTCCCCAGTTTCTTTTCTATTAGCTTCAGAGTGTCTGGCTTTATGTGGAGGTCCTTGATCCATTTGGATTTGAGCTTAGTACAAGGAGACAAGGATGGATCAATTCGCATTCTTCTGCATGCTGACCTCCAGTTGAACCAGCACCATTTGTTGAAAAGGCTATCTTTTTTCCATTGGATGTTTTCAGCCTCTTTGTCGAGGATCAAGTGGCCATAGGTGTGTGGGTTCATTTCTGGATCTTCAATCCTGTTCCATTGATCCTCCTGCCTGTCACTGTACCAATACCATGCAGTTTTTAACACTATTGCTCTGTAGTATTGCTTGAGGTCAGGGATACTGATTCCCCCAGATTTTCTTTTGTTGCTGAGAATAGTTTTAGCTATCCTGGGTTTTTTGTTGTTCCAGATGAATTTGATAATTGCTCTTTCTAACTCTGTGAAGAATTGAGTTGGGATTTTGATGGGTATTGCATTGAATCTGTATAGTGCTTTAGGCAAAATGGCCATTTTAACTATATTGATTCTACCGATCCATGAGCATGGGAGGTTTTCCCATTTTTTGAGGTCTTCTTCCATTTCCTTCTTCAGAGTCTTGAAGTTCTTGTCATACAGATCTTTCACATGTTTGGTAAGAGTCACCCCAAGATACTTTATACTGTTTGTGGCTATTGTGAAGGGGGTCATTTCCCTAATTTCTTTCTCAGCCTGCTTATCCTTTGAGTATAGGAAGGCCACTGATTTGCTTGAGTTGATTTTGTAACCTGCCACTTTGCTGAAGTTGTTTATCAGCTGTAGGAGCTCTCTAGTGGAGTTCTTTGGGTCACTTAGGTAGACGATCATGTCGTCTACAAATAATGATAGTTTGACTTCCTCCTTTCCAATTTGTATCCCTTTGACCTCCTTATGTTGTCGAATTGCCCGAGCTAGTACCTCAAGTACAATATTGAAAAGATAAGGAGAAAGGGGGCAGCCTTGTCTGGTCCCTGATTTCAGTGGGATTGCTTCAAGTTTCTCTCCGTTTAGTTTGATGCTGGCTACCGGTTTGCTGTATATTGCTTTTACTATGTTTAGGTATGGGCCTTGAATTCCTGTTCTCTCCAAGACTTTAAGCATGAAAGGATGCTGAATTTTGTCAAATGCTTTTTCAGCATCCAATGAAATGACCATGTGGTTTTGTTCTTTGAGTTTGTTTATGTAGTGGATTGTATTGATGGATTTCCGTATATTGAACCAACCCTGCATTCCCGGGATAAAGCCTACTTGATCATGGTGGATGATCGTTTTGATGTGTTCTTGGATTCGGTTGGCAAGAATTTTGTTGAGTATTTTTGCATCGATGTTCATAAGGGAAATTGGTCTGAAGTTCTCTTTCTTTGTTGGATCTTTGTGTGGCTTTGGTATCAGCGTAATTGTGGCTTCGTAGAAGGAATTGGGTAGTGTTCCTTCTGTTTCTATTTTGTGGAATAGTTTGAAGAGTATTGGTGTTAACTCTTCTTTGAAGGTCTGGTAGAATTCTGCACTGAAACCATCTGGTCCTGTGCTTTTTTTGGTTGGAAGACTTTCTATGACTCCTTCTATTTCTTTAGGCTTTATGGGACTGTTTAGATGGTCTAGTTGGTCCTGATTTAATTTTGGTATTTGGTATCTGTCAAGGAAATTGTCCATTTCCTCCAGATTCTCCAGTTGTGTTGAGTACAGGCTCTTGTAGTAGGATCTGATGATTTTTTGGATTTCCTCAGTTTCCGTTGTTATGTCTCCCTTTTCATTTCTAAGTTTGTTAATTTGGATACTTTCTCTGTGCCCTTTGGTCAGTCTGGCTAAGGGTTTATCTATCTTGTTGATTTTCTCAAAGAACCAGCTCCTAGTTTTGTTGATTTTTTGTATGGTTCTCTTTGTTTCTACTTGATTGATTTCGGCCCTGAGTTTGATGATTTCCTGCCTTCTACTCCTCCTGGGTGAAATAGCTTCTTTTTGTTCTAGGGCTTTCAGGTGTGTCATTAAGTTGGTAATGTATGCTCTCTCCATTTTCTTTTTGGAGGCACTCAGGGCTATGAGTTTTCCTCTTAGCACTGCTTTCATTGTGTCCCATAGATTTGGGTATGTTGTGTTTTCATTTTCATTGTGTTCTAAAAAGTCTTTAATTTCTTTCTTTATTTCTTCCTTGACCAAGGTGTCATTGAGTAGAGTATTGTTCAATTTCCACGTGTATGTGGGTTTTCTGTTGTTTCTGTTGCTATTGAAGACCACTTTTATTCCATAGTGATCAGATAGGAGGCATGGGATTAGTTCTATCTTTTTATATTTGTTGAGGTCTGTCTTGTGACCAATTATATGGTCGATTTTGGAGAAGGTACCATGAGGTGCTGAAAAAAAGGTATATTCTTTTGTTTTAGGATAGAATGTTCTATATATATCAGTTAAGTCTAATTGGTCCAAAGCTTCAATTAGTTTCATTGTGTCCTTTTTTAGTTTCTGTTTTCCTGATCGGTCCATTGAGGAAAGTGCAGTGTTGAAGTCACCCACAATTATTGTGTTAGGTGTAATGTGTGCTTTGAGTTTTAATAGAGTTTCTTTTATGAAAGAGGGTGCCCTTGCATTTGGAGCATAGATGTTCAGGATTGAGAGTTCTTCTTGTTGTATTTTTCCTTTGACCAGCAAGAAGTGTCCCTCAGAGTCTCTTTTGATGACTTTGGGTTGAAAGTCAATTTTATCTGATATTAAAATGGCTACTCCAGCTTGTTTCCTGAGACCATTTGCTTGTAAAATTGTCTTCCAGCCTTTTACTCTAAGGTAGTGTTTGTCTTTGACCCTGAGGTGTGTTTCCTGTAAGCAGCAAAATGTAGGGTCCTGTTTACGTATCCAGTCAGTTAGTCTGTGTCTTTTTATTGGGGCATTGAGTCCATTGATGTTAAGAGATATTAAGGAATAGTGATTGTTACTTCCTATCATTTTTGACGTTATTTTTTAAATTTGATTGCTTAACTTCTTTTGGGTTTGATGAAAGGTTACTATCTTGCTTTTTTCAGGGTGGAGTTTCCCTCCTTGTATTGGTGTTGTCCTCCTATTATCCTTTTTAGGGCTGGGTTTGTGGATAGATATTGGGTGAACTTGGTTTTGTCGTGAAATATCTTAGTTTCTCCATCTATGGTGATTGAGAGTTTTGCTGGATATAGTAGTTTTGGTTGGCATTTGTGTTCTCTTAGAGTCTGCATGAGATCTGCCCAGGACCTTCTAGCCTTCATAGTCTCAGGTGAAAAGTCTGCTGTGATTCTGATAGGTCTTCCTTTATATGTTACTTGGCCTTTTTCTCTTACTGCCTTTAGTATTCTTTCTTTGTTTAGAACATTTGGTGTTTTGATTATTATGTGACGGGAAGTATTTCTGTTCTGGTCCAGTCTGTTTGGAGTTCTGTAGGCTTCTTGTATATTCATGGGCATCTCTCTCTTTAGGTTAGGGAAGTTTTCTTCCATAATTTTATTGAAGATATTTGCTGGCCCTTTAAGTTGTAAATCTTCACTCTCATCTATGCCTATAATCCTTAGGTTTGGTCTTCTCATTGTGTCCTGGATTTCCTGGATATTTTGGGTTACAAGCTTTTTGCACTTTGCATTTTCTTTAACTGTTGAGTCCATGGTTTCTATGGAATCTTCAGCATCTGAGATTCTTTCTTCTATCTCTTGTATTCTGTTGTTGATATTTGCATCTCTGTCCCCTGATTTCTTCCCAAGGCTTTCTATCTCCAAAGTTGTCTCCCTTTGAGTTTTCTTAGTTGTTTCTACTTCTGATTTTAGATCCTGGATGGTTTTGCTTAGCTCCTTCCCTTGCAAGTTTGTGTTTTCCTGTAATTCTTTAAGAGATTTTTGTGTTTCCTCTTTCATGAGCTCAGCCTGTTGACCAAAGTTCTCCTGTATTTCTTTAAGAGATTTTTGTGTTTCGTCTTTCATGACCTCAGCCTGTTGAGCAAAGTTCTCCTGTATTTCTTTAAGTGTTTTTTGCATTTCCTCCTTGTTGGCTTTTGTATTCTCCTGGATTTCTTTCAATGATTTTTGTGTTTCCCTTGCAAGGGCTTCTATCTTTTGATCCATTTTCTCCTCAATGCCCTTCATGTGTTCCTGTACCAGCATCATGACCAGTGATTTTAAATCCAAATCTTGTTTTACTGGTGTGATGGGGTATCCAGGACTTGCTGGTAGAGGAGAATTTGGTTCAGATGTTGCCATATTGCCTTGATTTCTGTTAGTGACGTTTCTGCGTTTGCCTTTTGCCATCTAGCTCTCACTGGTGTTACTTGGTCTTGTCAGTGCTGGACTCACCAGTGCAAGCTGCCCCTTCCCCGTTGGCCTCTGGTGCACAGCTTACACTCTGCACTGCCTATAGACAGGGTGCTGTTGTCCAGGCTGTTCAGATCCCGAAGCAGGCACCTGAGGGCTCCCGCTGGGGCCCGCAGGATTTATTGGAGCACACCGACTTCTCCCAGCTGGCCGCCCGGAAGCCCCCACTAGCCTCTTGAGGGACCTGGAGATGTGGCGGCCACCCAGGCTGATCTGAAGCGGAGAGAGTTGAGCTGGGGGCTTCTGCCTGAGGCCTTGCCCCAGATTGTGTCTGTGGACCAGGTGGAACCCGTGTGCACCCCCAGGGAGCTCCGAAGGTGAATGTTGCTGTGACCTCCCCTGTGCTCCGCTCACTCCGCTGGGCAGCCGATTTCCCCAACCGGGCTGGCGCACACTAGGTTAGCCTTGTCGCCTGGGCCCTGAGTCCAGGCAAACGCCTGGGAGGCCAAGGTCCGAGCAAAGTTCCCCTAGGGCTATGTCTGTTATTTGGGTCCGCCAGGTGACCCGGATGGCGGGCGTGCGCGTCCGCGCTCCGCGAAAGCACCGGGAGAGTCTGTTGTGCTAATAACCTCCTGGGCTGGTTGACACACAGATGGCCCACCAAGCCGCCCAGTTCTTGGGGTCAGTCCTGTGCCTTTTGGGGCCTAGACCCCCGTTTTGTTAGCCTCAGGCTACGCTTGTTAGCAGTCTCTGCCCTCCCGAGCACTCTGGCTCCTGTAGGCAAAATGGCGGCGCGTGCACCGGCCGGGGCAAAAAAAAAAAAAAACTCCTGGCTGGGTTGGCGCCCCGATGGCCACTCGAACAGCCCAGGGCCTGGGTGCAGGCCAACGCCCGTCTGGCTCCGACCCCTGCGGTGTTGGGCCTAGGATTATGTTTGTGTACCTCAGTCTGACCGATCTCTGGAGCCCGGGATCAAGATGGCGGTGAGTCTCTCCTGACTGGCGGGCAGCCGAGTTCTGAAGTGGCTTCCGTGCAGCGAAAGGCTCCGCAGAACCGCAGTTGCTTGCCGCCCGGCTGGTCAGCGAAGGTCAGTGGTCGTGGGCGCAGGGCCTAACTGGACCCTGTGTCGCCTTGGTTCCACCGCTGATCAGGCCTAGTTTTCTAAAGCTATCACAAAGCTACCTAAAACTCTGCACACCACAGTCTAACTTTACTTGAAAATAAAGGTTTGCATTTGGGGCTCAGAAGATAAATCCATAGGTAATAGAACTTGCTATACACTCACAAAGACCAGAGTTTGAATTCCAGATTCCACAAAAAAGAACTGAGCATGACTGTGTTCCCATTACTTGGGGAAAAGGAGGGGACAGAAGGATCAGAAACTGTGAGCTTCTGGTTGGTTCAGTGAGAAACTCTTTCTAAGGGCAATAAGTAGAAAGATCTAGAGGAATAATCCAAAGTCTTCCTCTGACCTCTGCAAATATGCATACATACATGCATGTGTGAACACACACACACACACACACACACACACACAAACACATGGGGCAGGCAGGAGTAGAATGTAATTTCTTTTCTGATCCATGAAGAAGGTCTATTTGAGAAAAGATTTTTCCTCTTTGGCTGTTCCTTACACATCTGGGAGTACCCTTTCAGGTTTCTGAGATTCTAGCTGCAGTGGTCAAAGTTCTTTAAGACTGGAAAGCATACTTGACTCAAAAATGGCTCTAGTTGTTTGAGGTCTTATCCACCATGGCTGCCTCAACAATCCCAGGGAGGTGCCTACAACTCAAGGTTCAAGACTAATACAACAGCTTCTCTAAGTCATCTCTGGAAGAGAAAAAAAAGTCACAGATAATAAGTAGAAATACCTGTACTAAATCTGTGATTTGTCGTAACCAACTTTCAACTAATAAAAAACAACAATGATACTATAGGATTCCATTCTGCCAATTTCTTATCAGTTGTGGGCCTCTCCAATGCTCACTATGCAACCAATTGTGAATATGTTTGTAAAACTAGTTAAACCCTTTTATGAAACAAAATTTTTAGCTATGTGGGCTACCCATCCACCAACAACCCAACACATGCCATTGATTTGAGTAAACAAAGCTTGGACTTGGGTCTGTGTTTCAATTGGGAACTGTTAGATGGCTTGTTGAACAGGAGCTGCCCACAGATTTTTTAACTTCCCATCTCTGGGTGGGCTTACAGTCCATAAAATGGTCTCTTTATATATCACTGGGTTAGAAAAACATAATGACAAAGAAACATAGTCAAAACATAGGCCATGACCTTTAGAACTCAAACAAGATTCTCTTTGAGAGACATTTAAATATCCATGCAGCTCACTAGTTGCAAACATTAGCAGCCTTCTGTGCTTTTCCAAAGGCCAAGTCCAGATGAGCCTGGTTTGCCTTTCCTGTGAGTGTTTGTTTGGCCAAGTACTGTTCCCAAAATGAGCCTCTGTTGTGACATGCAAGGATAAACACCATATGATATCCAGCTGGACTCTGCCAACTTGAACAATTGCTTCCCAAGCACTTGCTAACCAAGCTGATCTTGTATTTAACAGTACCCTTGGCCTCAGATGAGTAACATAAACACCACACCCCTAGCATGTGGCATTGTAGCCCTGTAGTTCTTTAGGCTGAGCTCTGACTGACAGGTGTGAACATGTGAACTAAGGGCTGCATTGTGAAGTGAGTGAAGTGAATATGTTCATCCTTGTCCATATACTCCCTCAGAACAATCATCTTTCTTTTCACTTAAATTTTCTTGCCCTCCTCATTGTTCATGACTCAAGAAAACAAAAGAAACCCATAGAAGAATCCATGGTATATGATAACTATTATAAGAAATATCTACCCTAGGCAAGCCCATAGAAATGAAAGTATGTGATTTGTTCATAGATTCTGAGGATAACATGAATGCAGAGTTACTACCTAATAGATATAAGCTATCAATGCCTGAAAAGTGGAAATTAGTGAATAATACTATAAATGTACTAATTGTTTCTGAATTATATACTTTGAAATAGCAAAAAATGGTAATTTCTATATTATTTGTCTTTTATTACAATAAAAAAGATCTAGCCAATGTATTGTGTATACTTACAAGGATGAACTTTGAGGCTTCCAAAGACACAATTCCCAGTGTTCTCTATCTCATGTTTGTGGATCAAAATGTGAATGCTCCTCTGTTTTTGTATGTCTTTGCTAAACTATCGTATACCCTAAACCTCAGGAAAGATAAGCCCAGTTAAATTATAATGCCTTGGTATTGAAGATCTCATTACAGCAATAGAAGAGTAACTAAGACATTCCTCACATCCAGAAGATATGTCTAAGAACTAAGAATGAACCCTTGAGAAAGGTTTAATTTCAGTTGAGAAAATAGCATATTAAGCAGATCTAAGCTAGACATGTACTTTCTTTTCTAGCATCTAGCTCAATGAATCTGCCTGATCTGACTATATATATTTACCTTCCCCAAATCCCTATGTATGGTTCTGACCACATATCCAGTGCTATGGCCCAGTCTGCCACAGTTGGCCTCTCAACACACAACCTATAAGCTCCTTGACCTCTTCTAACTTCTTCACCTGGCGAGATCCCACACATTTTTCTCCAGGGTCTTAAGTAGATGATATTGCCTGATTTTTCACTCCACATATCCTAACCAATGCCCAGTTACACCCTTAAGTTTTCAGATTGAACCAAGACACAATTCCTGTACAGTAGTCTACCGGTGTCTACCTAATTCCATCCTACCAAAGTAATTTCAAACTTCTATGCCTAAAGTGCCCACAAATCTTTTCTGCCACAACCTAATCTGCCCACATAGGACATAACTAATAAAATCAATTCACATGTCTAGATCTTATTACAAAAATATAAATAATATGAAAGATTAAGAAAATATCTCTTCTTTAAAACCTGCCAGTCATGTAGAGATGTTTGCAAATGAGAATTACATAGATGAACCCCCTGAACACATACTTTTAAAAGCTTACCTATAAAAAAATCATCAAAAAATTAAGGAGCTTAAAGAAAACACATGGATACAGCTCAATGAAATTAAGGAGAAAGAACTTAAGGAGAAAAAATGCCTACATGATATCCACAAAAACTCAAGCATAAAAGTGATGGAAATAAAAAAGTCAATGAAGAATTGAAAAACAGAATTTAATAAAGAGAAGTAGTGAAGAGGATTCAAGCTGAAATAAAGGTAAAATTTAAAAACTGAATAACAATAGAAAACTCAAAGGAAAGACCTACAAATAGAATGAATCAAGCAGAAGATAGATCATCAAAACTCAAAGATAAAGTAGATCTAGATCAAATAAGCAAGGAATGCAAATAAATAAATAAATAAATAAATAAATAAATAAATAAATAAATACAGAAAAGTAACATACAAGAAATATGAGACACCATGAAAAAGAGCAAACCTTTGAATTATAAGAAAAGATGAGAAAGAAGAATTCAGAGTTGATAGCATAGAACAGAACTTTAATAAGAACATAGAAGAAAACTTCTCTCATAGAGATACAAAAACCATAAGGATACAATTCACTTATAATGAAAAACTCATCAGAATAACAAAATTTCTCAAAAGAAACTTTGAAAGCCAGAGGAGCTTAGAAAAATGTATATTGAGGACTTGTCTCCAGGGAGTGCTTTGGCTCCCTGATTTGGAGATAAAACTGCCATTTTCTCTCCACCAACTGTCCAAGGCAGGTAAGGCCAAGAGCACATAGAGCACAGGAGTGGGAGAGCAGCTGGGACAGGGTCCTTCTGCACCCAGGAGCTGGGCTGCTCCACAGCTGAGTGTGCAGTCCTGCCAGGGGAGGACTGGTCTCCAGGGAGTGCTTTGGCTCCCAGATTTGAAAGTAAGACGACCATTTTCTCTCTGGTGACAGTACAAGGCAGGTGTGGCCAGAAGTGCAGGGAGTACAGGAGTGGCAGAGCAGTGGTGACAGGGTCCTTTGAGGCTCTATCTACACACAGGAAATGGACTGAGCCACAGCCCTCTGTGCCAAGGGAGAGCTGTTCTCCCAGGTGTGCTAAGACAGGCTTCCAGGCCCACAGGCACGACAAGCTCCAGCCTGAGACAGCTGGACCAACTACCACCATAGATAACCAGATGGTGAAAGGCAAGCACAAAGGTGTTACCAAGAGAAACCAAGGCAACATGGCACCATCTGAACCCAGTTCTCAAACAACAGCAAGTCCTAGATAATCTAATGCACTGGAAAAGCAAGGGTTGGATTTAAAATCACATCTCATGATGCAGTTATAGGACTTTGAGAAGGACATAATTAAATCCCTTAAAGAAATACAGGAGAACATGGGTCAACAGGTAAAATCCCTTAAAGAGGAAACACAAAGAATCCCTTAAAGAATTACAGGAAAAAACAATCAAGTGAAGGAACTGAACAAAACCATCCAGGATCCAAAAATGGAAGTAGAAACAACTAAGAAATCACAAAGGGAGACATCTCTGGAGATAGAAAACCTTGGAAAAAATTAGGAGTCATTGATGCAAGCATCAACAACAGAATACAAGAGATAGAAGAAAGAATCTCAGGTGCTGAAGATATTATAAAAAACATTGACTCAATAGTCAAAGAAAATTCAAACTGCAAAAAGCTTATAACCCAAAACATCCAGGAAATCCAGGACACAATGAAAAAAACAAACCTAAGGATTATAGAGAGCAAAGATTTACAAATTAAAGGGCCAGTAAATGTCTTCAACAAATTATAGAAGAAAATTTCCCTAACCTAAACAGAACTCCAAACAAACTGGACCAGACTGGAAATTCCTCCCCGCATATAATGATCAAAACACCAAATGCACTAAAAAAAAAAAAAACAAAGAATACTAAAAGCAGTAAGGAGAAAAGGTCAAGTAACATATAAAGGCAGACTCATCAGAATCACACCATACTTCTCACCAAAGATAATGAAAGCTAGAAGATCCTGGGAAGATCTCATATAGACCCTAAGAGAACACAAATGCCAGTCAACATTACTATATCCATCATTTGTTTGTTTGTGTTTTCCTGTAATTCTTTAAGAGATTTTTGTGTTTCCTGTTTCATGACTTCTGCCTCTTGACTCAAGTTCTCCTGCATTTCTTTAAGGTTTTTTTGTTTGTTTGTATGTTTGTTTGTTTGTTTTTGTTTTTGTTTTTGTTTTTTTGGTTTTTTTTTTTTTTTTTTGCATTTCTTCTTTATTGGCTTCTATCTCTTGAGCCTTATTCTCCTGCATTTCTTTAAGTGATTTTTGTGTTTCCATTATACGGGTTTCTAGCTTATTCATGTTCCCCTGTATTTCTTTAAGAGATTCATTTATGTCCTTTTTGTGTTCTTCTTGCAGCATCATGACCAGTGATTTTAAATCCAAATCTTGTTTCTCTGGTGTGTTGGCATAACCAGGACTTGCTGATGTTGGAGAGTTTGGTTCAGACACTGCCATATTGCCTAGATTTCTGTTAGTAGTGTTCCTGCGTTTGCCCTTTGCCATCTTGTTCTCCTGGCTGTGTTGGCACCCCTATGTCCCCGAACAGCCCAGGGTCTGGGTGCAGGCCAATGCCCATTGGGCTTAGACCCCCGCGATGTTGGCCTCGGGTTATGTTTGCGTACCTCAGTCTGTCTGATATCTCTGGAGTCTGAGAACCAAGATGGAGGCGAGTCTCTCGTGACTGGCAGGAGGCAGAGTTCTGAAGTGGCTTCTGTGTGGTGAAAGGCACCATAAATCAGCCACTGCTTGCAGCCCAGCTGGCCAGCGAAGGTCAGTGGTCGTGGGTGCAGGGCCTGCCTGGACCCCTGTCACCTTGGTTTTACTGCTGATGGCCCTTCACCTGGACAAGGCTATGCTGCCTCCGATATTCCACTATGTTCATAGCAGCCCTATTTATAATAGCCAGAAGCTGGAAAGAACCCAGGTATCCCTCAACAGAAGAGTGGATGCAAATAATGTGGTATATATACACAATGGAGTACGATTCAGCCATTAGAAACAATGAATTCACGAAAATCTTAGGCAAATGGATGGAGCTGGAGAACATCATACTAAGTGAGGTAACCCAGACTCAAAAGATGAATCATGGTATGCACTCACTAATAAGTGGATATTAACCTAGAAAACTGGAATACCAAAAACATAATCCACACATAAAATGAGGTACAAGAAGAACGGAGGAGTGGCCCCTTGTTCTGGAAAGACTCAGTGAAGCAGTATAGGGCAAAACCAGAACAGGGAAGTGGGATGGGTTGGGTGGGAAAACAGGGGGAGGGAAGAGGGCTGATGGGGCTTTCGGAGAGTGGGTGTCTAGAAAAGGGGAAATCATTTGAAATGTAAATAAAAAATATATCGAATAAAAAAAGAAAAAGAAAAAAACATTACTATATCCAGCAAAACTCTAAATTAACATAGATGGGGAAACCAAGCTATTCCATGATAAAACCAAATGTACACAATATCTTTCCACAAATCCAACCCTGTGAAGGATATTAAATGGAAAACACCAAGAGAAGGAGGCACCCTAGAAAAAGCAAGAAAATAATCTTCTTTTAATAAAACAAAAAGAAGACACAAAAACAAAATTCCACCTCTAATAGCAAAAATAACAGGAAGCAACAGGCATTTTTCCTTAATATCTCTTAATATCAATGGAACTAATTATCCAATAAAAAGATATAGACTAACAGACTGGATAGGTAAAGAGGACCCAGCATTTTCCTACATATAAGAAACTCATCTCAAGGCACAAATACAGATAGTACCTCAGCAAAAAGGGCTGGAAAACAATTTTCCAAGCAAATGGTCCCAAGAAAAAAAGATGGTGTAGCCATTCTAATATCAAATATAATCAAATTTCAACCTAAAGTTAACAAAAGATATAAGGAAGTATACTTCAAAGGAAAAATCTACCAAGATGAACTCTCAATTCTGAACAACTATGTTTCAAATACAAGGGCACTCACATTCATAAAAGAAACTTTACTATAGATCAAAGCACACACTGCATCTCACACAATAATAGTGGGAGACTTCAACACCCCACTTTCATCAATCGACAGATCAGGGAAACAAAAAATAAACAGAGACACAGTGAAACTAACAGAAGTTATGAACCAAATGGAATTAACAGATATGTATAGAACATTTTATCCTTAAAAAAAATCTTTTTAGCACCTCACACTACCTTCTCTAAAATTGACCGTATAATTAGTCACAAAACAGACTTCAACAAATATATGAAGAATGAAATAATCCCATTCATCCTATCAGATCACCATGGACTAAGGCAGGACTTCAAAAGGATCAAAAAACATCCAGTGGAAAAAGATAGCTCTTACAACAAATGGTGCTGGTTCAATTGGAGGTCAGCATGCAGAAGAATGGGAAATGATCCATTCTTATCTCCTTGTACTAAGCTCAACTCCAAGTGGATCAAGGACCTCCACATAAAACCAGACACACTGAAACTAATAGAAAAGAAACTGGGGAAGACCCTTCAGGACATGGGCACAGAGAAAAAGTTACTGAACAGAACACCAATAGCTTATGCTCTAAGATCAAGAATTGACAAATGGAATCTCATAAAATTATAAACTTTCTGTAAGGCAAAGGACACTGTCAAAGGGACAAAACAGCAACCAACGAATTGGGAAAAGATCTTCACCAACCCTACATCCAACAAAGTGCTAATATCCAATATATGCAAAGAACTCAAGAAGTTAGACCCGAGAAAACCAAATAACCCTATTAAAAATGGGGTACAGAGCTAAACAAAGAATTTTCACCTGAAGAAACTTGGATGGCTGAGAAGCACCTAAAGAAATATTTGATATCATTAGTCATTAGGGAAATGCAAATCAAAACAACCCGGAGATTTCACCTCACACCAGTCAGAATGGCTAAAGTTAAAAACTCAGGAGAAGCAGGTGTGAGCGAGTATGTGGAGAAAGAGAAACACTCCTCCACTGCTGGTGGGATTGCAAGATGTACAACCACTATGGAAATCAGTCTGGCGGTTCCTCAGAAAACTGGATATGACACTTCTGGAGGACCCTTCCACACCACTCCCCGGGCATATACCCAGATGATTCCCTGGCATGCAGTAAGGACACACGCTCCACTATGTTCATAGCAGCCTTATTTATAATAGCCAGAAACTGGAAAGAACCCAGATGTCCCTTAGTGGAGGAATGGATACAGAAAATGTGGTATATTTACACAATGGAATACTACTAAACAATTAAAAACAATGAATTCATGAAATTTTTAGGCAAATGTTAGGAACTGGAAAATAACATCCTAAGTGAGGTAACCCAATCACAAAAGAATACACATGGAATGCAATCACTGATAAGTGAATATTAATTAGTCCAGAAATTCTGAATACTCAAGACACAATTAGCATATCAAATGATTCCCAAGAAGAAGGAAGGAGAGGGCCCTGGTCCTAGAAAGGCTTGATCCAGCATTGCAGGGGAGTACCAGGACAGATAAATGGGAGGGGGATGATTGAGGAATGGGTGGAGAGAAGAGGGCTTATGGGACATATGGGGAGGGGGGAACCGAGAAAAGGGAAAGCAGTTGGAATGTAAACAAAGAATGTAGAAAATAAAATAAATAAAACCTTAAAGCCCCCCCCCCCAAAAAAAAGAAAGTGGGGAAGAACCTGGAGCACATGGGCACAGGGGAAATTTTAATGAACAGAATACCAGTAGCTTATGCCTGTAAGACCAAGAATTGACAAATGGGACCTCATAAAATTGCAGAGCTTCAGTAAGGCAATGGACATGGTCAATAGGACAAAATGGCAACCAACAGATTGGGAAAAGATCTTTGCCAATCCTATATCTGATAGAGGGCTAATATCTAATATATACAAAGGACTCAAGAAGTTAGACACAAGAGAAACAAATAACCCTATTAAAAAACGGGATACAGAAGCTACACAAAGAATTCTCAACTAAGGAATACTGAATGGCTGAGAAACACCAAAAGAAATGTTCAACATCCTTAGTCATCAGGGAAATGCAAATCAAAACAACCCTGAGATTCTACCACACACCAGTCATAATGGCTAAGATCAAAAACTCAGGGGACGGCAGATGCTGGAGATGATGTAGAGAAAGAAGAACACTCTTCCATTGCTGATGGGATTGCAAGCTGGTATAACCTCTCTGGAAATCAGATTGGTTGTTCCTCAGAAAGTTGGACATATTACTACCTGTGGACCCAGCTATGCCACTCCTGGGCATATATACCCAGAAGATGTTCCAACATGTTATGAGGATACATGTTCTACTATGTTCATATCAGCCTTATTTATAATAGCCAGAAGTTGAAAGGAACCGAGATGTCCCTCAGTAGAGGAATGGATACAGAAAATGTGGTACATTTATACAATGAAGTACTACCCAACTATTAAAAGCAATGAATTCATGAAGTTCTTAGGCAAATGGACAGAACTAAAAAATATAATCCTGAGCGAGGTAACACAAGCACCAAAGAACACACATGCTATGCACTTTCTAATAAGTGAATATTAGCCTAAAATCTCAGAAGAACCAAGATACAATTCACAGACCTCATGTAGCTCAAGAAGAAGTAAGAGCAAAGTGTGGATATTTTGGTCCTTCTTAGAAGGGGGATTCAAAATACTCATGGCTCACAGTCAATCATTGAACTGAACATAGGGTCCCCAATGGAGGAGGTAGAGAAAGGACCCAAGAAGCTGAAGAGGAGTGCAGCCCCATAGGAGGAACAATAATACATACCAACCAGTACTCCCAGAGCTCCCAAGGACTAAACCACCAACCAAAGAGTACACACGGAAGGACCCATGGCTCCATCTACATATGTAGCAGAGGATGGCCTTTTCAGAGATCAATGAGAGGAGAGGCCATTGGTCCTATGAATGCTCTATGCCCCAGAGTAGGGGAATGCCAGGTCAGGAAGGTGGGAGGAGAGGTTGGTGAGCAGGGGGAGGGAAGATGGGATAGGGGTTTTTGGAAGGAAGGGTATGAGGAAAGGAGATAACATTTGAAATGTAAATAAAGTAAATATCTAATAAAAAAGAAAAAGAAAAGAAAATATATATCATGTCCTAAAAAACCATAAGAGCAGACACATATAATATATGCAATATATTGTACAGTTATATTAACAATAATGAAAGAAAAGGCCATGGATTAGAAATAGAGCAAAGAGAAGATAAAGAAACGTTTTGATGGAGGAAAGGGGAGAGATTAATGGTGTAATTAATTATATTACAATCTTAAAAAATAACTTTGTTAAATTATTTAATTTATTTATATTCCAAAAGTTGCCCCTTCCCAGTCCACCCTCCCTGAGTTCTTCCCTACATTCTCCCTCCTCTGAGCCTCTGAGAGGATGCTCCTCCAACTCACCCCTAGCAGCACTCCTCTTCGGTGGGGCATCAAGTTTCTATAGGATTAAACACATCCTCTCCCACTAAGGCAAATCAAGGCAGTTCTCAGCTACACATGTGGCCTGGGCCAGAAATCAGCCCATGTATGCTCCTTGGTTTTTGGCTAGTCTCTGGGAGCTCTAAGGGGTCCGGGGTTAATTGACACTGTTGTTCTCCCTATGGGGTTGCAATCTCCTTCAACTCCTTCAGTCCTTCCCCCAACTCTTCCATATTGCTCACGTACCTCGATCCAATGGTTGGCTGTAAGTATTTACATTTGTCTCAGTCAGTTTCTGGTAGAGTCTCTCAAAGGACAGCCATGCTAGGCTCCTGTCTGCACACACAATATAGCCTTAGTGTCAGGATTTGATGTGTACACCTGGAATGGATCCCAAGTTGGGCAGGTCAACAGGTAGCCTTTCTTTCAGTCTTTGCTCCACTGTCCCTGAATTTCCTTTAGACAGGAATAATTCTAGGTTAAAAATTTTTATATTCCAAAAGTTGCCCCTTCCCAGATCTATGGTCTCAGCTAGAGGCCATTTCTATCTACTGGGGAGTGGTCTCTTCGAGTTCCGTCTTCCCTCTGTTTGGCATTTTGTGTAATGTCATCCCATTGAGTTTGGGTAGCCTCACATCCCAGGTCTCTGGGACTTTCTAGAGGTTCCCCTGACACCCTAACCCTCACTGCTGCATATTTTGATTTGTTCTTCTGGCCCTCTGGGTGACCCTTCTGTCTCTCCCCATACATAATCCTATCCCTCTCCCCCTCTTCCCTCTCCCACCCAGGTTCCTCCTTCCCTCTGCATGCCATAAATTTTTTTGTTCCCCTTCTAAGTGGGTGTCAGGTATCCACCCTTGGGCCTTCCTTTTTGTTATGTGTCCTACATCATAGAAGTTGTATCATGAGTATTCTGAACTTTTTAGCTATTATCTACTTGTCAGTGCATACATACCATGTACATCCTCTTGGGTCTGGGTTGCCATACTCAGGATAACATTTTTGAGTTCCACCATCCCCCTGCAAATATTTATGATGATGCCCTCATTTTTAATAGATGAATAGTATTCCATTGTGTAAATGAACTACATTTTCAGTATCCATTCTTCAGTTGGGGATATCTGGGTTGTTTCTAGCTTTGATCTATAACAAATGAGGCTGCTAAGAACATGGCACAGCAGGTGTTCTTCTGTCTTGACAGAGCTTCTTTGTTGAAGATTAAGTGTCCATGGGTGTATGGGTTATTTCTAGATCTTCAATTTTGTTCCATTCATTGATTGACCTGCCTGCTTCCATTACCAATACCATGTGGTTTTTATCACTATTGCTCTGAGGTAAAACTCAGGGGATGGGGATTCCCCCAGAAGTTCTTTTATTGCTGAGAATGTTTACCCTATCTTGGATTTTTGTTTTTCCATGTAAAGTTTTGAATTGTTATTTTCATGTCTGGGAAGAATTGTGTTGGAACCCTGATATGGATTACATTGTATCTGTTGATTGCTTTTAGTAGGATGGCCATTTCGACTATGTTAATCCTATCAATCAGCGAGCATGGGAGATCTTTCCATCTACTGAGTTCTTCAATTTCTTTTTTCAGAGACCGAAGTTCTTGTCACAGAGATCTTTCATCTATTTAATTAGAATTAAGCGAAGGTATTTTATGTTATTCATGACTACTGCGAAGAGTGTTGTTTCCCTAATTTGTTCTCAGCCTATTTATCTTTTGTGTATAGAAAAGCTACTGATTTGTTTGAGTTAATTTTATATACAGCCACTTTGCTGAAGTTGTTTATCAGCTAGAGAAGTTCTCTGGTAGAATTTTTGGGGTTGCTTATGTATACTATCATATCATCTATAAAAAATCAATACTTTGACTTCTTTTTTTCTATTTATATCCCCCCTGATCTTTTTTTTAATTTCAAATTGTTCTAGCAAGAACGTTGAGTACAATATTGACTACATAGGGGAGTGAGTGGGCAACATTGTCTTGACTCTGATTTTACTTTCTTACTTTTTTGAAAAACATGTTCTTTTATTAAAAATTGAAGTCAAAACATATTATGATAAAATTGAAGATATGCATGGAAAATATTTCTGATAAAATAGAAGAGATGTATAGAAAAACATGTTAAAATTGACAATTTTCATTGGAAATTAAAGAGTAAAATGGCAGACATAAAACATTGCTAAATTAATTGAAAAAAGAAGTAGACATATTTTATGATAGAACTGAAGATTTATGTGGAAAATGTTTCTGATAAAAGTATAGAAAAATGTAAAAAAAAATGTTAAAATTGAAGATTGTCATGGAAAATTTTATATAGATATAATAATGGTAGGGATAAAAGTATTCCTAAGGTGATTGAAAATGGAATTATAAACATTTTCTAATAAAGTTGAAGATTTACATGGAAAATATTTCTGATAAAATTGAAGAAATATATAGAAAAACATGTTAAAATTGAAGATTGTCATGGAAAATTATACAGATAAAATGGTAAGCATAAAAATAATTCTAAGTTGAATGAAAGTGGAATTATAACCATTTTCAGGTAAAATGGAAACTATTTCTTATAAAATTCAAGAAATATATAGAAAAACATGTAAAAATTGACTATTTCATGGGAATTATACAGATAAAATGGTAAACATAAAAACCTTTCTAAATTAATTGAAGGTGGAATTAGAAATATTTTTTGATAAAATCAGAAATTTACATGGAAAACATTTCTGATAAAATAGAAAAAATGTAGAGAAAAACATGTTGAAATTGAAGATTATCATAAAATAATGCAGATAAAATGGCAGAAATAAAAATAAATTACTAAATTGATTGAAGGAGGAATTACAAACATTTTTGATAAAATTGAGGATTTACATGAAAACTATTTGTTAGTCTATGTCTTTTTATTGGGGAATTAATTGAGTCCACTGATGTTGTGTAAATTTGGTTTTATCATGGAATATCTTGGTTTTTCCATCTATGATGATTGAGAGTTTTCCTGGGTATAGTAGTCTGGGCTGGCATTTGTGTTCTCTTAGGTTCTGTATGAGATCTGCCCAGGATCTTCTGGCTATCATCGTCTCTGGTGGGAAGTCTGGTGTAATAGGTCTGCATTTATAAGTTACTTGCTCTTTTTCCCATACTGCTTTTAAAATTCTTTCTTTGTTTAGTGCATTTGGTGTTTTGATTATTATGTGCCACAAGGACTTTCTGGTCTGCTCATATTTGTTTGGAGTTCTGTAGGCTTCTTATATGTTCATGGGCATCTCTTGCTTTAGGTTAGGGAAGTTTTCTATAATTTTGTTGAAGATATTTCCTGGCCCTTTAAGTTGTAAATCTTTGCTCTCTTCTATACCTATAATCCTTAGGTTTGGTCTTCTCATTGTGTCCTGGATTTCCTGGAAGTTTTGGGTTACAAGCTTTATGCATTTTGCATTTGCTTGGACTATTGAGTCAATGTTTTCTGTGGTATCTTCAGTACCTGACATTCTTTCTTCTATCTCTTATATTCTGTTGTTGATGCTTGCATCTATGACTCCTGGATTCTTTCCAAGGTTTTCCATCTCCAGAGACATCTCCCTTTGTGATTTCTTTATTGTTTCTACTTCCACTTTTAGATCCGGGGTGGTTTTGTTCACTCCCATCACTTGATTGTTTCTTTTTTCCTGTAATTATTTAAGGAATTTTTGTGTTTCCTCTTTAAGGGCTTTTACCTGTTGACCCATGTTCTCCTGTATTTCTTTAATGGAGTTATTTAAGTCTTTCTTGAAGTCCTCTATCAACATTATGAGATACGATTTTAAATCCAGTTCTTGCTTTCTGGTGTGTTGGGGTATCTGGGATTTGCTGTGGTGGGAAAACTGGGTTCTGATGTTGCCAAGTAGCCTTGGTTTCTGTTGACAGAGTTCTTGAGCTTGCCTTTCACCATCTGGTTATCTCTGGTGCTAGTTGGTCTTGCTGTCTCTGGCTGGAGGTTGTCCCTCCTGTAGGCCTCTAAGCCTATGTCCATACTCCTGGGAGACCAACTCTCTTCTGGCAGGGTCTGTGCACAGAAGGCTGTAGAGCTGCCTGGCTCCCTGGTACCGATGGCAGCAAGAAGACTTCTGTCCTGGCTGTTTCACTGATCATATGCCCTGTGTGCTCCTAGCTGTTCCCCTCCAGAGAGTAGGTGGAGATCTCACCTCTGCACTCAGGAGTGAGAGTGCTGCTGAGAGATCACTCCTGGCAGGCCATGTACAGAAGGCTGTGGAGCTGCCAGGCTCCCTGTGCAAACAGCAGCAGGAAGACTTCTGTCCCAACTGCTCCACTGATCATACGCCTAATTTTTCCTCTAAAGAGGAAAAATAGTGCTTCTGCCTATTTGCCTGTGTTTTCTTTAAGTATGTTATTCATATTCTCCTTAAATGTCTGAATTATCTCCATGAGATGGGATTTTAGGTCAGCATCATGCTCTTCAGGTGTGTTAGGATATCCATGTCTTGCTATTGTGGGAGAAGTGGATTCTGATAGTGTCAAAGCACATTGGCTTCTGTTGCATATGTTCTGTTCTTGCCTTTCATCATCTGGTTATCTCTGGTGTTAACTTTCCTGGGTGTCTATGTCTAGAGCCTGCCTCCTTGGAGGCAAGTAGAACTCTTTAGCATGGTTTGAAGCAGGCTGCCTGGGAGGCATGCAGTGCTGTCTCTGATTAGAGTGGAGGGCCTCAAGTGTCCCTGATTAAGCTGGTCTTCCTGTGTCCCAAGTTAGGGCAGTTCTCCAATGCCCTGTGTCCCTGATTACCACAGATCTCCTGGGAGACCCAGAAGAGATCCAGACAGGAAGGGAGATGGAGGTCACATGGAAAAGAAGGGTTCCATATGCACAGGGGTTCCATGGGGTTGCCAGCTGTGTGGTTATTTATGCATGGGTCTTACCTGTGTCTCTGGTTACAGTCTATCTCCCGAGAGACCAGCAGGCTGTCTCAGAATGATCTGCCCCTGTGGAGGTGCAGACCAGAAGGAAGATGGGGTTTAAGCAGAGTGGAGGGCTGCTGTGTCTTCTGGGCTTCATGGGGGTCTCAAATGGGGCAGATATTTAGGCAGGGGTTTCACCTGTGTCCTTGGTTACAGAAGATCTCCTTGGAGGCCTGTAGACTTCTGGGTGGGCAGAGGCGTGAACATACTGATCTTCCGTGACTGAGATGCAGACCAGAAGGTAAAAGAAATTTTTTTGTACCAGATATATTGTAATCCAAAAATCCTTCAGTCCCAAATGCTGCAATGACATTTCTGAAAACAGTTTTATGGTCCTCATTTTATAGTTCAGGAAAAGTTGAGTCCCAATGCCAAAACTGGTTCAACAAGGACTCAGAAATAATGAAAGATGGGGTTGGGTTTTAAAGCAAGGTTTTTCTATGCTAGATGCGGTATACTCTTAAATACACTACATGCCTGCAATGTTCTTTTGAGATACTTCTCAATATCACTCATCAGAAAGAGTGAAAATGTACAACAGACAATATGACACTGCAGAATCTTCAAAAATTCTACTCAGAGTTTCTCTTAGGTCTTAAAATAAGTTTTCATCAAACTCCTCTAGTGAAAAATATCACTCCAGGGAAATGACTCATGTTTATCCCACAATGGCCCCCATCTCTGTTTTATTTTGGGGTGGTCTGTATTCTGCCTTGTTAAAGGCCACAGACGCAGGGAGCTTGGCTGCACTTATCCCACTCAGCCACTGGCTCCAGTGAAGCCCAGCACCACTGGGAAAAAACAGTCTGATATTCGAGACAGCTGAAGCTGGTATTCCCTGTGTTCTGGAACCCCAGTTGCTGCTAGAGAACTGTACAGAGAAGTCAGGAACAAAATGTTGAGGGTCCATGGGCCTGAAATAAGGCCGGAATACAGTGCTTCCAAACTCCTGGACATTCAGGCTCCACTGAGTTTTGAGGAGTTGAAAACAGAGTAAAGGGCCTGCTGGCTGATGATGGGGAGGGGAGGGGAGAAAGCAGCAGAGGAGGTTATGGTGCAGATGAGATCTGTAGGCAAAGGCCTGCTCCATTTTCCCCATGGTGGTCTTTGGTTCCAAACTGTTAACTGGCTGTTTATCATGAAGAATGAATGCATATGGTGTATTGTACCAACTTCTCAGGGTGGTCTGGAGATTAAATACCTTTTGCAGGGAGGAATGTCCAGGAAAGGGAGCTTATTGGCTAAACCCTTGGGGCCTCTAGGTACCTCAAAAGCATGGATAACTCTGTTCTAGGATTACATAAGCACAGGTCACTCTTCGTTGCTTTATGTCGGAAGTGTAGCATGTGTTCCAGGCCAGAAATTTAGCAGGGAGCAGGGAGGCATTTACCATCTCAGGTGTGTACCCACCAAGTCTCCCAGGGTCTCAGACCTGCTCTACCCAACAAGCTTCCTAGCATTGGTTTACCCACCCATGGTGGGGAGAGGTGTTATTGGTTTTTGTTTGTGTGTTTGTTTTGGATACAATGTTTCTCTGGTTGTCTTAGAACTGGCTCTGTAGACCGGGCTGGCCTTGAACTTACACAGGTACGCCTGCCTTTGCAGCCCAAGTCCTGGGATGTAAGGTGTGCAACACCATCATTCTGCTTTCATCTCCACATCCTTTGAAGAACAGACACATCCCAACTTCTGCAAATGACATTAAATTGGCTGCTTTGCAAAATGGTAATAAGGAGGATACAGGAAGAACACAGTGAAGACAGAAGACAGATGGTTCTAGGGACCAGAATTCTGTACACTGAGCCCCAATGCTGTATGAAAAGAAAACAAAAAAAAAACAAAAAAAAAAACAAAAACAAACAAACAAACACACACACATAGGACACTGTGAGCTTGGGCCTCAATGACTACAACTCTTTTTAGTAACAGAGACATTTTAAGTATCTAATTAAAAACAATTAGTTTTCAAAATAACCACATAACGCCTATTTTAAGTGGTTTGTGAATCTCCTAATGTTTATATGTAATATTAAACAAACTTAGACCATAGATATTGACCCTTTTAGGATCAAATGTCCATTTCACAGGGGTTACCTAAGATCATCAGAAAAAACAGATGTTTACATTACAATTCACAACTAGCAAAATTGCAATTATGAAGTAGTAATAAAAATAATTTTATGAGTGGAGGTCACTACAATATGAGGAATTATATTAAAGGGGTTATAGCATTAGAAAGGTTGAGAACCAATCTCTTAGACTATAATGCTTTAGACATTAGGACATGTGAAAAACTTGAAGATAATTCCTGTAATCCTATCTTGTGCTTTTGATTGAAATATCAGCCTTTAAAACTTCATTTTCTGTGACCCACAGATGTATCTGTCAGCTAATATGACAAACAAAATCAAACCATTATGATAATGAGTTTCTGTATGTTCTACTTCTGTCCTCCCTAAGTGATATTTGTCTTTTTTTTCATGGATATTACAACCTTGGCCGTTTGTGGAGAGAAGAGTTATAATTTATTTTAAAGCTCTATAAATTAAAAAGCTATTTACCTTATTAATGAAGTTAAACTCCCTGTCCAGTTAAGGCTTATTTCTGATTAGGAGGCTCAGTAAAGCATGACACTAAATGGTACCAGAATCAGCTTTCTTTAGAAGAATCTGGCTAAACTGATGTGTCTGATTTTAAATAAAGAATTGGGCTGATTAAAGAAGGATATTGCATTTGCTTCAAAAAGTGAAATGATCACTGAACTAAAACTAAATGTATGTTTTCCTTCATTGTCCCTGACAAAGCCAGTTAAATAGGACAAAGCAATCTTCCTGCACAAGAGTCATTTATCTGTATTTATTCTTCTACTCCTTTCCTGAACGTGTCCTATACAAGACAAGCATATCTAGTCAGGAACATGACAGAAACCTAACTCAGAAGAGTTGAGTAAGAAATGGCTATGTTGTCTATGCTACAAAGGATAATGAAAGGGAAAATCAGCTTTGGATATTAATCCAGAAGTGCTTTGTGGACGATCACTAAGAAATAACCTTGCAAATAGAGAATAAACAAGGGAATAAGGAGCACCCACTGTAATGAAGATCATTGTGAAAAAGATTGCTTTATCCTAATAAAAGTTATTCACAGCAAGGGCAAGCACCGGAAAATAATTCCAGCTGTGTTTCATGAGAAGAAAACTGGCTGCCTGCTCATACAAGATAAAGATGGACATGTTGACAAGCACAATGAAAATGACACTGGACTAGAAACATGGTTCATCAGATAAGGGTGCTTACTGCTTTTTCAGTGGGCTTGAATTTAATTCTCAGTGCTGTCAGGTGAAACACAAATCTCTGTAATTCCAGCTCCAAAGGGACTGGATGCCTCTGACCTCTACCAGAAACTGCATGTACCTATACATACCCACACAGAGACATACACGTAATTAAAATTATAAAATGAAACTTTTTAAAAGTATATAAAACAGGATGATAGAATGGACAAAGGAAGCAATGATTTGAATCAAGACCATCACAGCCATAGAAAGACTGATGCACAAACAGCAACAATGAAAATCAAATACTCTGGAAGGGTTGTTATATGATAACTCAGAAAAAACACTATTAATTATAATAGCTAGTTGTTCAATGATTTTCATAAAACTGTGAGGAAGGTGTTGAAAATTATCTTTCAGATGGTCAAACAAAGACAAATAGGTCTTTGGGGTTGGGGAATAATTATAATTTTTCTTTCTTTTTAACTTATCTGAGCTATTCAAAGAAGTTGTATCAGTGATGAGAATCAATCTTCCTTATTAGGAAAATCTGAAACCATTTCATGACCTCATGAAAAAGAAATAAGGGCAGCAGCAGCAGCAGCTGGACCAACAGAAGGGCTATCAGCAGTGGAACCAAGGTGACAGGGTCCAGGCAGGACTTGGGCCCACTACCACTCACCTTCGCTGGCCAGCAAGGCTGCAAGCGGTGGCAGATTTACTGCGCCTTTCACCCCACAGAAGCTACATCAGAACTCTGCCACCCGCCAGTCTGTTACGAGAGTCTCTCCACCATCTTGGATCTCAGCCACCAGAGAAATCAGACAGACTGAGGTACGCAAATATAACCCAAAGCCAACATCGCAGGGGTCTAAGCCCGATGGGCTTTGGCCTGCACCCAGGCCCAGGGCTGTTCAGGGGGCCATCTGTGTGCAAACCCAGCCAGGAGGTTGATTGCCCGGCCCTGCGCACACTGCTATTTTGACTACTGGACACCAGAAAGTTCTAGCAGGCAAAGTCAGCTAAGAGTCATAGCCTGAGGCTAACACAGTGGGGGTCTAAGACAGACAGGCCTTGGACTGCCCTCAGGCCCTGGGCTGCTCTGTGGGACATCTGTGTGCCAACCCAGCCAGGAGGTTGTTAGCCTAGCAGACTCTCCTAGCACTTTCAGGGAGCACACACACTCCTCCATCCTGGCCACCTGAAAGAACCAATTAACAGTCATAGCCCGAGGGGAGCTTTGCTTGGGGCTTTGCCTACTAGGCTTTTTCCTAGACTCAGAGACTCAGCAGCTAGGCTAGGCTTATGTGCACCAACCCAGTTGGGAGATGGGCTGCCCTGCAGAGTGACCAGCACTTGGAAAAAGGTCCCGCAGCATAGACCATCAGCACTCACTGAAGGAGCAAACCAGGCACCACCTGGTTCATACAGACAACCTGGGACAAGGCACACTAAGGCTCCAAGGGCAACCAAGAGGAGGACAGCACATCAGCAATCTATAACAGGAAACCCAGCCATCCAGTGTTGCAGAAATAGCCCTACAGCTTCACAGGAGGCACAAATGCCAGCCAGAGACAAGACCAACTAATGCGAGAAATCACAAGATGGCAAACCGCAAAGTCAGGAACGCTACTAACAGAAATCTAGGCAATATGGCAATGTCTGAACCAAACTCTCCAACATCAGCAAGTCCTGGTTACACAAACATACCAGAAAAACAAGATTTGGATTTAAAATCACTGTTCATGATGCTGCTAGAAGAACACAAAAAGGACATAAATGAATCTCTAAATGAAATACAGGGGAATATGAATAAGCTAGAAACCCCTATAATGTAAACACAAAAATCACTTAAAGAAATTCAGGAGAATAAGGCTCAAGAGATAGAAGTCAATAAAGAAGAAACACAAACAAAAAAAAACTTAAAGAAATTCAGGAGAAAGTGAGTCAAACAGCAGAAGTCATGAAAGAGGAAACACAAAAGTCTCTTAAAGAATTACAGGAAAACACAAACAAGCAAGTGAAGGAGCTAAGCAAAACCATCCAGGATCTAAAATCAGAAGAAGAAACAACTAAGAAATCACAAAGGGAGACAACTTTGGAGATAGAAAACCTTGGGAAGAAATCAGGGGTCATAGATGCAAGTATCAACAACAGAATACAAGAGATGGAAGAAAGAATCTCAGATGCTGAAGATACCAGAGAAACCATAGACTCAACAGTCAAAGAAAATGCAAAATGCAAAAAGCTTGTATCCCAGATCATCCATAAAATCCAGGACACAATGAGAAGACCAAACCTAAGGATTATAGGTATAGATGAGAGTGAAGATTTACAGCTGAAAGGGCCAGCAAATATCTTCAACAAAATTATGAAAGAAAACTTTCCCAACTTAAAGAGAGATTCCCATGAATATACAAGAAGCCTACAGAACTCCAAACAGACTGGACCAGAACAGAAATACTTCCCGTCACATAATAATCAAAACACCAAATGTTCTAAACAAAGAAAGAATATTAAAGGCAGTAAGAAAAAAAGGCCAAGTAACATATAAAGGAAGATCTATCAGAATCACAGCAGACTTTTCACCTGAGACTATGAAGGCTAGAAGGTCCTGGGCAGATCTCATGCAGACTCTAAGAGAACACAAATGCCAACCAAAACTACTATATCCAGCAAAACTCTCAATCACCATAGATGGAGAAACTAAGATATTCCATGACAAAACCAAGTTTACCCAATAGCTATCCACAAACCCAACCCTACAAAGGATAATAGGAGGAAAACACCAATACAAAAAGGGAAACTTCACCTTGGAAAAAGCAAGATAGTAACCTTTCATCAAACCCAAAAGAAGTTAAGCAATCAAATTTAAAAAATAACGTCAAAAATGATAGGAAGTAACAATCACTATTCCTTAATATCTCTTAACATCAATGGACTTAATGCCCCAATAAACAAGCTGGAGTAGCCATTTAAATATCAGATAAAATATACTTTCAACCCAAAGTCATCAAAATAGACTCTGAGGGACACTTCTTGCTGGTAAAAGGAAAAATACAACAAGAAGAACTCTCAATCCTGAACATCTATGCTCCAAATGAAAGGGCACCCTCTTTCATAAAAGAAACTTTATTAAAACTCAAAGCACACATTGCACCTAACACAATAATTGTGGGTGACTTCAACACTGCACTTTCCTCAATGGACCGGTCAGGAAAACAGAAACTAAACAGGGACACAATAAAACTAATTGAAGCTTTGGACCAATTAGATTTAACAGATATATATAGAACATTCTATCCTAAAACAAAAGAATATACCTTTTTCTCAGCACCTTATGGTACCTTCTCCAAAATCGACCATATAATTGGTCACAAGACAGACCTCAACAAATATAAGAAGATCGAACTAATCCCATGCCTCCTATCAGATCACTATGGAGTAAAAGTGGTCTTCAATAGCAACAAAAACAACAGAAAACCCACATACACGTGGAAACTCAACAATAGTCTACTCAATGATACCTTGGTCAAGGAAGAAATAAAGAAAGAAATTAAAGACTTTTTAGAACACAATGAAAATGAAAACACAACATACCCAAATCTATGGGACACAATGAAAGCAGTGCTAAGAGGAAAACTCATAGCCCTGAGTGCCTCCAAAAAGAAAATGGAGAGAGCATACATTACCAGCTTAATGACACACCTGAAAGCCCTGGAACAAAAAGAAGCTATTTCACCCAGGAGGAGTAGAAGGCAGGAAATCATCAAACTCAGGGCCAAAATCAATCAAGTAGAAACAAAGAGAACCATACAAAGAATCAACAAAACCAGGAGCTGGTTCTTTGAGAAAATCAACAAGATAGATAAACCCTTAGCCAGACTGACCAAAGGGCACAGAGAAAGTATCCAAATTAACAAACTTAGAACGGAAAAAGGAGATATAACAACGGAAACTGAGGACATCCAAAAAATCATCAGATCCTACTACAAGAGCCTGTACTCAACACAACTGGAGAATCTGGAGAAAATGGACAATTTCCTTAACAGATACCAAATACCAAAATTAAATCAGGACCAAATAGATCATATAAACAGTCCCATAATGCCTAAAGAAATAGAAGGAGTCATAGAAAATCTTCCAACCAAAAGAAAGCACAGGAACAGATGGTTTCAGTGCAGAATTCTATCAGACCTTCAAAGAAGAGTTAACACCAATACTCTTCAAACTATTCCACAAAATAGAAACAGAAGGAACACTACCCAATTCCTTCTACGAAGCCACAATTACGCTGATATCAAAGCCACACAAAGATCCAACAAAGAAAGAGAACTTCAGACCAATTTCCCTTATGAACATCGATGCAAAAATACTCAATAAAATTCTTGCCAACTGGTTCCTCCGAAAACTGGGCACTTCACTTCCAGAAGATCCTGCTATACCACTCCTGGGCATATACCAAGAGGATTCCCCACCATGTAATAAGGATACATGCTCTACTATGTTCATAGCAGCCCTATTTATAATTGCCAGATGCTGGAAAGAACCCAGGTATCCCTCAACAGAAGAGTGGATGCAAAAAAATGTTGTATATATACACAATGGAGTACTATTCAGCCATTAGAAACAATGAATTCATGAAATTCTTAGGCAAATGGATGGAGATAGAGAACATCATACTAAGTGAGGTAACCCAGACTCAAAAGGTGAATCATGGTATGCACTCACTAATAAGTGGATATTAACCTAGAAAACTGCAATACCCAAAACATAATCCACACATCAAATGAGGTACAAGAAGAAAGGAGGAGTGGCCCCTTGTTCTGGAAAGACTCAGTGAAGCAGTATTCGGCAAAACCAGAACGGGGAAGTGGGAAGGGGTGGGTGGGAGAACAGGGGAAGAGAAGGGGGCTTACAGGACTTTCGGGGAGTGGGGGGCTAGAAAAGGGAAAATCATTTGAAATGTAAATAAATTATATCGAATAAAAAATTAAAAAAAAAAAGAAAAGAAATACAGGAGAACCTTGATCAACAGGCAGAAGTCATGAAAGAGGAAACACAAAAATCACTTAAAGAATTAGAGGAAAACATAAACAAGCAAATGACAGAACTGAGCAAAAATTTCCAGGATCTAAAAACAGAAGTAGAAACAACTAAGAAAGCACAAAGGGAGACAACTTTGGAGATAGAAAACCTTGGGAAGAAATCAGTGACCATAGACGCAAATATCAACAACAGAATACAAGAGATAGAAGAAAGAATCTCAGATGATGAAAATACCATAGAAACCATGGACTCAACAGTTAAAGAAAATTCAAAATGCAAAAAGCTTGTAACCCAAAATATCCAGGAAATCCAGGACACAATGAGAAACCCAAATCTAAGGATTATAGGTATTGATGAGAGTGAAGATTTACAACTTAAAGGGCCAGCAAATATCTTCAACAAAATTATGGAAGAAAACTTCCCTAACCTAAAGAGAGAGATGCCAATGAATATACAAGAAGCCTACAGAACTCCAAACAGACTGGACCAGAACAGAAATACTTCCCATCACATAATAATCAAAACCCCAAATGTACTAAACAAAGAAAGAATACTTAGGGCAGTAAGAGAAAAAGGGCAAGTAACATATAAAGGAAGACCTATCAGAATTACACCAGATATCTCACCAGAGACCATGAAAGCTAGAAGATCCTGGGTGGAGTTCATGCAGACTCTAAGAGAACACAAATGCCAGCCAAGACTACTATACCCAGCGAAACTCTTACTTACTATAGATGGAGAAACCAAGATATTTCATGACAAAACCAAATTTACACAATATCTTTCTACAAATGCAGCAGTACGAAGGATAATAGGGGGAAAGCACCATTACAACGAGGGAAACTATACCCTGGAAAGAGCAGGATATTAAACTTCTTTCATCAAACCAAAGAGGATAACCACACACGTATAAAATTAAAATCAAAAATGTTAGGAAGCAATAACCACTACTCGATATTTCTTAACATCAATGGACTCAATTCCCCAATAAAAAGACATAGACTAATAGACTGGTAACATAAACAGGACCCTACATTTTGCTGCATACAGGAAACACACCTCAATGTCAAAGACAAAAACTACCTTAGAGTAAAAGGCTGGAAGACAATTCTACAAGCAAATGGTCCCAGGAAACAAGCCGGAGTTGCCATTCTAATTTCAGATAAAATTGACTTTCAACCTAATGTCATCAAAAGAGACATGGAAGGTCACTATTTGCTGGTCAAAGGAAAAATCCAACAAGAAGAACTCTCAATCCTGAACATCTATGCCCCAAATACAAGGGCACCCTCATTTATAAAAGAAACTTTACTAAAGCTCAAAGTACACATTGTACCTAACACAAAAATTGTGGGTGACTTCAACACTCCACTTTCACCAATGGACCAATCAGGAAAACAGAAACTAAACAGGGAACTAATTGAAGCTGTGAACCAATTGGAGTTAACAGATATATATAGAACTTTTTATCCCAAAGCAAAAGAATATACCTTTTTTTTTCAGCACCTCATGGTACCTTCTCCAAAATAGATCATATAGTTGGTCACAAGACAGACTTCAACAAATATAAGAAGATTGAAATAATCCCATGCCTCCTATCAGATCACTATGGAGTAAAAGTGGTCTTTAGTAACAGTAAAAACAACCGAAAGCCCACATACACATGGAAACTGAACAATACTCTACTCAATGATACCTTGGTCATGGAAGAAATAAAGAAAGAAAACAAGGATTTCTTAGAATTTAATGAAAATGAAGGCACAACATACACAAATCTATGGGACACAATGAAAGCAGTGCTAAGAGGAAAACTCATAGATTTGAGTGCCTCCAAAAAGAAATTCGAGAGGGCTTACACTAGAAGATTAACGGAACAACTGAAAACCCTGGAACAAGAAGAAGCTAATTCACCCAGGAGGAGGAGAAGACAGGAAATCATCAAACTCAGGGCTGAAATCAATCAAGTATAAACCAAGAGAACCATACAAAGAATCAACAAGACCAAAAGCTGGTTCTTTGAAGAAATCAACAAGATAGATAAACCCTTAGCCAGACTAACCAAAGGTCACAGAGAAAGTATCCAAATTAACAAAATTAGAAATGAAAACGGAGATATTACAACAGAAACCGAGGAAATTCAAAAAATCACCAGATCCTACTACAAAAACCTGTACTCAACACAACTGGAGAATCTGGAGGAAATGGACATTTTCTTAGACAGATACCAATTACCAAAATTAAACCAGGATCAAATAGACCATCTATACAGACCCATAACCCCTAAAGAAATAGAAGGGATCATAGATAGGCTTCCAACCCAAAAAAAAGCACAGGACCAGATGGTTTCAGTGCAGAATTCTATCAGACCTTCAAAGAAGACTTAACACCAATACTCTGCAAACTCTTCCACCAAATAGAAACAGAAGGAACACTACCCAACTCCTTCTTCGAAGCCACTATTACGCTGATACCAAAACCACACAAAGATCCAACTAAGAAAGAGAATTTCAGGCCAATTTCCCTTATGAATATCGATGCAAAAATGCTAAATAAAATTCTTGCCCAACAAATCCAAGAACACATCAAAACGATCATCCACCATGATCAAGTAGGCTTCATCCCAGGGATGCAGGGATGGTTCAATATAAGGAAATCCATAAATGCTATCCACTACATAAACAAACTCAAAGAAAAAAAACACATGATCATTGAATTAGATGCTGAAAAAGCATTTGGCAAAATTCAGCATCCTTTCATGCTAAAAGTCTTGGAAAGGACAGGAATTCAAGGCCCATATCTAAACATTGTAAAAGCAATATACAGCAAACCAGTAGCCAACATCAAACTAAATGGAGAGAAACTTGAAGCAATCCCACTAAAATCAGGGACTAGACAAGGCTGCCCCCTCTCTCCATATCTTTTCAATATAGTTCTTGAAGTCCTAGCTAGAGAAATTAGACAACAGAAGGAAGTCAAAGGGATACAAATTGGAAAGGAAGAAGTCAAACTATCACTATTTGTAGATGATATGATCGTATACTTAGTGACCCTAAAAACTCTACTAGAGAACTCCTACAGCTGATAAACAACTTCAGCAAAGTGGCTGGCTACAAAATCAACGCAAGCAAATCAGTAGCCTTTATATATTCAAAGGATAAGCAGACTGAGAAAGAAATTAGGGAAATGACCCCCTTCACAATAGCTACAAACAGCATAAAGTATCTTGGGGTGACTCTAACCAAACAAATGAAAGACCTATATGACAAGAACATCAGATCTCTGAAGAAGGAAATCGAAGAAGATCTCAGAAAATGAAAAAACCTTCCATGCTCATAGATTGGCAGGATTAATGTAGTTAAAATGGCCATCTTGCCAAAGGCAATCTAGAGATTCAATACTATTCCCATAAAAATCCCAACCCAGTTCATCATAGAGCTAGAAAGAGCAATTCTCAAATTCATCTGGTATAACAAAAAACCCAGGATAGCTAAAACTATTCTCAACAGTAAAAGAACTTCAGAGGGATTCAATATCCCAGACTTTAAACTCTACTACAGAGCAATAGTGATAAAAACTGCATGGTATTGGTACAATATCAGGCAATCAGATCAATGGAATAGGATTGAAGACCCAGAAACGAACCAACATACCTATGGTCACTTGGTCTTTGACAAAGGAGCTGAAAGCATCCAGTGGAAAAAAGATAGTCTTTTCAACAAATGGTGCTGGTTCAATTGGAGGTCAGCATGCAGAAGAATGCGCATCGATCCATTCTTATCTCCTTGTACCAAGCTCAACTCCAAATGGAACAAGGACCTCCACATAAAACCTGACACACTGAAACTAATAGAAAATAAACTGGGGAAGACCCTGGAGGACATGGGCACTGGGGGAAAGCTCCTGAATAGAACACCAATAGCTTATGCTCTAAGATCAAGAATTGACAAATGGGACCTCATAAAACTACAACGTTTCTGTAAGGCAAAGGACACCGTCAAAAGGACAAAACATCAACCAACAGACTGGGAAAGGATCTTCACCAACCCTAAATCCGACAGAGGGCTAATATCTAATATATACACAGAACTCAAGAAAGTAGAACCCAGAGAAACAAATAACCCCATTAAAAAGTGGGGTACGGAGCTAAACAAAGAATTTTCACATGAAGAACATCAGAGAGCTGAGAAACACCTTAAGAAATGTTCAACATCATTAATCATTAGGGAAATACAAATCAAAAGAACTCTGAGATTTCACCTCACACCAGTCAGAATGGCTAAGGTCAAAAACTCAGGAGACAGCAGGTGTTGGTGAGGATGTGGAGAAAGAGGAACACTCCTCCACTGCTGGTGGGATTGCAAGATGGTGCAACCACTTTGGAAATCAGTATGGCGGTTCCTCAGAAAACTGGACATGTCACTTCCTGAGGACCCTGTTATACCATTACTGGGCATATATCCAGAGGATTCTTCAGCATGAAATAAGGACACATGCTCCACTATGTTCATAGCAGTCCTATTTGTAGTAGCCAGAAGCTGGAAAGAACCTAGGTGTCCTTCAACGGAGAAATGGATACAAAAAAATGTGGTATATTTACACGATGGAGTACTATTCAGCCATTAGAAACAATGAATTCATGAAATTCTTAGACAAATAGATGGAGCTGGAAAACATCATACTAAGTGAGGTAACACAGTCTCAAAAGATCAATCATGGTATGCACTCACTGATAAGTGAATATTAGCCTAGAAACTTTGAATACCCAGGACATAATCCACAAAATAAATGATGTCCAAAAAGAATGGAGGAGTGGCCCCTGGTTCTGGAAAGACTCAGTGCAAGAGTATAGGGGAATTCCAGAACAGGGAAGTAAGAAGGGGTGGATGGAAGAATAGGGGGATTGAAGAGGGCTTATGGGACTTGCGGGGAGTGGGGACCCAGAGAAGGGGAAATCATTTGCAATGTAAATAAAAATAAATAAATAAATAAAATCCAAAAAAAGAAAATAGATGGAATATAAATTGTTTTTCTGTCATATTTCCTTCTATAGGGATTAGACTTTTGTTCTTTAAAATCTTTAATTCAGCCATCGGTCTCATTTAATCTGGACCCATGAGATCCTTCAAATACTGAACCACCAAACAGACAGCAAACATCAGCTAGCATAAGGCCCCCAACACACATACAGTAGAGGTCTGCCAGGTCTGTGTTCATTTAGAGTTGATGCACTGAACCCTCAAGAGACTGGAGGCCCCAGGGAGTTTAGAGGTCAGGTGGTGTGGTGGGTGGGGGCATACATGTGGAGACAGGGGTTGGAGAGAAGGTATTGGATGTGGAACAGTCAGAGAGTGGACAGGGGCGGCGGGGATAAAATATGGAGTTTAAAAATTTAAATAAATATTTTTTAAGAAAATTATCTGGCCACATGAGAAGCTATAGTGATCCTTAAATAAACACATAAAGTAGTAGAACTATATAGTCTGACTAGCAGCTCAATGTAATGGTATAGAAAAAGAAGTCCCACTATAGTTTGGACACATCTGTCATTTATAATTTACTAGTAAGAATACGAATTTATAGAAAGAAAACATGGGGGAGTGATCATCTTGTGAAACATCTTTGTGATTAAGCCCCAAGAAAATATCAAATACCATATTATAGAGAAACATCATTATGTGGAAAACGGTAAGTAAAAGAAAATTATAAAACACTATGTAGAACATAGGGCTAATATTATAATGTACAAGATACATGCTAAGAAAAAATGTGTATTCACGTAAGTTTCTCTTTTGGGAGTATATCTTAAAGGATAATTATGCTGCAGAGATTCCTTCCCCTAACATATTTGTTTATACAAATACTGAGTGTATGCATTACAAATCAACAAAAATAATCCCCCCATTTTTTTCTAAATTTTGCAGTTAATTAAACTAATTTGTTTTTGTGGGGTGGAAACTTGCTGTCATCCTTTCCAGTCACTACTTATTTAAATTTCATCCTTGGCCAGTTTCATGATAATGTTCATCTGCTCCAAAGGATTTGAAATGAGAGTAACACACAGAGATGCCATTTAAATTCACTCTTTAAAAGTAGGGGGAAAAAACCCTAGAATCAACTGGTCACTTAGATAACACAATTTTCCTTATAGAAATATTTGATTAAGATAGCTATGAGCTAATTAATTACAAAGTTGTTTATTTACAGGCTTCCCGTGAGAGACTGTTGCAGTTAGCACAGACTCTATACAAAAATTCTGAAGAGATTTTTTTTAACCCATTCCTAAAAGCAGGTTAAATAAATTATTTTTAAAGAAAGTTAAAATATCTCCACTTTGTTATTAACATTTGACACTGGCTACTTCACAACTAAAACGGCTTTTAAAAGCATTCAGATTCATCGTTTTGTGTTTCATTAATTCATTTCATGACAAAAATAAATAATCAGCAGTTATGCTGGTTAGGAGTTGGGAAAGAAGTGAGAACATAGATCTGAAGGGCTAAAAACAAAGAAAGGTGTGAGATGGCAGATGGTTGAAGCACTATGGATTCAAGTAGTTTAGAAAGTGTGAAGAAAACAATGAAGAAGCCAAATAGGTGTAGTGGGCTCTCATCCTACTCCTAATCATCCTTTACCCTTTTAACAATAATATATACTCTTTTTGTTTACACTATATGTATACTAATTAAAATATAATCATATCACATCCCCTCCCTGTCTTCCCTCCAACATCCTTCATGTACTAGACCACTCACTCCTTCTCAGATTAATGGCCTCTTTTCCTTTAATTGTTATAATTACAAATATGTTTAAATGCAGATATATTAATATAGCCTGCTGAGTTAATTTAGTGTTGCATATATTTGCATGCACACATACATTTGAGACTTCAGGGATGATTAGATGGAATGGACTAACCAATTACTAATTCTTTCTCTCTCAGAAGTTGTTTCTTGCACAAAGATCTTAAGAGGTCGGTGACCCATGAGATTCTATGATGCCACGCCTAGTGGTTGTTTCATTGTTGAGGATTTGTTTAGGCACTCATACTGTTGAGGGTTTATAGACATAACATCCCTCTCATTTCTAGGAGTCAATCTTCCAGTAGACTGCCTCATCCTCTGCTTCTTAATAATCTTTCTACTCCCTCTTCAATGTTACCTGAGCCTTAGGTGTGGAGGTTGAGACTTAGGTACTTCCCCTGGGGCCAGGAATCCCAAAATCAGTAGTTCATTATATTCTGTATAACTGTGGTATTTCATAATGGTTTCCAGCAAAGAGAAACTTCTTTGATGCCAAGTAAGAGTTACCCTTTTCTGGGGGCAGAAGGATAAGTATTTTAGAATGCAGTTAATGAATCCATCTGGGTCTGGTACTTTCTGATTTTGAAGGGTCATTAGATATTAATTTAGTTTGTTTAGGAGATATATGCCTATTAAAATTGTCTATTCCTGTATGAATTTTGGTTGAGTATGTTTTGTAAGGAATTAGTCCATTATCTTACTTGTCATTCTTGTGAGCATTCATTCATTGATAGTTTTCCTTTTTCATTCTGCACTGTACTTGGGATTTGTAGGTATGTCTTTCTATATCATTAGTTTATACTTTTTGTTTGCTCTGTCTTTATTTACTTTCTATTCATCTGCTTATACCTCATATCATAATGTCTATGGTTTGTCCTGTGTCCTTGTCCAAAGTCATTGATTTTTCACTCTGCTAAACTTTCGCACAGAGGACATATGCCCTCTGCATATATGTAGCAGATGAGCAGCTTGGTCTTCTTGTGGGTCCCCCTAACAACTAGATCAGGGGCTGTCACTGAGCCTGTTGCCTGCCTGCCTGCCTGTCTAGGGATCACATGCCCCTAAATGGACAGCCTTGTGTAGCCCCAGTGGGAGAGAATAAGTCTAATCTCTCAGTGATTTAATGTGTTTTTGTCATAGTGGAGGGACTTCCCCTTATCAAAAGAGAAGGGAAATATGAATGGTGGAAGATTTGTGTGAGGGGGTACTGGGAGAAAAGGAAGGGCTGATAATGGGCTGTAAAGTGAATAGATAAATTTAATAAAAAATTTAAAGAAAGAAAACTATATATTAACACTTTTAGTAACTGAACAAATAATACAGAACAAAATTATATATGATAATCATCTGTGATTTAAACCAGATATATAGGATGGTTCAACATTAAAAATTTAATTAATGTATCTGGATGTAAACTAAAATATTAATTAAAGAATGAAAAAATGTAACTAATGTAATTCTATCATAACAATAAGCTAAATAAGAAAAAAATCACATGACCATATCAATGGGAACAGAAAACAACAATTTATGTTTTACTATCAAGAGTCTTTAAAGACTAAAAAGGCATCCAAATTCTCTACAAAGCTAGAACTCCCTCACTTTCTCCAGGGTTTCTCTGACCTCCCTGTCCATGTATTCTTCATAATCTTCCAAAATCTAGCCAAAGTTCCATATGCAGTACTCAGGTGTAATTTGGTCACCCTCCTGTAACAAGCATTGAGAATTCTGCCAGGAACTGTCCTACCTGCCACAGTATCTTTCTGCAACACAGCCAACATCTTCACACAGCCAGACTACCACTCTACCTAGTCTAGCCTAGAATGCACACCTAATACCCATGCCTAGCCAGGTCTTCTCATCCTGTAGTACAAATGATCTCTGACTTTCTGCCAAGATGCTCTCTAATTAATGCCCAGTACACAGACCATTCCCATACCACAACCATCACTTCTACCTAGTCAGATCTACTCCAACACTCCAGACTTATAGTAGGAAGCACACCTAACTCACAAGCTCATGCCTATGCTAGTTCATTTTACCAAAATAATTTTTAACCTCTAGTCCCAAGATGCCTAATGATCATTTCTTCTGCCCCAACCTAAACTAACTGTTCATATCATATTTAGAACTCAACAGTAAAAGAACTTCTGGGGGAATCAGTATTCCAGACCTCAAGCAATACTACAGAGCAATAGTGTTAAACACTGCATGGTATTGGCACAGTGACAGGCAAGTGGACCAATGGAATAGAATTGAAGACCCAGAAATGAACCCACACACCTATGGTCACTTGATCTTCCACAAAGGAGTGAAAAACATCCAGTGGAAAAAGATCGCTTTTTCAACAAATGGTACTGCTTCAACTGGAGGTCAGCATGCAGAAGAATGCAAATTGATCCATTCTTATCTCCTTGTACTAGGCTCAACTCCAAGTGGATCAAGGACCTCCATGTAAAACCAGACACACTGAAACTAATAGAAAAGAAACTGGGGAGAGCCCTTGAGGACATGGGCACAGGGGAAAAGTTTCTGAACAGAACACCAATAGCTTATGCTCTAAGATCAAGAATTGACAAATGGGACCTCATAAAATTACAAAGTTTCTGTAAGGCAAAGGACACTGTCAAAAAGACAAAATGGCAACCAACAAATTGGGAAAATATCTTCACCAACCCTACATCTGATAGAGGGCTAATATCCAATATATACAAAGAATTCAAGAAGTTAGACCAGAGAGAACCGAATAACCCTGTTAAAAAATGGGGTACAGATCTAAACAAAGAGTTTTCACCTGAAGAAATTCGGATGGCTGAGAGGCACCTTAAGAAGTGCTCAAACATCATTAGTCATTAGGGAAATGCAAATCAAAACAACCCTGAGATTCCACCTCACACCAGTCCGAATGGCTAAGGTTAAAAACTCAGGAGACAGCAGGTGTTGGTAAGGATGTGGAGAAAGAGGAACACTCCTCCACTGCTGGTGGGATTGCAAGATGTACAACCACTATGGAAATCAGTCTGGCAGTTCCTCAGAAAACTGGACATGACACTTCCGGAGGACCCTGCTATACCTCTTGGGCATATACCCAGAGGATTCCCCAGCATGCAATAAGGACACATGCTCCATTATGTTCATAGAAGCCTTATTTATAATAACCAGAAGCTGGAAAGAACCCAGATGTCCCTTAATGGAGGAATGGATACAGAAAATGTGGCATATTTACAAAATGGAATGCTACTCAGAAATTAAAAACAATGAATTCATGAATTTTTTAGGCAAATGGTTGGAACTGGAAAATATCATCCTAAGTGAGGTAACCCAATCACAAAAGAATGCACATGGAATGCAATCACTGATAAGTGGATATACCCAAGACACAATTATCATAACAAATGACTCCCATGAAGAAGTAAGGAGAGGGCCCTGATCTGGGAAATGCTTGATCCAGCATTATAGGGGAGTACCAGGACAGAGAAAAAGGAGGGAGGTGTTTGGAGAGTGGGTGGAGAGAAGGCTTATGGGACATATGGGAAGGGGGGATTCAGGAAAGGGGAAATCATTTGGAATGTAAACAAATAATATAGAAAAAAAGAAAAGAAAAAAGATAATATTCTAGCTAAAAATAAAAAAACAATAAAAAATAACATATTGGACCATAAAAAGACATAAAGCAGTCTTAATTTAAAGGTTCAAAATGAATGCAGAAAAGGCTACCCACTATATGAGTCCAATTCCAACATTTAAGAAATGACAAAAAGATTAACGGTTTGTAGTTTGCGTAGAAGGAATCTAAGAGAGCATAAAGAATTTTTAGGGACATAAAGCTGTTTAGTATGATAGTGTGATGATGTGTACATGTTATCATGTATCTGTTTAATGAGTGTGGCAAATCTGTTTACTTTGGATACAAGAATAACACTAATAAGAAGGGTGGACTTCAGGTAATTATGATACATAAGAGTAATTAAGTGTGACAAATACATTACTCTGGTGAAAATACTGACAATTGGGCATGATTCCAGGATGATGAGGGTAGAAAGAATATGGGAATTCTTTCTTTTTCCCAAACTTTTTGTCAGACTGAAATGTTTATTTAAAAAATATTTTTTTCTGTCAAGAGTAGCCATACATGCTTTTAACCTTTGCATTCAGAAGGTGAAGATAGATGAATCTCCATGAGTTTGAGGTCAACCTTATCTGCCTAGTAAGTTCCAGGCTATCCAGAGTATGTAGTGAGACCTTATCTAAAAATAATAATAATGATTATTTATTACTTATAATAATTTAATATTATTATCATTATCAGATTTATTAGACTTATTCTTTCTCTTTTGTGTGTAAGTGTTTTGTGTGTAGGTATGTATGGTGTCTCTTGAATGCTTGTGGCCCACAGACATCATAAGAGGGCATCAGATGGCGTGAATTGGAGTTACAGATGTTTGTGAACCACCAATGGGAAATTAAAATAGGTCCTCTTCAAAAGCCAAAAGTGTTCTTAACTGCTGAGTCATCTCTCCAGGCCCCTATAATATTAATTTTTAAAATTACATGTAGTACACTACTGTAATCCAAATTTGAGAAGTAAAATTGAGGCAATAAGAGAGGGCCCTGATCCTGGAAAGGCCTGATCCAGCATTGTAGGGGAGTACCAGGACAGAGAAAAAGGAGAGAGGTGATTAGAGTATGGATGTAAAGAACGCTTATGGGACATATGGGGAGGGAGGAACTGGGAAAGGGGAAAGTGAAAAATTTAGAAAATAAAATAAAATAAATAGAAAAAAAAAAAAGAGTTCAAAGCAACCTAATCTTAGTGGGAGCCTGTTTCTCTCTAATAATAATGATTTTCAAGACCTGTTCTCACTGTGTAGTCCTCCTGGGTGCTGGCATTAAAGGTGTGTGCCACCATGTTCAGCTTATTGTGGCTTATTGTGTGTGGACACAAATTATCAATTTGGTCCACACCTGATGATCAATCAGGTAATAAGATACAGGACAGTATATCACTACTGATCCTTGAGACATTAAAAAGACAAAAATGGAATGGTATGAACAACTTCATGGAAATATATTTTACAACTGTTAGTCAATGTTCTGTCATTATGACACAATACCTGAGAGAGTTAAATTAAAGGAGGAAATGTTTATTTGTGCTCACAATTCCAAAGATTTGTTCATAGTCATGTGGCTTCCTTGTTTTTAGGCTGGCAATAAGGTGAGGCATCATGATGGAGAGCAAATTTTGGATCCAACAAAACTGCTCGCCTTACAACAACCAGGAAGGTGGAGAGAAGAGAGGCTTGCAACAAACAGATCTTTCTAAGTTGCACCTTCTGTGATATAAATTATTCAACTAGGACTCACTTCTGAATAACCCGTTAGGTTATGACCTCATAGTGGATTAATTCAGTGATGAGGTTAGAACTATTATGACACAACTAAAACCTCAAACTCTGCTGCATTGGCATCAAAGTAATTAATGCTACATGTATGTATAAATTCCCTGAAGCAATACAACTTATATGTATAAATTCCGTGGTAAAATTTATCAAAATGGAGTAAAGTGAGATTAAGGTATAAATGTCCTCAAACATATTTAAAAAAAAATCCACATCAGGCCTAGGTGATTTCATTAGTGAATTCTAATTAAGAACAAAAAAATAATAAATATGGTATAGTTAATATTCACTGTCAACTTGATGATATCTAGAAACATCTGGGAGATGGGTGTCTGGGTATGCCTAGCAGATTATCATGATTTGTTCAATTGAGATGGCACGATTTGTCCACTTATGTGGCACTATTCCCCAGATTGGGGTTTTGAGCTGTCTAAAAAACAGAAAGTGAGCTGGGTACTAGCACTTGTGCTTCGTGACTGTGAATGCAATGTGGACTATGTCCTCAAGCTCCTGCCTTAATCACTTCCCTACACTGATGGACTGTGCTCCAGTGTTTAAGTCAATGTGAACTCTCTTTTGTTGGGGTAGTTAGTGTGTCATGGCAACAGAGAAGTAACTAAAACAGAGTGTTGATGAAAATTCATCCAGAAACAGAAGGTAAAAAATTATGTCTTAGGTTATAAAGCTCATGTAGTATTGTCATAAAGAGAACTACAAAAAATAAAGTAAAATAAAAATAAAAAACCAGAACAATATCAAAAACAATGCAACATAATATCCCCCATGAGCATACATAAAAATTCTCAATGAAATATTAGTAAATGAACATGAAATATTGAGATGGTTACTACCATCACAATCAATTGGAATTACTGACGGCATAATGACAGTGCCCTTTGCCTAACCATATGGAGAAAAGATTCAGTATTTCATCACTGAGTACTAAGGGGTGGTTTAGATGTTCATAGATTGAGATAGTTCCCTCCAATCTCTAATTTGCTGTTACATTCTCAAATTATGGAAATTTTATATTGTCAAGTGCATCTTTTGTGAGCATTTTAAAGTCCTTCAATTGGTTTTTTACACCCTTAATCTGTTAATATGATGAGTTACATTAATTTCCCAATGTCAGAGAGCAAAAAGGCCTGAAGATCAGAAGAGAGGAATCAAAATGGCATCTCCTCACAGGACTGCTTACTCAGAGAGCAGTTTTATTCATAAGAAATGATTTATCATACCAAAAATATTGCACGTATCTAAGAGTAGTATCTAAAACTGCTGTGTTTAGACAACTGTGCTACTAATCCTCATAAGCTGATAGGAATAAACCTACTAATATACTGAACAGAAATAATTCTCAAAAATAATTATTTTGTTGACAATAAAAATGGCTGTGTATGATTTCATATCAGGTTTAGTTTCATGCACTTATTGCTGTTTGCTAAATCATTATGTAAAATATCTTTTATGCCTTTATACAACTGTAAACAATACCATTAATGTTAGTATTCTGTCTAAGCTCCACCCCATAATTACCTGGCAACAGCCAGGTATGCCCCGCCCCATAGACCTGGCCCACTATAAAAGGGGCTACTTGCCCCTCCTCTCTCTCTCTCTCTCTCTCTCTCTCTCTCAATGCTCCTGCCTCTTGGCACGCTCACCTCTCTGCCCCTCTTGGGCTCTCCTCCCCTCCTCCTCTCTCCACGTGGTCATGGCCAGCCTCCACTTCTCTACTCTCTCTCTCTCTCTCTCTCTCTCTCTCTCTCTCTCTCTCTCTCTCTCTCTGCCTTTCTCTGCTTCCACTATACCATTAACTTCCATCCTCTGCCCTGAATAAACTCTATTCTATACCATGTCTGTGTGCCTGTGGTCCCTCAGCAGGATGAGGTGCATGGTCATGGGCCAGCCTAGGCACCCCCTTCCCCCACACCACCATGCCACATTCCCTAATCCCCTTTCTCTCCTTTTATGACCCCTTCAATTAAAATATGTGTTTTCAAAAAAAAAAAAAAAAAGAATAAATACTACAGGAGTCCACGCATAGAAAGTTTCAGAGCAGCAAAAGCTGATCTATAGAAAAAACATCAGAACAATGTTTACTTCAGTCAGTCGTTGCTTTGGGGAGCAGCATAAGAGAATATTCTAGGTCATGTTAATGCTCTGCACATTGAAGGAATTTTGATTAAATATATGCTCACATTTATCAAAAATTTCCTGGCCATACTTTTAATTAAGTCTTGTATACCATAGGTAAATTTTACCTTTAAAACAAAAAGGAGAACAACTATAAAATTTTAATTAGTGATATTCATGGTGAAGTTTAAAAATAAAGTATACAGGGCTGATGAGATGGTTCAGTGCATAAACATACTTATCACCTAACCCCGACAAGATGGAAGGAAGTAGCTGACTCCAAACCTTGTCCTTTGGCCTCCACATGTGGATAGCAGGACACACATGCACACACACACTAAATAAATGCAATAAAAATTAATAAAAAGAATGAAGAATACACTGAAATTATAAAGTGAGTTTTAAAATTAATCTATCAGTTAAAATTCATGACAAAGCACACATAGTAGACTGTTATTTAAAATGCAGATTTTAAGTAAATTATCTTTGTTTTCTTTTATTGGAGAATGACATAGTTTTCCCTCCATTGCATGGGATTTTTATGGACATAAAACTCTGAGTCAGCATTTTCTTTTCAGCATTTGAAAAATTGTTTGTCATTTACCCTGGTCTGCATGGTTTCTGATAAGAAAGTCATTATCACAGGAAACTGATTTCTCTTAAAAGTAGTTTTTAGACTTTTCATTATAATTGTCAAAAATTTGGCTACAATGTGTCTTTGAAAAGATCTCTTTGACTTACATGCTGTGGGGTTTGCTCACCTTGTATGTATATTGCCCGTGTATGTGTCAGATCTGGAGAATTGCCATAGGTTATTCCTTTGAATACTCTTTTGGTCAAGAACTTCAGTCTAGCTGAAGCTTTCTATAGAACTAAGATGCTATCAGGCAACAAGTTATAGCTATGGGGTTTGTAAAAGATAATTGGTTGGCTAAGTCAATAGATTACACAAGTTTTTTCTATTAGCCACAAACTGTTATTACTAGCAGTGAGTTTTGCAAGAATGGTTGTTCCAAGGGGCTTATTCTAGCCCAGGATAAGGTAATTAGTTTATGGACCTCTCAACCTCTTCACAGTACTAAAATCCGAGTTAGTTCCTCAGTCTCTCTAGACACCATTTATTTCTAGAAAATTTCACCCAACACACACACACACACACACACACATACAAACACACACACACAAACACACACATACATATGAGGTGTGCACAGAGGAAAAAGAACTCTTGCAAAGAAGAAGTACTTATTCAGGAAGTCAAAGTCTGCTCTCTCCTGAATGGTCTTTGATGGGCTGGTGTGGGATTTCTTTCCTTTGTTTAGGGTTGGTCATATTAAACAAAGAAAATCATATAGTCCCACAGCATTGTATAAATATGACCTGGTTAATTAGGTCTTGACTTTTGTCAGAATGGTATTCAGGCAGAAGACTCTAACTGATGATATGTTTTTGGGTTTTGTTTTGTTTTGTTTTATTGGATATTTTCTTTATTTACACTTCAAATGTTATCCCCTTTCCGGATCCCCCCCTCCTGAAAACGCCCTATCCTATCCTCCCTCTCACTGCTTCTTTTTTCTTTACCTTCTTTATATATATATATATATGTATATTATTTTCTATATTCTTTGTTTACAATCCAAAAGCTTTCCCCTTTCCCAGTTCCCCCCTCCCCATATGTCCCATAAGTCCTCTTCTCTCCATCCATATTCCTATCTTTCCCCCTCCTTTTTCTCTGTCCTGGTACTCCCCTACAATGCTGGATCAAGCCTTTCCAGGATTAGGGCCCTCTTCTTCCTTTTCATGGGAATCATTTGATATGCTAATTGTATCTTCAGTATTTAGAGTTTCAGGGCTAATTAATATACACTTATCAATGTTTGAATTCCATGTGTATTCTTTTGTGATTGCATTACCTCACTTAGGATGATATTTTCCAGTTCCAACCATTTGCCTAAAAAATTCATGATTTCATTGTTTTTAACTGCTGAATAGTACTCCATTTTGTATATATACCACATTTTCTGTATCCATTCCTCCATTAAGGGATATCTGGGTTCTTTCCAGCTTTTGGCTATTATAAATAAGGTTGCTATGAACATAGTGGAGCATGTGTCCTTATTGCATGCTGGGGAATTCTCTGGGTATCTGTCCTGGAGAGATATAGCAGGGTCTTCCAGAAATGTCATGTCCAGTTTTCTTAGGAACCGCCAGACTGATTTCCATAGTGATTGTACCATCTTACAATCCCACCAGCAGTGAAGGAGTGTTCCTCTTTCTCCACATCCTTACCAACACCTGCTGTCTCCTGAGTTTTTTTTTTAATTTTTTTTATTCGGTATATTTTTTATTTACATTTCAAATGATTTCCCCTTTCTTAGCCCCTCCACTCCCAAAAAGTCCCGTAAGCCCCCTTCTCTCCCCCTGTCCTCCCACCCACCCCTTCCCACTTCCCCGTTCAGGTTTTGCCAAATACTGCTTCACTGAGTCTTTCCAGAACAAGGGGCCACTCTTCCTTTCTTCTTGAACCTCATTTGATGTGTAGATTATGTTTTGGGTAATCCAGGTTTCTAGGTAAATATCCACTTATTAGTGAGTGCATACCATGATTCATCTTTTGAGTCTGGGTTACCTCACTTAGTATGATGTTCTCTAGGTCCATCCATTTGCCTAAGAATTTCATGAATTCATTGTTTCTAATGGCTGAATAGTACTCCATTGTGTAGATATACCACATTTTTTGCATCCACTCTTCTGTTGACGGATACCTGGGTTCTTTCCAGCATCTGGCAATTATAAATAGGGCTGCTATGAACATAGTAGAGCATGTATCCTTATTACATGGTGGGGAATCCTCTGGGCATATGCCCAGGAGTGGTATAGCAGGATCTTCTGGAAGTGAGGTGCCCAGTTTTTGGAGGAACCGCCAGACTGATTTCCAGAGTGGTTGTACCAATTTGCAACCCCACCAGCAGTGGAGGAGTGTTCCTCTTTCTCCGCACCCTCTCCAACACCTGCTATCTCCGGAATTTTTAATCTTAGCCATTCTGACTGGTGTAAGTCTCCTGAGTTTTTAACCTTAGCAATTCTGACTGGTGTGGGGTGAAATCTCAGGGTTGTTTTGGTTTACATTTCCCTAATAACTAATGATGTTGAGCATTTCTTTTTTATTAATATTTTTATTTTCTATATTCTTTGTTTACATTCCAAATGATTTCCCCTTTCCCTGATCCCCCCTCCCCATATGTCCCATAAACCTTCTTCTCTCCATCCATTCTCCAATCACCTCCCTCCTTTTTATCTGTCCTTATATTCCCCTCCAAAGCTAGATCAATCCTTTCCAGGATCAGAACCCTCTCCATACCTCTTCATGGGAGTCATTTGTTATGCAATTTGTGCCTTGGGTATTCAGGGCTTCTGGACTAATTAATATCCACTTATCAGAGATTGCATTCCATGTGTATTCTTTTGTGATTACATTACCTCACTTAGGATGATATTTTCCAGATGAAACCATTTGCCTAAAAATTTTGTGAATTCATTATTTCTAATTGCTGAGTAGTATTCCATTGTGTAAATATACCACATTTTCTGTATCCATTCCTCCTTTGAGGGGCATCTGGGTTCTTTCCATCTTCTGGCTATTATAAATAAGGCTGCTATGAACATAATGGAGCATGTGTCTTTATTGCATGCCAGGGAACCCTTTGGGTATATGCCCAGGAGAGGTATAGCAGGGTCCTCCGGAAGTGTCATATCCAGTTTTCTGAGGAACCACCAGACTGATTTCCAAAGTGGTTGTACCATCTTACAGCCCTACCAGCAGTGGAGGAGTGTTCCTCTTTCTCTACATCCTCGCCAACACCTGCTGTCTCCTGAGTTTTTGACCTTAGCCATTCTGACTGGTGTAAGGTGAAATCTCAGGGTTGTTTTGATTTGCATTTCCCTAATGACTAATGATGTTGAGCACTTCTTAAGGTGCCTCTCAGCCATCCGAATTTCTTCAGGTGAAAATTCTTTGTTTAGATCTGTACCCAATTTTTAATAGGGTTATTTGGTTCCCTGGGGTCTAACTTATTGAGTTCTTTGTATATATTGTATAGTAGCCCTCTATCAGATGTAGGGTTGGTGAATATGCTTTGCAAATTAGATGGTTGTCATTTTGTCCTTTTAACAGTGTCCTTTGCCTTACAGAAACTTTGTAATTTTATGAGGTCCCATTTGTCAATTCTTGATCTTAGAGCATAAGCTATTAGTGATCTGTTCAGGAACTTTTCCCCTATGCCCATGTCCTCAAGGGTCTTCCCCAGTTTCTTTTCTATTAGTTTCAGTGTGTCTGGTTTTACATGGAGGTCCTTGATCCACTTGGAGTGAAGTTTAGTACATGGAGATAAGAATGGATCAATTTGCATTCTTCTGCATGCTGACCTCCAGTTGAACCAGCACCATTTGTTGAAAAGGCTGTCTTTTTTCCACTGGATGTTTTCAGCTCCTTTGTGGAAGATCAAGTGACCATAGGTGTGTGGATTCATTTCTGGATCTTCAATTCTATTCCATTGGTCCACTTGTCTGTCACTGTGCCAATACCATGCAGTTTTTAACACTATTGCTCTGTAGTATTGCTTGAAGTCAGGGATACTGATTCCCCCAGAATTTCTTTTGTTGTTGAGAATAGTTTTAGCTATCCTGGGTTTTTTGTTATTCCAGATGAATTTGATAATTGCTTTTTCTAACTCTGTGAAGAACTGAGTTGGGATTTTGATGGGGATTGCGTTGAATCTGTAGATCGCTTTAGGCAAGATGGCCATTTAAACTATATTAATCCTGCCGATCCACGAGCATGGCAGATTATTCCGTTTTCTGAGGTCTTCTTCAATTTCCTTCTTCAGAGACCTGAAGTTCTTGTTGTATAGATCTTTCACTTGTTTGATTAGAGTCACACCAAGATACTTTATATTGTTTGTGGCTATTGTGAAGGGTGTCGTTTCCCTAACTTCTTTCTCAGCCTGCTTATCCTTTGAGTATAGGAAGGCAACTGATTTGCTTGAGTTGATTTTATAACAAGCCACTTTGCTTAAGTTGTTTATCAGCTGTAGGAGTTCTCTGGTGGAGGTTTTCGAGTCACTTGAGTAGACTATCATGTCATCTGCAAATAGTGATAATTTGAATTCTTCCTTTCCAACTTGTATCCGCTTGACCTCCTTATGTTGTCTAATTGCTCTAGCTAGAACTTCAAGTACTATATTGAAAAGATATGGAGAGAGAGGACAGCCTTGTCAAGTTCCTGATTTTAGTGGGATTGCTTCAAGTTTCTCTCTGGTTAGTTTGATGTTGGCTACTGGTTTGCTGTATATTGCTTTAACTATGTTTAGGTATGGGCCTTGAATTGCTGTTCTTTCCAAGACTTTTAGCATGAAAGGATGCTGAATTTTGTCAAATGCTTTTTCTGCATCTAATGAGATGATCATATGTTTTTTTTTTCTTTGAGTTTGTTTATGTAGTGGATAGCACTGATGGATTTCCTTATATTGAACAATCCCTTTGGGATCCATAAGAGCTTGGGCTACAACACCACATCTCCAGGCCCTGCAAGAGGCCAGAGGGGCACCTGGGAGGCCGGCTGGGAGGAGTCAGTGTGCTCTGGTGAGTCCAGCAGGCCCCAGCGGGAGCCTTCAGGTGTCTGTTTAGGGATCTGAACAGCCTGGGCCACAGCACCCTGTCTCCAGGCAATGCAGGGGGTCAGCTGTGCACCAGAGGCCAGCTGAGAAGAGGCAGCTTGCACTGGTGAGTCCAGCATTGACAAGACCAACTAACACCAGTGAGAACTAGAAGGCAAAAGGCAAACGCAGGAATGTCATTAACAGAAATCAAGGCAATATGGCAGCATATTGAATTCTCCTTTCACAGTATGTTCTGGATACCCCATCACACCAGAAAAACAAGATTTGGATTTAAAATCACTGATCATGATGCTAGAGGAACACATGAAGGACATACTTAAAGAAATTCAGGAGAAAATGGATCAAAAGTTAGAAACCCTTACAAGGGAAACACAAAAATCATGATCATAGAGGAACACATGAAGGACATACTTAAAGAAATTCAGGAGAAAACGGATCAAAAGTTAGAAGCCCTTACAAGGGAAACACAAAAATCATTGAAAGAAATTCAGGAGAATACAAAAGCCAATAAGGAGAAAACACAAAAATCACTTAAAGAAATATAGGAGAACTTTGTTCAACAGGCTGAGGTCATGTAAGAGGAAACACAAAAATCACTTAAAGAATTACAGGAAAGCACAAACAAGCAAGTGAAGGAGCTAAGCAAAACCAACAAGGATCTAAAATCAGAAGTAGAAACAACTAAGAAAGCTCAAAGGGAGGCAACTTTGGAGATAGAAAACCTTGGGAAGAAATCAGGGGACATAGATGCAAATATCAACAACAGAATACAAGAGATAGAAGAAAGATTCTCAGATGCTGAAGATACCATAGAAACCATGGACTCAACAGTTAAAGAAAATGCAAAATGCAAAAAGCTTGTAACCCAAAATATCCAGGAAATCCAGGACACAATTAGAATACCAAACCTAAGGATTTAGGCATAGATGAGAGTGAAGATTTACAACTTAAAGGTCCAGCAAATATCTTCAATAAAATTATGGAAGAAAACTTCCCTAACCTAAAGAAAGAGATGCACATGAATATACAGGAAGCCTACAGAACTACAAACAGACTGGACCAGAACAGAAATACCTCCTGTCACATAATAATCAAAACACCAAATGTACTAAACAAAGAAAGAATATTAAAGGCAGTAAGAGAAAAAGGCCAAGTAACATATAAAGGAAGACCTATCAGAATCACACCAGACTTCTCACGTGAGACTACAAAAGCTAGAAAATCCTGGTCAGATCTCATCCAGACTCTAAAAGAACACAAATGCCAGCCAAAACTACTATACCCAGCAAAACACTCAATCACCATAGATGGAGAAACTAAGATATTCCATGACAAAACCAAGTTTACCCAATATCTATCCATAAACCCAGCCCTACAAAGGATAATAGGAGGAAAACACCAATACAAGGAGGGAAACTTCACCCTGGAAAAAGCAAGATAGTAACCTTCTTTCATCAAACCCAAAAGAAGTTAACCAATCAAATTTTAATAATAACATCAAAAATGACAGGAAGTAATAATCACTATTCCTTAATATCTCTTAACATCAATGGACTCAATGCCCCAATTAAAAGATATAGACTAACCAACTGGATACATAAACAGGACCCTACATTTTGCTGCATACAGGAAACACACCTCAGTGTCAAAGACAAACACTACCTTAGAGTAAAAGGCTGGAAGACAATTTTACAAGCAAATGGTCTCAGTAAACAAGCTGGAGTAGCCATTCTAATATCAGATAAAATTGATTTTCAATCAAATCGAAGAAGACCTCAGAAAATGGAAATATCTGCCATGCTCGTGGATTGGCAGGATTAATATACTTAAAATGGCCATTTTGCCAAAAGCAATCTACAGATTCAGTGCAATCCGCATCAAAATCCCAACTCAGTTCTTCACAGAGTTAGAAAAAACAATTCTCAAATTTATCTGGAATAACAAAAAACCCAGGATAGCTAAAAATATTCTCAACAGTAAAAGAACTTCTGGGGGAATTAGTATCTCAGACCTCAAGCAATACTACAGAACAATAGTGTTAAAAACTGCATGGTATTGGCACAGGGACAGGCAAGTGGACCAGTGGAATAGAATTGAAGATCCAGAAATGAATCCACACACCTATAGTCACTTGATCTTCGACAAAGGAGCCAAAAACATCCAGTGGAAAAAAGATAGCCTTTTTAACAAATGCTGCTGGTTCAACTAGAGGTCAGCATGCAGAAGAATGAGAACTGATCAATTCTTATCTCCTTGCACTAAGCTCAACTCCAAGTGGATCAAGGACCTCCACATAAAACCAGACACTGAAACTAATAGAAAAGAAACTGGGGAAAACCCTTGAGGACATGGGCACAGGGGAAAAGTTCCTGAACAGAACACCAATACCTCTCCCTGCTTCTATGAGCATGTTATTCCACCCACCCATCCACTTCCACCTCCCATCCTTTATTCCCCTACACTGGGGAATCTATTAAGCCTTCATTGGTCCAAGGGCCATTCCTCCCATTATGTGTCCCATCCTCTGCTATGTACAGGGCTGGAGTCATGAGTCCCTCCATGTGTGCTCCTTGGTTGGTGGCTTAATCCCTAGGAGTTCTGGGGAGTCTGGTTAGTTGATATTGTTGTTCTTCCTTTTGGGTTGCGAACCCCTTCAGCTTCTTCAGTCCTTTCTCTAACTCTTCCATTGGGAACCCCACACTCAGTCCAATGGTTAGCTGTGAGCATCCACCTCTGTGTTTGTAAGGCTCTGGCAGGGCTTCCCAGGAGACAGCCATATAGGGCTCCTTTTTGAAATGCTTTTGTTTTGATCTGCCAGGCTTTTCTTCTCTAGTTAAAGGGGTTACGAAGAAGTCAGAAGTTTGCTGTCTTTGTTATTTGTCTGCTCCCTTCTTGTCTAATTTTATCCCTCATAACCAGACCCTTCCTAAACATGATCCACCTCAGTGTTTTTCCTATTTTTTCTTTTCTCAATTAGACTTTATTTATTTACATTTCAAATGTTATCCCCTTTATGGTTTCCCCTCTGAAAACACTCAATCCCACCCCCCGTTCCCCTTGCTTGCCAAATCACTCGCTCCCACTTCCCTGTCCTGCTATTCCCCTATATTGGGGCATTGTACTTTCTCAGAGCCAAGGTCCTCTCCTCCCTTTGATGTCCAACAAGGCCATCCTCTGCTACATATGCAGCTTCAGTCATGGGTCCCTCCATGTGTACTCTTTGGTTGGTAGTTTAGTCCCTAGGAGCCCCGGGGGGGGGGGGGTACTGGTTGGTTCATAATGCTGTTCCTCCTATGGTGCTGACAGCTCCTTAGGCTCCTTTGGTCCTTTCTCTAGTTCCTCCATTGGGGACTTTGTGCTCAGTCCAATGGTTGACTGGGAGTACACACCTCTGTATTTGTCGGGTACTGGCAGAGCTTCTCAGGAGACAACTATATCAGGCTTCTGTCAGCAAGCACTTGTTGTCATCCACATTAGTGTCTGGGTTTGGTGACTGTATATGGGATGGATACCCAGGTGGCACAGTTTCTGGATGGCCTTTCCCTCAGTCTCTGCTCCATACTTTGTCTCTGTCTCTCTTTCCATAGCTGTTTTGTTAAGAAGGAGGAAGGCAAAAATATGGATACTTTGGTCCTTCTTAAAAGGGAGAACAAATCAGTGTTCCCCTAGAGAGTCATAGCTTGTACTCCAAGTCAAGTTTGGCCACCTTTCCTCAAAAAGACAACTAAAAGAACCAAATTACTAGTATACATCAGAAAAGGGTATATTTAATGTTGGCACACTGGAAAGATATACAAAGTGATCCCACCCAAGACCCCAGGCACTATCTTGGAAGTCCAGGGTGAGATTACCATTTAAATAAAGGGCCAAAGACATGAACACCTAAGCATTCTCAGGCAAGGTGTGATTCTGCCCCACCATTGGCCAACCCTTGTCTGGGCTTCAGTCTCATGCTGTATGGTGGTCTGACCAGTGTTTAGAACTACATGACATCTCTTTCCGGGAAACAAGCTTCCAATCTGCCTGGCACCTTTTCCTTCATCCAACATGAGATTCCTAGGAAAAAATCCCATTTCACTGGAGTGCAATAGTCTGGGAGAGTGAGAGACACAAATATCTCCTTAAACTGTGGTTCTCAGTCTGTGAGCTGTTACCCCTTTGGCTAACCTGTATTTTCAAAAATATTTACACTACAATGAATACCATGTTCCAATGGTGGTAACAATTTCATGAACTGCTTAAATTATCAGAACAAAAGAAATCCATAAACCAAGGCAGTTTTCAAATACATTTGTGGATACATCATGTGGTAAGTTAGGTAAAACCCTATTATAGGCCTTGCATGGTACGGGGAACCACACTTAGCCCTTTGATCACTGGAAAGCTAAGATTTTGCTAGAGTTAATATATTATAAAAGGTCTGTCAGGATGTTAGATCTGGTAGAGTAAGGTGAAAGGAATAGTTATTTAGTAGGCTAAAGATCATTCACAATAAATTGTGATTAGGCCCTAAAACTGCAATATTCTAAGTTCTCTACACTTGCAGTTTTAATCAGTGAGTCAGCCTTTGCAGACACAGCTTCTTCCAAGCTCATCCATGATAGCTTTTGTGACATAAATACTTCCTTTGTGATATCACTATTGGACTTTCCGTTGGGTAGGCTTTTTCCATTGTGCAGTTGCTCCATTGTTTTCACAGAGTCTTGAACTGATTGTTATATTACTACATTTTGATTTTGTTCATTCTGTTTTATTCTTTCCTCTGAGAAAAGGGAAAGTGTGCACTTTGGGGAGCTGTTTCAGGGATTCCTTGTCTGTCCCAGGTTGATGTGCAGCATTCAGTGTCCCGTAGTCTCCTAATGTGGCCTCCAGTAGGAACAAACAGGCTGATCATGTATTTGCTGAGACAGTGCACATGCATCACATCTCTTCTCAAGACAAAGGAACACAACAGTTACGTCAGGGAGACCAAAGCTAATTTTCTGTTTTCAGGACTGTTTTGATAAAACCAGAGAAATCAGTCTATTTCTAATCTCAAGCATTTGTTGGGGTGAGATCGCATCTTTTATTTTATTTAAGATTCTTCAAAACTCCCTTAGTAATGAGGTACCATCTCTTTTTTTATAAGAACCCTGTTTGATTAAATCTAACTATGCTAATAAATTTACAGGATGAAACTTCTGTACAGACTGTGGATGGAGACTGGTTATCAGGAATATGAAGTGATTAGTGGTATCTGCTGCCTTATTAACCAATCTCCTCAAAGGAAATGAGGGTATGGCTGAAGATTAAGCCCTGCACACATTTTTTTTTTAAATTCAGAGTCTCTCTATATAGTCCTGATTCTCTCAGAACTCACTGTATACACAATGCTGGCCTCAAACTCTCCTCTAAAGTCCACTTGCCTCTGCCTCCCAAGTACGGTGATTAAATGTTTATGCCACCCTACCTGGTACCTACACAGATCATAAACACTGAGATTTTCAGATGCTCTGAGCTGGTGACCCTATTGACATACTTGAAAGGTAGCAGGTCACACCAGGGAATGGGAGCACCACACCACACTCATCTCAAGTGGTAACATTTGTAATTAACTAATAAGCATGAATCAAGTTCATCTCTTAAGCAATTTTAGCAATTTTTTTAGATGTTCCCAAAGTAGGGAACATCTTTTTACCAAATTTTTTATATAGTTTACCAATTACAGATGTGAGAAACTAGGGCTTTTATTCAGTACCTAAATGGGATAATTGATGTAACTGAAACCTTAAGTTTTATATCTCTTACTCTGGGTAGATAATATAAAAATTTAAACCCTGGGAAGAGTGGAAACAATGTTTGATAAAACACTTTCTTGACAAGGCAGGTACAGTCAGGGGCACAGGCAGCACAGGAGTGACAGAGTAGCTGCGACAGGGTACTTCCAAGCTCCACCTGCCCCCAGGAGCTGGGCTGCTCCACAGCTATCTGTGCACCAGTCCTGCCAGGGGAGAACTGTTCTCCAGGGAGTGCTTTGACTCCAGGTTTGGAGTTGAGACAGCCATTTTCTCTCTGGTGACTGGGCAAAGCAGGTATTGTCAGGAGAGCAGGGAACCCAGGAGTGGCAGAGCAGCTGGGACAGGGTCCTTCCAGGCTCCATCTGCACCCAGGAGCTGTGCTGAGCCACAACTCTCTGTGGCAGGGGAGAGCTAATCTCCCAGGGAGTCTGACAACAGGCTTGAAGGCCCACAGGAGGGACAAGTTCCAACCAGAGACAATGGGACCTACTAACACCAGAGATAACCAAATGGCAAAAGACAAACACAAGAATGTTACCAACAGAAAACAAGTCAATATGGCGCTATCTGAACCCAGTTTTCACACAACAGCAAGTCCTAGATACCCCATCACCCCAGAAAAGCAAGGTTTGGATTTAAAATCATAGCTCATGATGCTGATAGAGGACTGCAAGAAGGACAGAAATAACTCTCTGAAAGAAATACAGGAAAACATAACCAAACAGGTCGAGGACTAGAACAAAACCATCCAAGATACAAAATGGAAGTAGACACAATAAAAAATCACAAAAGGAAACAATTCTGGAGATAGAAAACCTAGGAAAGACGTCAGGAGTCATACATGCAAGCATCAACAACAGAATACAAGAGATAGTAGAGAGACTTTCTCAGGTGCAGAAGATACCATAGAAAACAGTGATACACAGTCAAAGAAAATGAAAAAATGCAAAAAGGATCAGAAAGCTTATAACCCAAAACATCTAAGAAATCCAGGACACAATGAGAAGAACAAACATACGGATTATAGAGGTATAGAAGAGAGTGAAGATTTCCAGCTTAAAGGGCCAGTAAATGCCTTCAACAAAATTATAGAAGAAAACTTCCCTACCCTAAAAAAGAGATGCCTATGAACATACAGGAAGCCTATAGAACTCCAAATAGATTGGACCAGAAAAGAAATTCCTCCCATCACATAATAGTCAAAACACAAAATGCACAAAACAACAAAATAATATTAAAGCATTAAGAGAAAAAGGTCAAACAACATATAAAGACAGAGCTATCAGAATTATACCAGAGTTCTCACCAGAGACTATTAAAACCAGATCCTGAGCAGATGTCATACAGAACCTAAGGGAACACAAATGCCAACCCAGGCTACTATACCCAGCAAAACTCTCAATTACCATAAATGGAGAAACCAAGGTATTCTATGACAAAACAAATTTACACAATATCTTTCCACAAATCCAGCCCTTCAAAGGACAATGAATGTAAAATACCAACAAAAGGAGGGAAACTACACCCTAAAAAAAGCAAGAAAATAATCATCTTTTAACAAACCAAAAAAGAAGAGAGCCACACAAACATAACTCCAGCTCTAATAAGAAAAGAACAGGAAGCAACAATCACTTCTCCTTAATATCTCTTAATATCAATGGACTCAATTCTCCAATAAAAAGATGTAGATTAACAGAATAAATACATAAACAGGACTCAACATTGCTACATACAGGAAACTAACCTCGGGCACAAACACAGACACTACCTCAGAGTAAAAAGCTGGAAAACTATTTTCCAAGCAAATGGTCCCAATAAAAAAAAGCTGGTGTAGCCATTCTAATATTGAATAAAAATGATGTTCAACCTAAAGTAATCAAAAAAATATAATGAAGGACACTTCATTTTAATCAAAGGAAAAAAATCTACCAAGATGAACTCTCAATTCTGAATGTCTATGCTCCAAATGTAAGGGCAACCACACTCAAAAAAGAAACTTTACTAAAGCTCAAAGCATGCATTGCACCTCAAACAATAATAGTGGGAGACTTAAACACACCACTCTAATCAATGAACAGATCATGGAAACAGAACCTAAACAGAGACACAGTGAAACTAACAGAAGTTATGAACCAAATAGATTTAACACACATCAATAGAACACTTTATCCTAAAACAAAAGAATATATCTTCTTCTCAGGACCTCATGGCACATTCTCTAAAACTGACCATATACTCAGTCAAAAAATAGACCTCAACAGATATAAGAAGATTGAGATAATCCCATGCACCCGATCATATCACAAAAGATTAATGCTGGTCTTCAATAACAACAAAAACAAGAGAAAGCCCACATACACATGGAAACTGAACAACATTCTACTCAATGATATTTTGGCCAAGGAAAAAATAAAGAAAAAAATTAAAGACTTTTTAGAATTTAATGAAAATAAAGGCACAAAATACGCAAACTTATGGGACACAATGAAAGCAGTGCTAAAAGGAAAATTCATAGCTCTGAGTACCTCCAAAAAGAATCTGGATACACGTGCATAAAAGCATACACTTGCAGCTTGATAGCACATCTAAAGGCTCTAGAACAAAGAGAAGCAAATACACCCAAGAGGAGTAGACAGCAGGAAATAATCAAATTCAGGGCTGAAATCAACCAAGTAGAAACAAAAAGAAGTATACAAAGAATCAAACAAAACAGGAGTTGGTTCTTTGAAAAAAAAAAAAAAACCAACAGATACACAAACCCTTAGCCAAAAAAATCAAAGGACACTGAGACTGTATCCAAATCAACAAAATCAAAAATGAAATGGGAGCCATAACAATAGATAGTGAGGAAATCCAAAAAATCATCAGATCCTACATCAAAAGTCTATACTCAACAAAACTGGAAAATCGAGATGAAATGGACAATTTTCTAGATAGATACCAGGTATCAAAGTTAAATCAGGATCTGGTAAATGATTTAAACAATCCCATAACCACTAAAGAAATACAAGCAGTCATTAATAGTTTCCTAACCAAAAAAAGGTCAGGACCAGATGGTTTTAATACAGAGTTCTATCTTACCTTCAAAGAAGTCCTAACACCAATACTCTTCAAATAATTCCATAAAATGGAAACAGAAGGAACACTACCCAACTTGTTCAATGAAGCCACAATTACTATGATACCTAAACCACACAAAGACCCAATAAAGAGAACTTTAGACCAATTTCCTTTATGAATATCAATGCAAAAATACTCAATAAAATTCTTGCCAACTGAGTCCAAGAGCATATCAAAACAATCTTCTATTATGATCAAGTAGGATCAGGGATGCAGGGATGGTTCAATATATGGAAATCCATCATTGTAATCCACTACATAAACAAACTCAAAGAAGAAACCACATGATCAATTCATTAGATGATGAGAAAGCATTTGACAAAATGCAACACCCTTTCATGATAAAAGTCTTGGTAAGTTCAGGAATTCAAGACCCATACCTAAACATAGGAAAAGCAATATACAGCAAACCAGTAGTCAACATCAAACTAAATGGAGAGAAATTTTAAGCAACCCCACTAAAATCAGAGACTAGACAAGGCTGCCCTCTTTCTCAATATTTATTCAGCATAGAACTTGAAGTTCTAGCTAGAGCTTTTTGTTAGACAGCAAAAGGAGGTCAAGGGATACACATTGGAAAGGAAGAAGTCAATTTATCACTATTTGCAGATGATATGATAGTATACTTAAGTGACCCAAAAACTCCACCAGAGAACTCATATAACTGATAAACAAGTTCCAAAAAGTGGCTGGCTATAAAATAAACTCAAACAAATCAGTAGCCTTCCTATATTCAAAGGATAAACAGCTGAGAAAGAAATTAGGGAAATGACACCCTTCACAATAGTCACAAACAATATAAAATATCTTGGTGTGGCTCTAACCAAACAAGTGAAAGATCTGTATGACTGAAACTTCAAGTCTTTGAAGAAAGAAATACAAGAAGACCTCAGAAGATGGAAAAATCTTCCAAGCTCATGGATTTATAGGATTAATATAGTAACAATGGCCATCTTGCCAAAAGAAATCGACAGATTCAATGCAATCCCTATCAAAAATCTCAACTCAATTCTTCATAGAGTTAGAGAAAGCAATTCTCAAATTCATCTGGAATCACAAAAAAACCCAAGATAGCTAAAACTATTCTCAACAGTAAAGAACTTCCGAGGGAATCAGTATCCCAGACCTCAAGCAGTACTATTGAGCACTAGTGTTAAAAACTGCATGGTATTGGTACAGTGACAGGCAGGTAGATAAATGGAATGGAATTGAAGACCCAGAAATGAACCCACACACCTATGGTTAACTTAATCTTTGACAAAGGAGCTAAAACCATCCAGTGGAAAAAAATAGCCTTTTCAACAAATGATGCTAGTTTAACCAGAGGCTAGCATGCAGAAGAATGGAAATCGATCCATTCTTATCTCCATGTACTAAACACAAATCCAAGTAGATCAAGGACCTCCACATAAAACCAGACACCCTGAGACTACTAGAAAAGAAACTGGAGAAGACCCTTGAGGACATGGGCACAGGGGTAAAGTTCCTGAACAAAACACCAATAGTTTATGCTCTAAGATCAAGAATTGACAAATGGGACCTCATAAAATTACAAAGTTTCTGTAAGGCAAAGGACACTGTCAATAGGACAAAATGGCAACCAACAAATTAGGAAAAGATCTTTACCAACCCTACATCCAACAGAGGGCTAATATCCAGTATATACAAAGAACACAAGAAGTTAGACTCCAGAGAGACAAATAACCCTATTAAAAAATGGGGTACAGAACTAAACAAAGAATTTTCACCTAAGGAATATTGAATGGCTGAGAAGCACCTAAAGAAATGTTTAAAATCCGTAGTCATCAGGGAAATGCAAATCAAAACAACCCTGAAATTCTACTTTACATGAGTCAGAATGGCTAAGATCAAAAACTTAGGAAACAGCAGGTGCTGGAGAGGATGTGCAGAAAGAGGAACATTCCTCCACTGCTGGTGGGATTGCAAGCTGGTAAAACCACTCTGGAAATCAGTTTGGCAGTTTCTCAAAAAATTGGACATAGTACTACCTGAGGACCCAGTTATACCACTTCTGGGCATATACCCAGAAGATACTTCAACAGATAATAAGGACACATGTTTCACTATGTTCATAGCAGCCTAATTTATAATAGCCAGAAGTTGGAAAGAACACAGATGTCCCTCAACAGAGGAATGGATACAGAAATTTTGATACATATACACAATGGAGTACTGCTCAGCTATTAGAAACCATAAATTCATGAAATTCTTAGGCAAATGGATAGAACAAGAAAATATCATCCTTAGTGAAGTAACCCAATCACAAAAGATCATACACGGTGTACACTCGCTGTTAAGTGGATATTAACCCAAAAGCTCGGAATTCCCAAGATACAACTCACAGACCATATGAGGTTCAAGAAGGAGGAAGACCAAAGTGCGGATATTTTGATCCTTCTTAGAAGGTGGATCAAAATACCCATGGCTCACAGCCAATCCATAGACTGAGCATAGGATCTCCAATGGAGGCACTGGAGAAAGGACTGAAGGAGCTGAAGAGGTTTGCAGCCCCATAGGAACAATAATATGTTCCAACCAGTACCCCCAAGAGATCCCAGGGACTAAACCACCAAAGAGTACACATGGAGGGACCCATGGCTTCAGCTTCATATGTAGCAGAGGATAGCCTTTTCAGACATCAGTGAGAGACCTTTGGTCCTGTGAAGGCTTGATGCTCCAGGGTAGGGGAATGCCAGGTCAGGAAAGTGGGAGGGGATGTTGGTAAGGAGGATGAGGGGGGTGGGATAGGGGGTTTTTGGAGGGGTAACAAGAAAAGGAGATACCATTTGAAATGTAAATAAAGCTAGTATATAATGTAAAAAACACTTTCTTATGTTTTATTGCAATATGAAGGTGACAAGGTTGACTACTTAGTCAGCAGATCAGAGCTGCTACACCTAGGTCACTTGTCATCTTTCCCAAAAAATTCTGGGAAACTGCACACTATAGTGTAATGCTGCCCCTGCTTCAATCACTGTGTAGTAGTTCATTCTGTGGAATGATCCATATGCCTTTCTATTTAGGGATGATACTTTTTTTTTTTACAAATCTTCTTGACATTATTATCTATAATAATAATAGAGACCTTGTCAATAAATTATCCAGTTACTTTCAAGGTAACTAACATCTTTTATTTTTAAATTTTTTATTAATTAAACTAATAAAATTTATTTTAAAATATACAACTCAGTATTGACATATTTTAAGTCATCAAAATAATTTAGAATAGTTAAATTCCTCTTAAGTATACATTATATTTTTGAAGCTAAAAGTCGTATACACTCAACCAGTTTTTAAAATCTATTTAGAATATTAAGCATGATAGAAGTAGAGAAAAATCTCTTATGAAGTCCTCTATAAAAGGAAATTGTGACAGGTTCCTGATTAGGTTCCATCTCCAAGGAAGTATATGCAATGTAACTATGGCTTCATTGAATGAAATGGGTAGTGTTCCTTCTGTTTCCATTTTGTGGAAGTTTGAAGAGTATTGGTATTAGGTCTTCTTTGAAGGTCTGATAGAATTCTGTACTAAACCCATCTGGTCCTGGGCTTTTCTTTGTGTGTTGGGAGACTTTTAATGACTGCTTCTATTTCTTTAGGGATTATGGGACTGTTTAGATGGTTTATCTGATCCCAATTTAACTTAGGTATTTGGTTTCTGCTAGAAAATTGTCCATTTCATCCTGATTTTCCAGTTTTGTTGAATATTTGCTTTCATAGTAGGATCTGATGATTTTGAATTTCCTCAGTTTCTGTTGTTAGATCTTGCTTTTCATTTCTGATTTTGTTAATTTGAATACATTCTCTGTTCCCTCTGGTTAATCTGGCTAAGGGTTCATCTATCTTGTTGATTTTCTGAAAGAATCAGCTCCTTGTTGATTCTTTGTATAGTTCTTTTTGTTTCTACTTGGTTGACTTCAGCCCTGAGTTTGATTATTTCCTGCCATCAACTCCTCTGGGGTGTATTTGCTTCTTTTTGTTCTAGAGCTTTCAGGTGTGCTGTTAAACTGCTAGTGTATGTTCTCTCCAGTTTCTTTTTAGAGACACTCAGAGCTGAATTTCTCTTCTTTATTGTGTCCTATAAGTTTGGGTGTGTTGTACTTTCATTTTTATTAAATTCTAAAAAGTCGTTAATTTCTATCTTGACCAAGTTATCATTGAGTAGGGTGTTGTTCAGTTTCCCTGTGTATGTGGGCTTTCTCTTGTTTTTGTTGCTATTATAGACCAGCCTTAGTCTATGGTGATCTGATAGGATGCATGGGATTATTTCAGTCTTCTTGTATCTGTTGAGACCTGTTTTGTGACCAGATTGTTACATGCTGGCAGGTCTTTAAGTTTCATCTTTCTGTTTCCCTGTCAGGGCAATTCTCTCCTCTTCTCTCTATCTGTCTTGGTCCCTTGTCCAGACAATCTAAAAGTCCCACCTTATCTCCCTGCCCAGCCATTGACTGTACAGATATTCTTTTTTTTATTTGTTATATTCTTTATTTACATTTCAAATGATTTCCCCTTTCCTGGATCCCCCCTCCCCGAAAGTCCCATAAGCCCTCTTCCTTCCCCCTGTTCCAAAAAAAGGAAAAATCTTTCATGCTCCTGGATTGGCAGCTATTCTTTATTATCAGTCCAAGCAAGCTGGGGGCAGAGATTCTCAGGTCCAGAAGTGTGTCTTTTGGGAGCCAAAATAAGACAAAGCATTAGAACCAATTCTGAACATGAAACCATAGCTGGCACCATTACTAGACCAAGTACATAAGACATGACAAGTGATATGCACTACAGGAAGACCTATTATCCTATTAAATTCACATGAATTTAAACTGACTTCTAAAGATTTATCAATATAGTCAACCATCATCAGAAAAGTTTCTATTTTCAGTAGATGGTGATCAACACAGAGACCTAAAACTGGCCAAGGTACACAGGTTAACAAACTGAATGGTGCTCAGTCCTAAGTAGAGCTTCTATACTGCACCCCTCATTCCAGTATGCTGGGATCATTTCAGAAAAGAGGATGAAAAAAGTATAAGACCCAGAAATGGTTCCAGAAGCCATATCTTTTAAAGTGAGAATCCAAGTGCCAGGTGTTAGAGTTTCTCCTTATGAGTTGATAATCATGAAATCCTTAGAGACTCCCAAATAATAAGAGGCCATTGATCTTGGTTCTTGCCAGAATAAGATACTAAGACCCTCTTATTTAAGATACACACTCTTTGGATACAAGACACATAGAAATCTAGCTGGAACTGAGCGGGAAACTTTATCCCTGATAACTAGTGTTTATCATGACAGAAATTACCAGTGCAAGTATAAATGGCACAAATATCATATTCAGATATGGAGATCATGCTATTACTATATTAACCTGCCAGGTAAGATGTTTCCTTTAACACAATAGTGGCATGACTATTGTACTTCTAATTAACCACTCTCTGATTACAGCCGTGGCCTGCTATATGTAAGAGAATACATGTTGGGTACTATAAGCCTAAGCAATGATTATTGCTGGGGAGGCCACAGCCCCGGGGAGCAGAGTGGAAATTAATACTGCTCATTCCCTCAGTGGAGTTATAACCAAACTTCATTCTGAATGTGTGACTATACTCAAAGACTGACTAGTACTGCTCTGAGCCTGAGCCAGAGAAAGAGATGACTGGCACAAAGTAAATAAGGGCTGAGTCCTTAGTCCTAAGTGAAACACCTATAGCACCCCCATCCAAAACATAGGGAAGATCATAGAAGAGGAAAAAGAAAGATCATAAGAGATAGGTGATGGTAGACAGTGTGGTGAACTGCTGTCTTCTTAATAGCATGGCTGTTGCTGTCATGAACATAAAACATTTCTGGCTACCTGCATATGACCTTGAACCAAAACCAAAGTACATAAAAGAAAAAAGTTATTGACTTAGAAGAAAAAGAGGGTCAGTGAAATAGATTGGGGAATCTGAAAAGGTGATTGGGGTGAATATGATCTCAACACATTATATACATATATGAAATTGACTCAAACTGGAAAGGATTAAAGAATAATGATGATGTCTTACTTAGAGGGTTTTCTTTCTAACTTTTGCTTAGGTACTCTCCACCTTTCTGCAACACTGGGCTTTAAATAATAATGGTCTCTACTTAAACTAACTATTTTCTATGTCCCTACATTATTAAAACAAATACTTCCAGCATTCTTCCTGGAAGTCTCCCTTAAAACTCCTATAATCAGTAAATATATTTTATATTAATTTATACAAGACTGATTGTTATACCTTGCTCTCCAAAACATTTCCCTAATGGCAAAGTACTTCTTTCTTTATTATAATGAATATCCTCCACTAGCCTAATACTAGATTAATTTTTCTCTCCCTGGGACCATTTAGTTCTGAGAACTAAAGAACTTTAGATTCTACAAATCCAGAGCACAGCAGCATTGAAGTCCAAATTAACTCAGCAGTATGTAAAAAGATGTGCTCACACTGTCTCTCTTTTTCCATGGGGACTAAAGGAGTAAGAGAGGACTGAGCCCATGCTTGAACACTCTCCCCGCCTTAGCACTTCAATTCCTGAACTCAGCTTCCAGATTCACCCAGTGACCTGAACCCAGACAAGGGGAAACAGAATGACAACTTGATAATGAAGAAAGAATGTCCCATCCTGCACCAGACCCAGTTGGGATAAAGCAGCAAGACCACAGTAAGAAGGCTAAACATGCAGGTTTTTAAATTATTCTTCATCTGGCAAGCAGCATTATGAAAATCCATTAACACAATGAAAAGAAAAAAGAGGATGCACCCACTGTGAGTTCAGGTTTGCTAGCTTCTTATGGTAGAATATTTTTAAAAGAAATCATGTTATTTTCTGCTATGCAGCAACGCTGACTACACTGCTGGGTCTGAAGAGAAAAATGAAAAGAAGGGAGGCAGGAAAGAAAAGTTGAAAGAGCTCTCCTACTTCTCCAAACCATGAAAAAGTGTTGGCACAGGGTTGTCTATTTGCCATCTATCACAAACCTAATTTATTTTATCTTTCACAGCATTTACAACTGTTCTTTCAATATCAATGGTTCCACAGAATGTACAGGATGCAAGCATTACACAAATGTTTTCTTCAGCTCTAGATCCAGGCACATTACCCAACACTGCTTTTCCAAGGTGTCAAACCCTACAAATACAAGAGTCTACGTGTAAAGAGAATGGCTGGCAAGCAGATAATATCAGTGCCCCAGCCCTGAAAATCTCCTTTGGAATACCTTCCTTCCTCAAAGGATAAGCAGGCTGAGAAAGAAATTAGGGAAACGACACCCTTCACAATAGCCACAAACAATATAAAGTACCTCGGTGTGACTCTGACCAAACAAGTGAAAGATCTGTATGACAAGAACTTCAAGTCTCTGAAGAAGGAAATCGAAGAAGACCTCAAAGAATGGGAAAATCTCCCATGCTCATGGATTGGCAGGATTAATATAGTTAAAATGGCCATTTCGCCAAAAGCAATATACAGATTCAACATAATACCCATCAAAATACCAACTCAGTTCTTCATAGAGTTAGAAAGAGCAATTCTCAAATTCACCTGGAATAACAAAAAAACCAGGATAGCTAAAACTATTCTCAACAACAAAAGAAATTCTGGGGGAATCAGTATCCTTAAACTTAAGCAATACTACAGAGCAATAGTAATTTAAAAAAAAACTGCATGGTATTGATACAGTGACAGGCAGGTGGATCAATGTAACAGGATTGAAGATCCAGAAATGAACCCACAAACCTATGGCCACTTGATCCTTGACAAAGGGGCTGACAACATCCAGTGGAAAAAAGAAAGTCTTTTCAACAAATGGTGGTGGTTCAATTGGAGGTCAGCATGCAGAAGAATGCGAATTGGTCCATCCTTATCTCCTTGTATTAAGCTCAACTCCAAATGGATCAAGGACCTCCACATAAAGCCAGACACTCTGGAGCTAATAGAAAAGAAACTGGGGAAGGACATCGGTACAGGGGGAATGTTCCTGAACAGAACACCAATAGCTTATGCTTTAAGATCAAGAATTGACAAATAGGACCTCATAAAATAACAAAGTTTCTGTAAGGCAAAGGACACTGTCAAAAGGATAAATCGGCAACCAACAGATTGGGAAAAGATCTTCACCAACCCTACATTCAACAGAGGGCTAATATCCAATATATACAAAGAACTCAAGAAGTTAGACTCCAGAAAACCAAATAACCCTATTAAAAAATGGGGTACAGAGCTAAACAAAGAATTTTCACCAGAAGAACTTTGGATGGCTGAGAGGCATCTTAAAAAATGCTCAACATCATTAGTCATTAGGAAAATGCAAATCAAAACAACCCTGAGATTTCACCTTACACCAGTCAGAATGGCTAAGATTAAAAACTCAGGAAATAGCAGGTATTGGCGAGGATGTGGAGAAAGAGGAACACTCCTCCACTGCTGGTGGGGTTGCAAATTGGTACAACCATTCTGGAAATCAGTCTGATGGTTCCTCAGAAAACTGGGCACATCATTTCCAGAGGATCCTGCAATACCACTCCTGGGCATATACCCAGAGGATTCCCCAGCATGTAATAAGGATACATGCTCCACTATGTTCATAGCAGTCCTATTTATAATAGCCAGAAGCTGGAAAGAACCCAGGTTTCCCTCAGCAGAGGAATGGATACAAAAAAATGTGGTATATTTACACAATGGAGTACTATTCAGCCATTAGAAACAATGAATTCATGAAATTCTTAGACAAATGGATAGAGCTGAAGAACATCATACTAAGTGAGGTAATCCATTCTCAAAAGATCAATCATGGTATGCACTCACTAATAAGTGGATATTAGCCTAGAAAATTGGAATACCCAAAACATAATTCACACATCAAATGATGTCCAAGAAGAATGGAGGAATGGCCCCTGGTTCTGGAAAGACTCAGTGTAGCAATATAGGGTAAAACCAGAACAGGGAAGTGGGAAGGGGTGGATGGGGGAACAGGGGGAGGGAAGAGGGCTTATGGGACTTTTGGGGAGTGGGAAGCCAGAAAAGGGGAAATCAATTGAAATGTAAATAAAAATTTATTATATTGAATAAAAAAAACTAAAAGAAAAATAAAAATTAAAAAAAAAGAAAAAGGAAATATACACCTTTTAGATTTGCCTAAAAGCAAGCTTCTTGATTGAGGTAGGAGGCTCCAACTCTCCATGGGTGATTCCACCTCTGAACTGGTGGTTCTGTGTGCTCTAAGAAAGTAGGCTAAGCAAGCCAGGAAGTACAAGTTATTACAGAGAATTCCTCCACAGCTCCTGATTCTGATCCTACTTTCAGGGTTCTGGTCTATTTCAGTTTTGCTCTGAATTCTCTCAATGATAGACTGATGCAGATCTATAAGCTGAAATAACCCATTTCCTCCCCCAAGTTGTTTTCAGTTATGGTGTTTTCTTACATTGATAGAAACACTAAGAAAAAAATTGGTACTCAGTTGTGGAGTATTGCTGTGACAGGCCTGACCATGTTTTAGGGGAGGATTATGGTGACTTTTGAACTATGTGCTGAAAAACCAGTTGAGTGCTCAGAGATCAGTGGGCTATTCAATGGGAGTTTGAAAGATAGAAATGTTGAGAGCAATACAGAGAATAGAGCTGGAACTTGTGAAATAAAGAAAAAAGTCTTTCTTCCCAGAGAAAAAGAAAGTCTATTGGGGGCAATTTGAGTGATAATTTGAATTATGAATCACTAAAGTGAAACTTTTACTTTGTTGCAACAGTTGACACTGAAATTTATACCATTGGACTTTTGTTTTACTTTGATTTGATTGTCCCTGCCCCTGGTTATTCCTTCTTAGAATAAGGAAGAGTGACCAGGTGGTGGTGGCAGATTCTTTGAATCCCAGTATTTTGGAGGTAGAAGCAGTTTGAGAGCAGCCTGGTCTACAGAGCCACACAAAGAAACTCTTATCAAGTGGGGGGGGAGGAGAGGAGGGGAGGAGAGGGGAGGGGAAGGGATAGGAAAAAACATTTAACTCGTGTTTTATTTTACAGGAGCCCAATTAAAGAGACTTTGGAACTTTCAGGAGATTTGGAATTTTAAGGACACTCTTAAGTTTTAAAAAGGCTTGTTATTTCAAAGAGCTTGAACTTTTAATATGTTCAAATTTTTAAAGACCTGGGGGTTTTAAAAGTTGGAGTATTTTATATTGTGATATTATTATGAGATCTTGGGAATGAATAAGAAAGGAAAGGTTATGGCTTAATAAAGCATGGTTTGTGGGTCAAGTTGATAAGGGGTCAATTTGTGCTGGATAGTTTTATATTAACTTGCCTCAAAATAGAGTTGTTTGGGAAGAGGGACGTACAATTGAGAAAATTAATAGAAATCCTAAGACAAATGGTAAACTCTAAAAATCACGTGGTCTATTTACTGGCAGGAATTGATTTGCATGCCTAATTTTAGCCTCAAGGTTGGCATAAAACTTGAGTTCGAATGTGTAAATCGTAATGGAAAAAATTACCCCAAAGTAAAAGGGGCCTGAGATGTCATCTCAATAAAGAAAAATGTGCAATGTTCCTAGTGCACCTGCAAGTGGACAGTGACTATTATTAGTACTGCCATTGCTATAGTTATGATGATCATCATCACCTTCATTATTGAGCCAGAGGATCTACTTAGCTCAGAACAGAAAGCATAAAGACTCCCTTATGCCCATGCTGTGAGCTCATCTCTAATAGATAGAAGATCCATCTTCTTGTCACTGGGATAATAGCAGCATTCAGATGCTGTTGTGCATAATTATTAGCTTACAAGTGGCCATCTGGCAGCTCACAGAAGAAAAAAAGCATGTTATCACTGAGAGCCCTGTGTGCAACGCACCCTGTCTCCCCTTTCTCATCCTCACTATTTGCACACCCTCTCCTTACCCAAACACTTACATGAGACTCCCTAGTCTTCCTTGTGGAGTGCCTCTGAAGAAAGCAAAATTTTATGTCTAAGAGAGAATGCCTATTTTTGAAGGCAATAAGTCAGAAGAATAAGGCAGAGAGTGATATATCCAGGAGATATTATACAAATAATATAACATATTTCACTTAAGGCAGATTAGAATTAGTTCCAACCACAACTATGGCTGCAGAGATGCTTCAGAGTATCTGAAGGACCCTTATGAATTCAAGGCCCATATCTCAACATAGTAAAAGCAATACAGCAAACCGGTAGCCAACATCAAACTAAATGGAGAGAAACTTGAAGCAATCCCACTAAAATCAGGGACTAGACAAGGCTGCCCCCTCTCTCCATATCTTTTCAATATAGCTCTTGAAGTCCTAGTTAGAGCAATTAGACAACAGAAGGAAGTCAAAGGGATACAAATTGGAAAGGAAGAAGTCAAACTATCACTATTTGCAGATGATATGATTGTATACTTAAGTGACCCTAAAAACTCTACTAGAGAACTCCTACAGCTGATAAACAACTTCAGCAAAGTGGCTGGCTACAAAATCAATGCAAGCAAATCAGTAGCCTTTATATATTCAAAGGATAAGCAGACTGAGAAAGAAATTAGGGAAATGACCCCCTTCACAATAGCTACACACAGCATAAAGTATCTTGGGGTGACTCTAACCAAACAAGTGAAAGACCTATATGACAAGAACTTCAGATCTCTGAAGAAGGAAATCGAAGAAGATCTCAGAAAATGGAAAAACCTTCCATGCTCGAGGATTGGCAGGATTAATATAGTTAAAATGGCCATCTTGCTAAAGACAATCTACAGATTCAATGCTATCCCCATAAAAATCCCAACCCAGTTCTTCATAGAGCTAGAAAGAGCAATTCTCAAATTCATCTGGAATAACAAAAAACCCAGGATAGCTAAAACTATTCTCAACAGTAAAAGAACTTCAGAGGGATTCAATATCCCAGACTTTAAACTTTACTACAGAACAATAGTGATAAAAAAAAATGCATGGTATTGGTACAATATCAGGCAAGCGATCAATGGAATAGGATTGAAGACCCAGAAATGAACCAACACACCTCTGGTCACTTGGTCTTCGACAAAGGAGCTGAAAGCATCCAGTGGAAAAAAGATAGTCTTTTCAACAAATGGTGCTGGTTCAATTGGAGGTCAGCATGCAGAAGAATGTGCATTGATCCATTCTTATCTCCTTGTACCAAGCTCAACTCCAAATGGATCAAGGACCTCCACATAAAACCTGACACACTGAAACTAATTGAAAAGAAACTGGGAAAGACCCTGGAGGACATGGGCACAGGGGAAAAGTTCCTGAATAGAACACCAATATCTTATGCTCTAAGATCAAGAATTGACAAATGGGACCTCATAAAACTACAAAGTTTCTGTAAGGCAAAGGAGACCCCCAAAAGGACAAAACGTCAACCAACAGACTGGGAAAGGATCTTCACCAACCCTAAATCTGACAGAGGGCTAATATCTAATATATATTAAGAACTCAAGAAAGTAGAACCCAGAGAAACAAATAACCCCATTAAAAAGTGGGGTACGGCTCTTTGCTCTTCGCTCTCCCACACTCTCTCACCTCTCTGCCCCTGGGGCTCTTCCCCCCTCCACGTGGTCATGGCCAGCCTCCACTCTCTCTATTCTCTCTCTCTCTCTCTCTCTCTCTCTCTCTCTCTCTCTCTCTCTCTCCCTCCCTCCCTCTCTATACCTCTCTCTACTGCTAACTCCCACCCCCTACCCTGAATAAACTCTATTCTATACCAAAAAAAAAAGTGGGGTACGGAGCTAAACAAAGAATTTTCACATGAAGAACTTCGGAGAGCTGAGAAACACCTTAAGAAATGTTCAACATCATTAATCATTAGGGAAATGCAAATCAAAACAACCCTGAGATTTCACCTCATACCAGTCAGAATGGCTAAGGTCAAAAACTCAGGAGACAGCAGGTGTTTGCGAGGATGTGGAGAAAGAGGAACACTCCTCCACTGCTGGTGGGATTGCAAGATGGTGCAACCACTTTGGAAATCAGTCTGGCGGTTCTTCAGAAAACTGGGCATGTCACTTCCTGAGAACCCTGTTATACCACTCCTGGGCATATATCCAGAGGATTCTTCAGCATGCAATAAGGACACATGCTCAACTATGTTCATAGCAGCCCTATTTGTAGTAGCCAGAAGCTGGAAAGAACCTAGGTGTCCTTCGAGGGAGGAATGGATACAAAAAAATGTGGTATATTTACACAATGGAGTACTAGTCAGCCATTAGAAACAATGAATTCATGAAATTCTTAGACAAATGGATGGAGCTGGAGAACATCATACTAAGTGAGGTAACCCAGTCTCAAAAGATCAATCATGGTATGCACTCACTGATAAGTGGATATTAGCCTAGAAACTTTGAATACCCAGGACATAATCCACAACTTAAATGATGTCCAAAAAAAATGGAGGAGTTCTAGAAAGACTCAGTACAAGAGTATAGGGGAATTCCAGAACAGGGAAATGGGAAGGGGTGGATGGAAGAACAGGGGGACGGAAGAGGGCTTATGGGACTTGCGGGGAGTGGGGAGCCAGAAAAGGGGAAATCATTTGAAATGTAAATAAAAATATATCAAAAAAAAGATTTATTACCATATTAAAATGAAGATGAAAAATATGAAGATTTAATATGCAAATGAGACATGTGATGCATGTAACAGATAAACCATACACAAGAAAACCTGTGCTAGTCTCAACTAACCTGGACCCCTGAGATCTCTCAGACATTGAGCCGCCCAACAGGTCACATACACAAGCTGGTCCAAGGTACCCAAGACATATAAAGCAGAGGACCACCAAGTCTGGCCTCAGTGGGAGAAGATACACCTAACTCTGCAGAGACTTGAGGCCCCAGGAAGTGTGGAGGCCTAGGGAGGGGGGCAATCTCTTCCAGACAGGGGAAAGGAGGAATGGGATGAGGAACTGTGGGAGGGCAGACAAGGAGGGGGCAATGGCTTGACTGTAAGAAAATAAAAGTAACAAATAATAAAAAGGAAGAAAGAAAGGAAGGAGAGAGGAGAGAGAGAGAGAGAGAGAGAGAGAGAGAGAGAGAGAGAGAGAGAGAGAGAGAGAGAGAGAGAGAGAGAGAGAGCCTGTGCTAGGAAAATGACCTGAAAAATCCATGCTACATTAAAGCCCCAACTCTTTGTATGTTAATTGCTAAAACTCTTCCCTTCTCTGGATGGCTGCCACCTTTAGAGTGTATCTTTTTTTGTTGTAGTTTTTTGTTTTTTGTTTTTTGGATTTGGTTTTTTAAAAGACTGGGTTACTCTGTATGGCCCTGGCTGTCATGGAACTCACTTTATTAAACAGGCTGGCCTCGAATTCAGAAATCCGCCTGCCTCTGCCTCCCAGAGTGCTGGGATTACAGGCGTGCACTACCACTACTCAGCAAATGTATCTTTATTCTATTAATTTGTCCTTACTCTGACTACTATGTGCTTCTGTCTAGATCCCTTATTCTGGTAACAAAAACTTAGACTCCCTCCAAAGATATCCATCAAACTATATTATCTGCTAATATCAGTAGAAGAAATTAAGTTACAAATTCTTTTTTTTTTCATATTTTACTTCCTTGTTTTTACCTGATTATACAATACCTATTTTTTTCCTTTTTTTTTTTTTTGGTTTATTTTTTTATTCGATATAATTTTTATATACATATAAATGATTTCCCCTTTTCTAGCCCCCCACTCCCCGAAAGTCCCGTAAGCCCCCTTTTCTCCCCCTGTCCTCCCACCCACCCCTTCCCACTTCCCCGTTCTGGTTTTGCTCTATACTGCTTCACTGAGTCTTGCCAGAACAAGGGGCCACTCCTCCTTTCTTCTTGTACCTCATTTGATGTGTGGATTATGTTTTGGGTATTCCAGGTTTCTAGGTTAATATCCACTTATTAGTGAGTGCATACCATGATTCACCTTTTGAGTCTGGGTTACCTTGCTTAGTATGATGTTCTCTAGCTCCATCCATTTGCCTAAGAATTTCATGAATTCATTGTTTCTAATGGCTGAATAGTACTCCATTGTGTAGATATACCACATTTTTTGCATCCACTCTTCTGTTGAGGGATACCTGGGTTCTTTTCAGCATCTGGAAATTATAAATAGGGCTGCTATGAACATAGTAGAGCATGTATCCTTATTACATGGTGGGGAATCCTCTGGGTATATGCCCAGGAGTGGTATAGCAGGATCTTCTGGAAGTGAGGTGCCCAGTTTTCGGAGGAACCATCAGACTGATTTCCAGAGTGGTTGTACCAATTTGCAACTCCACCAGCAGTGGAGGAGTGTTCCTCTTTCTCCAAACCCTCTCCAACACCTGCTGTCTCCTGAATTTTTAATCTTAGCCATTCTGACTGGTGTAAGATGAAATCTTAGTGTTGTTTTGATTTGCATTTCCCTAATGACTAATGAAGTTGCGCATTTTTTAAGATGCTTCTCCACCATCCAAAGTTCTTCAGGTGAGAATTCCCTGTTTAACTCTGTACCCCATTTTTTAATAGGGTTGTTTGGTTTTCTGGAGTCTAACTTCTTGAGTTCTTTATATATATTGGATATTAGCCCTCTATCTGATGTAGGATTGGTGAAGATCTTTTCCCAATTTGTTGGTTGCCGATTTGTCCTCTTGATGGTGTCCTTTGCCTTACAGAAACTTTGTTAATTTTATGAGGTCCCATTTGTCAATTCTTGCTCTTAGAGCATATGCTATTGGTGTTCTGTTCAGAAATTTTCTCCCTGTACCGATGTCCTCAAGGGTCTTCCCAAGTTTCTTTTCTATTAGCTTCAGAGTGTCTGGCTTTATGTGGAGGTCCTTGATCCATTTGGATTTGAGCTTAGTATAAGGAGACAAGGATGGGTCAATTTGCATTCTTCTGCATGCTGACCGCCAGTTGAACCAGCACCATTTGTTGAAAAGGCTATCTTTTTTCCATTGGTTGTTTTCAGCCCATTTGTCGAGGATCAAGTGGCCATAGGTGTGTGGATTCATTTCTGAATCTTCAATCCTGTTCCATTGATCCTCCTGCCTGTCACTGTACCAATACCATGCAGTTTTTAACACTATTGTTCTGTAGTATTGCTTGAGGTCAGGGATACTGATTCCCCCACACTTTCTTCTGTTGCTAAGAAGAGTTTTAGCTATCCTGGGTTTTTTGTTATTCCAGATGAATTTGATAATTGCTCTTTCTAACTCTGTGAAAAATTGAGTTGGGATTTTGATGGGTATTGCATTGAATCTGTGTATTGCTTTTGGCAAAATGGCCATTTTAACTATATTGATTCTACCGATCCATGAGCATGGGAGGTTTTCCCATTTTTTGAGGTCTTCTTCAGAGTCTTGAAGTTCTTGTCATATAGATCTTTCACATGTTTGGTAAGAGTCACCCCAAGATACTTTATACTGTTTGTGGCTATTGTGAAGGGGGTCATTTCCCTAATTTCTTTCTCAGCCTGCTTATCCTTTGAGTATAGGAAGCCATTGATTTGCTTGAGTTGATTTTATAACCTGTCACTTTGCTGAAGTTGTTTATCAGCTGTAGGAGTTCTCTAGTGGAGTTTTTTTGGGTCACTTTGGTAGACTATCATGTCATCTGCAAATAATGATAGTTTGACTTCTTTCTTTCCAATTTGTATCCCTTTGACCTCCTTATGTTGTCGAATTGCCCGAGCTAGTACCTCAAGTACAATATTGAAAAGATAAGGAGAAAGGGGGCAGCCCCGTCTAGTCCCTGATTTTAGTGGGATTGCTTCAAGTTTCTCTCCATTTAGTTTGATGTTGGCTACCGGTTTGCTGTATATTGCTTTTACTTTGTTTAGGTATGGGCCTTGAATTCCTGTTCTTTCCAAGACTTTAAGCATGAAAGGATGCTGAATTTTGTCAAATGCTTTTTCAGCATCCAATGAAATGACCATGTGGTTTTTTTCTTTGAGTTTGTTTATGTGGTGGATTGCATTGATGGATATCCTTATATTGAACCAACCCTGCATTCCTGGGATAAAGCCTACTTGATCATGGTGGATGATTATTTTGATGTATTCTTGGATTCGGTTGGCAAGAATTTTATTGAGTATTTTTGCATCAATGTTCATAAGGGTGATTGGTCTGAAGTTCTCTTTCTTTGTTGGATCTTTGTGTGGTTTTGGTATCAGCATAATTGTGGCTTTGTAGAAGGAATTGGGTAGTGTTCCTTCTGTTTCTATTTTGTGAAATAGTTTGAAGAGTATTGGTGTTAACTCTTCTTTGAAGGTCTGATAGAATTCTGCACTGAAACCATCTGGTCCTGTGCTTTTTTTGGTTGGAAGACTTTCTATTACTCCTTCTATTTCTTTAGGCATTATGGGACTGTTTAGATGATCTATTTGGTCCTGATTTAAATTTGGTATTTGGTACCTGTCAAGGAAATTGTCCATTTCCTCCAGATTCTCCAGTTGTGTTGAGTACAGGCTCTTGTAGTAGGATCTGATGATTTTTTGGATTTCCTCAGTATCTGTTGTTATATCTCCCTTTTCAGTTCTAAGTTTGTTAATTTGGATACTTTCTCTGTGCCCTTTGGTCAGTCTGACTAAGGGTTTATCTATCTTGTTGATTTTCTCAAAGAACCAGCTCCTGGTTTTGTTGATTCTTTGTATGGTTCTCTTTGTTTCTACTTGATTCATTTTGGCCCTGAGTTTGATGATTTCCTGCCTTCTACTCCTCCTGGTGAAATAGCTTCTTTTTGTTCCAGGGCTTTCAGGTGTGTCATTAAGCTGGTAATGTATGCTCTCTCCATTTTCTTTTTGGAGGCACTCAGGGCTATGAGTTTTCCTCTTAGCACTGCTTTCATTGTGTCCCATAGATTTGAGTATGTTGTGTCTTCATTTTCATTGTGTTCTAAAAGGTCTTTAATTTCTTTCTTTATTTCTTCCTTGACCAAGGTATCATTGAGTAGAATATTGTTCAGTTTCCACGTGTATGTGGGTTTTCTGTTGTTTTTGTTGCTATTGAAAACCACTTTTACTCCATAGTGATCTGATAGGAGGCATGGGATTAGTTCGATCTTCTTATATTTGTTGAGGTCTGTCTTGTGACCAATTATATGGTCGATTTTGGAGAAGGTACCATGAGGTGCTGAGAAAAAGGTATATTCTTTTGACTTAGGATAGAATGTTCTATATATATCTGTTAAATCTAATTGGTCCAAAGCTTCAATTACTTTCATTGTGTCCCTGTTTAGTTTCTGTTTTCCTGATTGGTCCATTGAGGAAAGTGCAGTGTTGAAGTCACCCACAATTATTCTGTTAGGTGCAATGTGTGCTTTGATCTTTTTTTTCCGATATATTTTTTATTTACATTTCAAATGATTTCCCCTTTTCTAGCCCCCCACTCCCCGAAAGTCCCATAAGCCCCCTTTTCTCCCCCGTCCTCCCACCCACCCCTTCCCACTTCCCCGTTCTGGTTTTGCCCTATACTTCTTAACTGAGTCTTTCTAGAACAAGGGGCCACTTCTCCTTTCTTCTTGTACCTCATTTGATGTATGGATTATGTTTGGGGTATTCCAGTTTTCTAGGTTAATATCCACTTATTAGTGAGCGCATACCATGAGTCACCTTTTGAGTCTGGGTTACCTCACTTAGTATGATGTTTTCTAGCTCCATCCATTTGCCTAAGAATTTCATGAATTCATTGTTTCTAATGGCTGAATAGTACTCCATTGTGTAGATATACCACATTTTTTGCATCCACTCTTCTGTTGAGGGATACCTGGGTTCTTTCCAGCATCTGGAAATTATAAATAGGGCTGCTATGAACATAGTAGAGCATGTATCCTTATTACATGGTGGGGAATCCTCTGGGTATATGCCCAGGAGTGGTATAGCAGGATCTTCTGGAAATGAGGTGCCCAGTTTTCGGAGGAACCGCCAGACTGATTTCCAGAGTGGTTGTACCAATTTGCAACCCCACCAGCAGTGGAGGAGTGTTCCTCTTTCTCCACAGCCTCTCCAACACCTGCTGTCTCCTGAATTTTTAATCTTAGCCATTCTGACTGGTGTAAGGTGAAATCTCAGGGTTGTTTTGATTTGCATTTCCCTAATGACTAATGAAGTTGAGCATTTTTTAAGATGCTTCTCTGCCATCCGAAGTTCTTCAGGTGAGAATTCCCTGTTTAACTCTGTACCCCATTTTTTAATAGGGTTGTTTGGTTTTCTGGAGTCTAACTTCTTTTTTATGATTGAGGGTGCCCTTGCATTTGGAGCATAGATGTTCAGGATTGAGCGTTCTTCTTGTTGTATTTTTCCTTTGACCAGCAAGAAGTGTCCCTCAGAGTCTCTTTTGATGACTTTGGGTTGAAAGTCAATTTTATCTGATATTAAAATGGCTACTCCAGCTTGTTTCCTGAGACCATTTGCTTGTAAAATTGTCTTCCAGCCTTTTACTCTAAGGTAGTGTTTGTCTTTGACCCTGAGGTGTGTTTCCTGTAACCAGCAAAATGTAGGGTCCTGTTTACATATCCAGTGAGTTAGTCTATGTCTTTTTATTGGGGCACTGAGTCCATTGATGTTAAGAGATATTAAGGAATAGTGATTGTTACTACATTTTTGACGTTATTTTTTAAATTTGACTGGTTAACTTCTTTTGGGTTTGATGAAAGAAGGTTACTATCTTGCTTTTTCCAGGGTGAAGTTTCCCTCCTTGTATTGGTGTTTTCCTCCTATTATCCTTTGTAGGGCTGGGTTTGTGGATAGATATTGGGTAACTTGGTTTTGTCATGGAATATCTTAGTTTCTCCGTCTACGGTGATTGAGAGTTTTGCTGGATATAGTAGTTTTGGCTGACATTTGTGTTCTCTTAGAGTCTGCATGAGATCTGCCCAGGATCTTCTAGCCTTCATAGTCTCAGGTGAAAAGTCTGGTGTGATTCTGATAGGTCTTCCTTTATATGTTACTTGGCCTTTTTCTCTTACTGCCTTTAATATTCTTTGTTTAGTACATTTGGTGTTTTGATTATGATGTGACAGGAAGTATTTCTGTTCTGGTCCAGTCTGTTTGGAGTTCTGTAGGCTTCTTATATATTCATGGGCATCTCTCTCTTTAGGTTAGGGAAGTTTTCTTCCATAATTTTATTGAAGATATTTGCTGGTCCTTTAAGTTGTAAATCTTCACTCTCATCTATGCCTATAATCCTTAGGTTTGGTCTTCTCATTGTGTCCTGGATTTCCTGGATATTTTGGGTTACAAGCTTTTTGCATTCTGCATTTTCTTTAACTGTTGAGTCCATGGTTTCTATGGTATCTTCAGCATCTGAGATTCTTTCTTCTATCTCTTGTATTCTGTTGTTGATATTTGCATCTATGTCCCCTGATTTCTTCCCAAGGCTTTCTATCTCCAAAGTTGTCTCCCTTTGAGTTTTCTTAGTTGTTTCTACTTCTGATTTTAGATCCTGGATGGTTTTGCTTAGCTCCTTCACTTGATTGTTTGTGCTTTTCTGTAATTCTTTAAGAGATTTTTGTGTTTCCTCTTTCATGACTTCAGCCTCTTGACGAAAGTTCTCCTGTATTTCTTTAAGTGTTTTTTGCGTTTCCTCATTATTGGCTTTTGTATTCTCCTGGATTTCTTTCAATGATTTTTGTGTTTCCTTTGCAAGGGCTTCTAACTTTTGATCCATTTTCTCCTGAATTTCTTTAAGTATGTCCTTCATGTGTTCCTGTACCGGCATCATGACCAGTGATTTTAAATCCAAATCTTGTTTTACTGGTGTGATGGGGTATCCAGGACATGCTGGTAAAGGAGAACTGGGTTCAGATGTTGCCATATTGCCTTTATTTCTGTTAGTTCCTGCGTTTGCCTTTTGCCATCTAGTTCTCACTGGTGTTAGTTGGTCTTGTCGATGCTGGACTCACCAGTGCAAGCTGCCCCTTCCCAGGTGGCCTCTGGTGCACAGCTTACCTCCTGCACTGCCTGGAAACAGGGTGCTGTTGCCCAGGCTGTTCAGATCCCGAAGCAGACACCTGAAGGTTCCCGCTGGGGCCTGCTGGATTCACCAGAGCACACCGACTTCTCCCCTCTGGCTGCCTGGAAGCCCCTCTTGCGTCTTGCAGGACGTGGAGATGTGGTGTTGCCGTCCAGGCTGATCTGGATCCGGAAGCGGAGAGGTCTGAGGGCTACCGCCAGAGGTCTCAGGACTGGAGCCTAAGCTCTGTGCCACAGGAGCAAGCTGTGCCCTTAGCTCCCAGACTGCCTCTGCCTGAGTTGAGCATTTTTTAAGATGCTTCTCTGCCATCCGAAGTTCTTCAGGTGAGAATTCTTTGTTTAACTCTGTACCCCATTTTTTAATAGGGTTGTTTGGTTTTCTGGAGTCTAACTTTTTGAGTTCTTTATATATATTGGATATTAGCCCTCTATCTGATGTAGGATTGGTGAAGATCTTTTCCCAATTTGTTGGTTGCCAATTTGTCCTCTTGATGGTGTCCTTTGCCTTACAGAAACTTTGTAATTTTATGAGGTCCCATTTGTCAATTCTTGCTCTTAGAGCATACGCTATTGGTGTTCTGTTCAGAAACTTTCTCCCTGTACAGATGTCCTCAAGGTTCTTCCACAGTTTCTTTTCTATTAGCTTCAGAGTGTCTGGCTTTATGTGGAGGTCCTTGATCCATTTGGATTTGAGCTTAGTACAAGGAGACAAGGATGGATCAATTCGCATTCAACTGTATGCTGACCTCCAGTTGAACCAGCACCATTTGTTGAAAAGGCTATCTTTTTTCCATTGGATGTTTTCAGCCTCTTTGTCGAGGATCAAGTGGCCATAGGTGTGTGGGTTCATTTCTGGATCTTCAATCCTGTTCCATTGATCCTCCTGCCTGTCACTGTACCAATACCATGCAGTTTTTAACACTATTGCTCTGTAGTATTGCTTGAGGTCAGGATTACTGATTCCCCCAGACTTTCTTTTGTTGCTGAGAATAGTTTTAGCTATCCTGGGTTGATAGTCTACCTAAGTGACCCAAAAAACTCCACTAGAGAACTCCTACAGCTGATAAACAACTTCAGCAAAGTGGCAGGTTATAAAATCAACTCAAGCAAATCAGTGGCCTTCCTATACTCAAAGGATAAGCTTGGATTTTCAGAGCTATGGTCATATTTTGCACAAATCAGCTTTGATTATGTAACAGTTCAGATGGTCTTCAGAAATGAAGTATGCACATTTGCTCTTGTGCCCAGAATACAAAAACCCAAAGAGATCACCGGGAACCATATCTCCAATGCAAGCACATGAGAATCTTTATTCAAGCTCTAGCTTGGGCCACAAACCTTCCTGAAGCAACAGGATAAGAGAGTGCCTGAGATCTAGGGGAAGGGGTTTACAAATGGGTTTCAAAGCCTAGGTGTTACATGAGACAGTAAAGGAATGTTGGCCTTTAAGCTAATTGTTTTTCAGCACCTGACTAAACCATAAGGAGGAAGCATACCTCAAAGAGAAGCATCTTGACCCGGGAGCCATTTATGTTTTCTTAGCCCACTCTGTTGCTGCAGCTGCTGTGTCTATTCTGCAACTGGCAGGGACATTCAGTGATTTTTCTCATACATCAGGGGTGGGGGCCATACCCCTCTAAGGGCAAGTTAACTTAGAATGGAGTCTTAGAAACAAAATGGAGTTTATTCTGCTACCTCAGTCACTTCACTTTCAGATCCAGAGTAAAGTTAAAGCTCATGAAAGCAAAGGACATTTCTAGTTGTCAAAAAAATGTGCATTAAGAGAGGCAAAACAAATCCAACAAGCCAATAGCATAGGTGATTAAAGGGAACTAAAGAAAGTAAGCATTAAGTTAACAGTCACATTTAGGACTGCAGAAGGCATTCTCCTGTTTAACCTGCTGTCTGAGAGCTTTCCATCTTTTAACAGAATCCTAGGGTCGCTTTGCACTGTGTCCAGGAGACTGAAAGGCGTCTGCCAAAGGCCACCCCTCACTGCCCGCCCTGACACACCCACAAAACTATGCTAAAATAGGATCTGCTAAGATAATACCTGTTTTATTCAGTTAAGGAGAAAACTGTGGTAATAAACGCCTGAGGCATTAACAATGTGGCTTTCATTCTGAACACATCATTGGTTAGTACTGAATCTATCCACTTTGATATAAAACACCAAACAATAGAATGCTTATATTTTGTCTATAAATAAATAAGCAATAAGGACAAGAATCTCATTTGCCCATTGGGAGGGAGGGAGGGTTGAGACTCCTTGGCTTGTGTTTGCATCTTATAAACTCTCTTCAGCTTCACAGCCTCCCATTCATCTCCCTGGAAATCCAATTTTCCCCTTGCAGGTTCATCTGCCAGATTTCTAATTTTCACATCAAACTGCATATTACTCATTGTCAGGCTAGTTGTTCTGGAAGAGCTGTTAGTGTCTTAAACCCTCTGCAGGGTTTTCAGTTCACCTGCAGACAGTTCCCAGGCCTCATGTTTTGCAAATGACAATTGCCTCACCCCATCATGTAACTGAATTTTTAAAAGAAAAATCAAAATTTCAAATCTGAGTGCACTTGATTCAAACCAGGATCAGTGGGAATTATACTTTCTGGAAGGTAAATCTAAATCATTAGATACAACAACAAAATGATTAACTAAAGAATGTGTGGTTTCTTCCTCAAGGTTTGACACAATCAATTCTCCATAAGTCACTGATGAAAGAGTATATAAATGATGGAACGCATGGTGCTTGAAAACACACTTCTGTAAGATTATAAAAATATGCTACACAGCTCTAAAACCAAACCATTATGTTTAGCATATACTTATCTTTACATAACCTGTATATGCAAACAAAAGGAATCTTGTCATTTTGAAAGAGTAACTAGTTGTGTTTTAGGTTGCAGTTGTAATTTATAGAATCCATTTCAACTTGGCATTCATGTTTGATCTACTTTACATTTCTGGGCTCTGATCCCTCACAGATCTACATTTCCTAGGTCTATACAGTTCTTGCAGACTAACGGCAGAATGAGGGCAGACCAGAAATGAAAAATGACCCCTGAATGCAACTGTTCCTAAAACCATCTACTTCTTCATTTTCACCTATATAAACAATGAGTTCCCTGTGGCTTAACCCCACTAGGAAAATCTTCAAAAAAATCACAAGAGATAAATTCTGACAATATCCACTCACGTACCAAACATCCTGAAATTCTACACATTTGAGAATTACTATTTAGCAGTTCTATCTCTTCCCATGTCCATCTAAGTCAGAGATAACAATCTACATTCCTCATACCAAATCTAGACCATCACCTGTTTTCATAGTTTTGTCTAAACACAGCTGTATCTATTCATTGACTTACTGCCTCTAGCTGGATTGTGGTTAAAATGAGAGAGGAAAACATTTGTCAGGCCTCACCAATGTCTAAAATATTTATAACATAGCCCTTTACAGAGTCCTGATCTGAAGACTTCTGAAGTCCTCAATACAGAATTGCCCCTCCCAATTTAGGCCTCTGGTGCCACTCTATGATAGCCTGAAGGACCTTTCCAGTTGGACTTCTATGGACAAATGTCTGAACTCTGTTCTTAGTTCATTCATTCCTAGCTGCTGTCACATCTCCATCCCATTGTTGTCCTATTCCTAATCAGTAACCACTGCTTGTTTTCCCAAAGCCCTATAAGCAGTAAGGAAGTAAAGAAGTACCACCAGGACTCAGATGGTAAATTGCCATCCTTCCTAGCGCTACCATTGGGTGTAGACTGGAGTGCAGAGAAAACTGCTCAGCACACTATCTGATTTAGAAAGAAATCATTATGAGGTTTCTAGATGAAATGTTATTCCACTCCACTCCCATCATTAGTGCATGCCTGAGAAAAGTCAGTTTGAAGGAAGCCTGCTTTTACTCACGCTCTGGGAGCAGAGGCAGTGCCCATCTTAGAGCATCACTTTAGCATCAGAGGAGTAGGGAAAACTTTGCTATTTCCTAAAGCAGCCAGCTACTGCAATCTCTGGACATTCCCTCTCTGCCAGCATTTCATGTGGGCTTGCAAATCTGACCATACTGGTGAAGTTCACATCTTCACAGCTGGTGAGTAGGAAAGCAGTTATTTTGGTTTTCAAAAATGATATTCAAGTTTTTCAAGTTAATTAAAACCATCCCTTAAGCTTTTAAAATTCCACTTACAAATTTTATTATTGCACATAAAATCTGACTAGGCCTTTTAGAGACCTTTCATTAATAATGGTCACATTTTACAAACTAGGTTAAATATTTTTAAATAGTATTTATAAAGTTAATATAATGTACTTTGCATTATTAAGTTAATTTGTACGCTCATTAAAGTCAAATATACACATAATTTATAAATAAAGAGAAAGCTTTTGTCTTAGTCTACTTTCTGTTGCTGATAATATCATAGAATAAAAGTTTTATAAATGAAAAATTCATACAAATACACGTGTTTGCCAAAACCAAGTTTGCCAAGAGGCATGTACAGCAGTGTATGGAGAAATGAGAAACCATTCAAAATGTCCTTTATGACAGATCTTTCCTAAGACTGAAGATTAATCCATTAATCGCTTATGAGTCTGGCCAGTGAGATATCTCAGGTGGTAAATCCACTTAACCACCTAGTTAGATGACCTGAATTTGACCACCATGGCTCACATGTAATGTGAGAGAATTGACTCTCAATAGTTGTCCTCTGACTTCCACAAGTGTACCTAGATACATCCATGCCTGCATGCACATACACACACCCCAAATAAAATATTATATATAAAGGCATTAGTACATACAGTGTACTTCTACATGTATTAGTACATACAATGTCCTAAACCAAAAAGTGTGTCAGTAAATAGAAGGATTGTTGTTGCGTAAACAGAAGCCTTAAATCTCCAGGAACTTCCCTTAATCTGACCCAGAGGTCAAATACCTATAGCAAGGGCATCTCTGAGTCAACCTGAACAGCCTGACTCAGACCACAGACCCCATCCTGCTGACTGTCATATAAAATTTGTTTGCTTTTCTACCATTTTGTTTCTTTCTTCCTACCCTCAGCCCCTAGCCTGTACATCTTGATCCCCAATAAACATTCCTTTCTATCCATGGTACATTTTAGTTTGGTGGTTTCATTACACTCTCATTTCAATACTTTTCTTTAACAATTAAAAAAGACTGCAGTCCTCAGGCATTGTACTTATGCAACAAGCCCCTAGACCTTAGCACAACTGACCAGGTGAGGGAAGTACCATTCAGGCCATAAACTCAACACATAGACAGTCTGCAAAAATGAAAACAAATACCTAATTCATCAAAGTGAACACACACACACACACACACACACACATGAGAGAGAGAGAGAGAGAGAGAGAGAGAGAGAGAGAGAGAGAGAGAGAGAGAGACTACTTTAAGTCTAAAGGACAAATTTTACCTTTTGATCTTTTGTGTTATTAAGCCTTCCAAAAAGAGAAACTTTCTACTGTTTTCCTAAACTGGTTGCACCTAAATTTATGTAATTGTATTGTCATATGTGTGATCATTGATTTAATGTTTTGGTTGTTTTCATATGCTATGTTATGAACAAAAATTCCTCAAAAGAAGCTGTGTCTGGTTGTGAAAGAAAACCTGAAAGGAATGGGGCTGCAGAGATTGATGGACAGACTGGAATTTCAGTACTGTGGAGCGACTGGAATTTTGCAGGTTCAGAAGCTAAATACTTTGTCTCAGGCTAGTTTTAGCCTTCTGGAACAGCCATTCTTCATAATAAAAGTTAGAAGCCATTAACTTAGCATAACACTCACTTCTGCTGATCTAAGAGCTAACAATGTCATCAGAAAATGACTTGAACCTACAGAATAGCAATGGCCATCTTGTAATACCTTCCTGTTTGGTGTACCCACCAATGTATTTTAAGCGTGCCTTGATTTATGTCTTTGTTTTGTAAAACTATAAAAATTTCATGAAACTGCTTCCATATGGGAATATGAAATTTGGGATAACCTAAGTTTTTGTTGCTTAGCATGGTCACTCAAAATGTCTCTAGAATAAACTACCTCTTATTCCCTTTAAGATGAGAGGTGTGATTTTTACATTGAAAGTGTAAAAGATTTTTTTAACACACTGTGGCCACATCAGTTCTCTTTTTAAATTAATTTTTTATGTGCTAAAATTATTTTTTGGCACATCCATTTAAAATCTACATGAAAACTCAAATTTAAATATTGTGAAAAACTGTTAAATGTAAAGATTTTATTAAGGCTGGAGCATGTGTAGATTATATAAAGATATATGCCTGCTAAAGATCTCTATGCTAATTTTCCTTTCCAAAGGACTATAGAAAAGATGATTCCAACAATGTTCAAAATCTTGGTTTATTAAAATAGATCTTATGTAGTCAGCTGGCTGGGCCAGAGGCATCATTGTGAGGAGAAATGGGTGACAGAGAGATGGGAATGATGGAGGAGCAGAATGGTGCATACACTGTCCGGAGAGCTGGAAATGGTTATGTGACAGTGGTGAGGGGTGAGCGAGAAAGTGCATTATTTCACTGCTCAGCAGGATCAATGGCATGGTGTGTAGCAGCCTGGACCTTACACCGGTGCAGACTCAGCCCCAGAACAATCTGCCTGGCAAAAGGATCACCCTAGATCTGGGCAATGGTGGTAGCCAGAGATGAGTAATGGTCCACTTTCTAGATTGGACCTCCTTGAAGGACCACTGTGTCCCATGATGTTGCTGAGGGCCATGTGTGAGTCAATGGCCCTTATCTAGCCAAGGTCAAGTTGATGTTCCATGTTGCCTCCAGGAAGTGTACTGGTGTGAGTGTCATCACTGCCACCTGAGACAATACTAGTGACCACATTGGGCCTCCTACCAACAGCCTTGTTTTGTATTCCAAGTTCTGTTACAAGTGAGCTCTGGGTTGATGTCTTTAGCCCATATTACCACCAAAGACCAAGCAGAGATCTTTGGCCTGCACTGCAGCCTGAAGCCATGTTGATGTTACTGGGCCACACTGCCACTGAGGGCCATATAGACCCGAGAGGCTTGTATTGCCACCAGGATCCATGGAGATATCTGAACCATTGCTGTTGCTGAAGCCCATGTCTTGGTCCATGATTCTACTGCAGCTAGGTAGGTCTATATTGATTTCCATGGCTCATGCTATCACAGAAAGACATGCAGATGTCCATGGTCTGTGCTACAACCTAAAGCCATGTTGATATCTGTGGCTGTGCTACTTCTGGGGATCATAATAACCTGAGTGGCCTCTGCTGCCACGGAAGGCCATGGTAATGTCCCATTCTGTATTACTGTAGAGGGCCATGTCTGGGTACATGGCCTTAATGCAGTAAGGTTTGTGTTGGTGTCCGTGGCCTATGCTACCACCAATGGCCATACTGATGTACATGGTCTGGGCTTCAATCTGAAACCATATTGATGTGTGTGAGAAATGCTGACACTAGGGAACCATGTCAATATAGGTGGCCTGCCAACTGGGTCCATGCTAATGTCTGGGATTGAGCTACTGCTAAGGCTAATGTCTGCATCCACTGTAGTTGGGTCTGTGATGATGTTTGCGGCCATGTTGCCAGTAAATACAGGCTGATATCTGTAGTCTATGCTGTGGCTGGAATCCATGTTGGTATCCTTGATTCTAGCTGCAGCAGAAGTTCTTATCTGGATCAGTGGTCCTATTGTAACAGGAGCCTTGTTTGTGGTCTGCTCTGACAACAGGAACTGTGTGGAAGCCCATGATCCAGGCTCCCATGGAGTATTAAGGGAAAATAAGCTGCTTTGACAGTGATATTGATGACTGCAGACAATTAAGAAAGAGGGACATGGAAGACTTATATGACAACCTTTACTTCTACCATAATACCTTCCCTCAAAATAGTAACAGCCTAGACAGGAACCCATCAAAGAGAACTCTTAAAAACTGTGATAGGATGTGTGGGTGATGCCCTCCACAATAAAAAATTTCTAAGTTGTAGAAGGGGAAGATCTCAGCTCTGTTTAGGGGGAAGGCCACTGAGAATTTGACCATACACTAGTGTGTATATAGATAACACAAACTGAACTTTTTTTTCTTGCTGGGCGAAGAGGTCATAAGGACAGGGAAATGAATGTAAGAATGTAATATGAGTGTATGGTGTGAGATTTCCCCCCAAAATCAATAAAATATTAGGTTAGAAAACTAAAATAAAATAGAACCTATATATAATAATAGTGAATATAAACTATTTGATTACATGCAGTTTTATTTTATTTCTTCACAAGGAATTTATTGCCATATTGACTTACAAACAAGTGTGCATGTAAAGTTGTCAAATCAGCCCAGCTTCATTTTTGCTCATAGTAAACTAAAATTTTAACAAAATTGATAAAAGATATGTAATTTTACATCAATCTCAGATGTAAAAGAAATAGGGATGGGTAATGATCCTAAATCTTTATTTAGAACAATCAAAATGGTCTTTTAATCTAAAAATTTTAGATTAATGTTTTTAAGTTCATTTAAATAATATGTTTAGATAATATGTTTTTAAGTACAAGATATAGATAATCATACAATTCTGGGCAAGTTATTCCCTTGATCTTTATCAAAGAATACAAGCTCCAGGTTAAATTAACTAAGATGACTACTGGCTCAGCAGTTAAGAGCACTGACTGCTCTTCCAGAGGTCCTGAGTTTCATTCCTAGCAACCACATGATGGCTCACAACCACCTGTAATGGGATCTGATGCCCTCTTCTGGTGTGTCTGAAGACAGCTACAGTGTACTCTGTGTCTGTGTGTGTGTGTGTGTGTGTGTGTGTGTGTGTGTCTGTGTGTGTGTGTGTGTGTGTGAGTGAGTGTAAATTATTTTTAGAAAAGAGTTGACTATTATTACTGTAGAGTGTTTTCCTATTAACCAGTTTCCATCCCTTGAGATATTAAACTCTTCATTTCAAAGATTAAGAGGATAGATTGTATCTATGTTTTTAGATATATTGCATCTATATTTAAGTGTATATATTATTAAATACATATGTACTTAAGTGTACATATAAATACAATAGTGTCTGGGTTTGGTGTCTGGGATGGATTTCCAGGAGGGGCAGTCTCTGGATAGCCTTTCCTTCAGTCTCTGCTCCATACTTTGTCTCCATACTTCCTTTAGACAGGAGCAATTCCAGGTTGAAAATGAGGATATTAGTGAGTATCTCCATCCCCCAACCAGGGGCCCCAACATCTGGATATGGTCTCTACAGGTTCTGCTTCCCCTTTGTGGGGTATTTCAGCTAATCTCATCCCTTTGGGGTCTTGGGAGCCTCTTGCTATTCCTGGCATCTGGAACTTTCTAGTGGCTGGCCCCATTTCCCGACCCTCCATTTCTATACCCCGCTGTCCAATTTCCTGACCCTCTGTATACCATAACCGGCTCCTCCCATGCTTGATCCTGCCCTTTTCCTCTCCCCATTCGTTCTTCCTCTCTTCCTCCCAAGTCCCTCCCACACTCTACATCCTGTGAGTATTTTGTTCACCCTTCTAAGAAGGACCAAAGTATCCAAATTTTGGTCTTCCTTCTTCTTGAGCTTCATATGGTCTGTGAGTTGTATCATGGGTATTCAGAACTTCTTGCCTAATATACACTTATCAGTGAGTATATACCATGTGTGTTCTTTTGTGATCTGGTTACCTCACTTAGGATGATATTTTCTAGTTCCATCCATTTGCCTAAGAATTTCATGAAGTCATTGTTTTTAATAGCTGAATAGTACTTCATTGTGAAAATATACCACATTTTCTGTATTCATTCCTCTGTTGAGGGACATCTGGATTGTTTCCGGCTTCTGATTATTATAAATAAGGCTGCTATGAACATAGTGGAGCATGTGTCCTTGGTATAAGTTGGAGAATCTTTCAGGTATATGCCCAGGAGTGGTATAGCTGGGTCCTCAGGTAGTACTATGTCCAATTTTCTGAGGAACCACCAGACTGATTTCCCAGAGTGGTTGTACCAGTTTGCAATCCCACCAGCAATGGAGGATTTTCTCCACATCCTAGCCAGCATCTGCTGTCACCTGATTTTTTGATCTTAGCCATTCTGACTGGTATGAGGTGGAATCTCAGGGTTGTCTTGATTTGCATTTCCCTGATGACTAAGGATGTTGAACCTTTTTTAGGTGCTCCTCAACCATTCATTATTTTTCAATTGAGAATTCTTTGTTTAGCTCTGTAACCCATTTTAATAGGGTTATTTGGTTCTCTGGGGGTCTAACTCTTTGAGTTCTTTGTATATATTGGATATTAGCCCTCTATCAGATTTAAGATTGGTAAAGATCTTTTCCCAACATATTGGTTGCCATTTTGTCCTATTGACAGCGTCCTTTGCATTACAGAAGCTTTTAATTTCAATTTTAGCTTTTTTTGATAATTTGATTATTTCTTCATTTCTGAAAAGATAGAATGAAGAAGACAGAACATGTATAGGATTCTGGAAAGGAAAGAAGGAATCAAACAAATCAATAACTGAAAATGTTCCTTATAGAAGTTAAAATAGTAGTCTAATAAAGGGGAGAATCTCACAAACATATTCAATGTAAGCTACCTTTATTTTGACATTCCTGGAATGTTTGTTTGTTTAATATTATTTAATCCTTTTTTACAGTCTAGTCATTATCCCCCTCCCTGTCTTCCCTGTGAGTATTATTCATCCCATACCTCCTTCTAACCACTGCTGTCTCCAAGAAGATGCCGCCACAATCTCCACCGTACCAGACCTCCCTACTCCCTGGGGCCACAAGTTTCTCAAATGTTATGTGCATCTTCTCTGACTGAACCCAGACCATGCAGTCTTCTGCTGTTTATGTGTCAGGAGTCTCATATCAGCTGGTGGATGCTGCCTGGTTGGTGGCTTAGTGTCTGATATATCTCAGTGGTCCAGATTAGTTGATACTGCTGGTCTTCCTATGAGGTCACCCTCTTCCTCAGCTTTTTCCAGCTTTTCCCTAATTCAACTACAGGGGTCAGCAACTTCTCTCCATTGGCTGGGTATAAGTATCTGCATCTGACTCTTCCAGCTGCTTGATGGACCTCTCGATGTGCAGCCATGTTAGGCTCCTGTCTATAAGCACACCATAGCATCAATAATAGTGCCAGGCCTTGGAATCTGCCCTTGAGATGAATCCCAGTTTGGGTCTGTCACTGGATCTCCTTTCCTTCAGTTTCTTATTCATTTTTATCCCTCCAGTTATTTTAGACAGGAGCAATTCTGGGTCAGTGTTTTTGACTGTGATGGCAAGCTAACCCTCCTCTTGATGCCCTATCTTTCTACTGGATGTAGACTCTACAAGTTCCCTCTCCCCACTGTAGGGCATTTTATCTAAGATCCCTCCCTTCAAGTGCTAAGAGTATATCATATCCCAGGTCTCCGGTACATTCTAGAGGATCCACCACTTCTTGCTCCAAAGGTTGCATGTTTCTATTTTTTCTGCTGACCCTCAGAGATTCAGTCCTGTTTCTCCTCAAAAATAAATGTGATCACATTCCTCTTTTCCCCTCCCTGTCCCCACTCCCACCCAAGTCCCTCCCTATTTCTGGCCCTAACTTGATCGTTTTCTTCTCCCTCGAAGTGCAATTGAGACATCCTCACTTAGATCCTTCATCTTATCAACCTTCTCGCATCCTGTGGATTGTATTCTGGGTATTCTGTACTTTTTTGGTTAATATCCACTTATTAGTGTATATATAACATGCATGTCCTTTTGGATCTATGTTGCCTCAGTCAGGATGATATTTTCTAGTTCCATCCATTTACCTGCAAAATTCATGATGTCCTAGCACTTAATAGTTGAGTACTGTAATCCTAGCACTTGGGAGGCAGAAGCAGGTTTTCTGAGTTCAAGGCTAGCCTGGTCTACATCCAGGGCTACACAGAGAAACCCTGACTCAAAAAAACAAAAACAAACAAACAAAAAAAACAACAGAAATAGTTGAGTAGTATTCCATTGTGTAAATGAGCCACATTTTCTGTATACGTTCTTCCATTGTGGGACATCTGGGCGGTTTCGAGCTTCTGGCTTTCACAAAAATGGACACTGCATTTATTCTTTTTATAGTACTTGAAGTTCTAGCTAGAAAAATTAGACAACATAAGGAGGTCAAATGGATACAAATTGGAAAAGAAGAAGTCAAATTATCACTATTTGCAGATGATATGATAGTGTACTTGAGCAACCCAAAAAACACCACCAGAGAACTCCTCTACACCTGATAAACAACTTCAGCAAAGTGGCTGGTTATAAAATCAACTCAAACAAATCAGTAGCCTTCCTATACTCAAAGGATAAATAGGCTGAGAAAGAAATTAGGGAAATGACACCCTTCACAATAGCCACAAACAATATAAAGTATCTTGGTGTGACTCTAACCAAACATGTGAAAGATCTGTATGACAGGAACTTCAAGTCTTTGAAGATAGAAATCCAAGAAGACCTCAGAAGATGGAAAAATCTTCCATGCAGTTGGATTGTCAGGATTAATATAGTAAAAATAGCCATCTTGCCAAAAGCAATATACAGATTCAATGCAATCCCCATCAAAATTCCAACTCAATTCTTCATAGAGTTAGAAAGAGCAATTCTCAAATTCATCTGGAACAACAAAAAACCCAGGATAGCTAAAACTATCCTCAACAGTAAAAGAACTTCAGTGTCCCCGACCTCAAGCAGTACTACAGAGCAATTGTGTTAAAAACTGCATGGTATTGGTACAGTGACAAGCAAGTATATAAATGGAATAGAAATGAAGACCTGGAAATGAACCACACACCTATGGTCACTTGATCTTTGACAAAGGAGCTACAACTATCCAGTGGGAAAAGGATATCCTTTTCAACAAATGGTGCTGTTTCAACTGGAGGTCAGCATGCCGAAGAATGCAAATTGATTCATTCTTATCTCCTTGTACTAAGCTCAAGTCCAAATGGATCAAGCACATCCACATAAAACCAGACACACTGAAACTGATTGAAAAAAAACTGGGGAAGATCTTTGAGGACATGGGAACAGGGGAAAATTTCCTAAACAGAACACCAATAGTGTATGCTCTAAGATCAAGAATTGACAAATGAGACCTCATAAAATTACTGAGTTTCTGTAAGGCAAAAGGACAAAATGACAAACAACAAATTGGGAAAAGATCTTTACCATCACTACATCTGAGAGAAGGCTTATATCCAAGATATATAAAGAACTCAAGAAGGTAAACTTCAGAGAGCCAAATAACCCCATTAAAAATGGGGTACAGAGCTAAACAAATATTTTCACCTAAGGAATATCAATGGTGGAGAAGCACCTAAAGAAATGTTTAACATCCTTAGTCATCAGGGAAATGTAAATCAAAACAACCCTGAGATTTCACCTCACACCACTCAGAATGGCTAAGATCAAAAACTCAGAAGACAGCAGGTGTGGGCGAGGATGTGAAGAAATTCAGTGGAGAATATTCCTCCACTGAAGGTGGGATTGCAAGCTGCTACAGCCACTCTGGCAAACAGTCTGGTGGTTCCTCATAAAACTGAGCACTACACTTCTGGAGGACCCTGTTATACCATTCCTTAGCATATATCCAGAGGATTCCCCGGCATGCATCCCAAGGGATGCAGGGATGGTTCAATATAAGGAAATCCATAAATGCTATCCACTACATAAACAAACTCAAAGAAAAAAACACATGATCATTGCATTAGATGCTGAAAAAGCACTTGACAAAATTCAGCATCCTTTCATGCTAAAAGTCTTGGAAAGGACAGGAATTCAAGGCCCATATCTAAACATAGTAAAAGCAATATACAGCAAACCGGTAGCCAACATCAAACTAAATGGAGAGAAACTTGAAGCAATCCCACTAAAATCAGGGACTAGACAAGGCTGCCCCCTCTCTCCATATCTTTTCAATATAGTTCTTGAAGTCCTAGCTAGAGCAATTAGACAACAGAAGGAAGTCAAAGGGATACAAATTGGAAAGGAAGAAGTCAAACTATCACTATTTGCAGATGATATGATCGTATACTTAAGTGACCCTAAAAGGTCTACTAGAGAACTCCTACAGCTGATAAACAACTTCAGCAAAGTGGCTGGCTACAAAATCAACACAAGCAAATCAGTAGCCTTTATATATTCAAAGGATAAGCAGACTGAGAAAGAAATTAGGGAAATGACCCCCTTCACAATAGCCACAAACAGCATAAAGTATCTTGGGGTGGCTCTAACCAAACAAGTGAAAGACCTATATGACAAGAACTTCAGATCTCTGAAGAAGGAAATTGAAGAAGATCCCTGGCATGCAATAACTACACATACTCCACTATGTTCATAGCAGCCTTATTTATAATAGCCAGAAACTGAAAAGAACCCAGATGTCCCTCAATGGAGGAATGGAAACAGAAAATGTGGTATATTTACACAATGGAATACTACTTAGAAATTAAAAACAATGAATTTATGAAATTTTTAGGCAAATGGTTAGAACTGGAAAATATCATCCTAAGTGAGGTAACCCAATCACAAAAGAATACACATGGAATGCAGTCACTGATAAGTGGATATTAATTAGCCCAGAAGCTCTGAATACTCAAGATACAATTAACATATCAAAAGATTACCAAGAAGAACGAAGGAGAGGTCCCTGGTTCTGGAAAAGCTTGATCCAGCATTGTAGGGGAGTACCAGGACAGAGAAATGGGAGGGGTGATTGGGGAATGAGCTAAGGGAAGAGGGCTTATGGGACTTTTGGGGAGGAGGGAACCAGGAAAGGGGAAATCATTTGGAATGTAAACAAAGAATATAGAAAATAATAAAAAAGAAAACTCAGGAGAAAACAGGTGTTATTAAAAAACAATGAATTCATGAAATTCTTTAGACAAATGGATGGAACTGGAGAATATCATCCTAAGTGAGGTAACCCAGTCTCAAAAGAACACTCATGGTAAGCACTCATTGATAAGTGGATATTAGCCATAGAAGCTTGGAATACACAAGACATAATTCACATATCAAATGATGCCCAAGAAAAAGGAAGGAGTGGCTCCTGGTCCTGGAAAGGCTCAGTGCAGCAGTGTAGGGGAATACCAGGACAGCGAAGTGGGAAGGGGGTGGATTGGGGAACAGGGGGAGAGGAGAGGGCTTATGGGACTTTCAGGGAGGGGCGATTCAGGAAAGGGGAAATCATTTGAAATGGAAATAAAGAATATATCAAATAAAAAAGGACACTGTGAACATAGTGGAACATGTGCAACTGTGGCACATTGGAGCATCTTTTGGGTATATGCCCAAGTGTGGTTTAGCTGGATCTTCAGGTAGATCTATTTCCAATTTTCTGAGTAATCTCCAGATTGATTTCCAGAGTGGTTGTACCAGTTTGCAATCCTACCACCAATGGAAAAATGTTCCTCTTTCTACACTTCTTTGCCAACAAATGCTGTCACCAGAGTTTTTTAACTTTGATATTCTGATTGGTGTGAAGTAGTATCTCAAGGTCGTTTTGATTTACATTTCCCTGATCACTAAGGACTTTGAACATTTCTTTAAGTACTTCTTGGCCTTTCAAGATTCATCCCTTGTGAATTCTCTGTTTAGTTCTGTACTCCATTTTTCAACTGGATTGTTTGGTTTTTTTGATGATTAGCTTCTTGAGTTCTTTATATATTTTTTTATATTAGTCCTCTATCAGATGTGGAGTTAGTGAAGTTTTTTTTTTGTCACAATCTGTAGGTTGCTGATTTGTCCTATTGACTATGTACTTTGCAGCACAGAAGCTTTTCAGTTTCATGAGGTCCCATTTGTCAAGTGTTGATCTTAGACCTAAGCCACTAGAATCCTGTTTAGTTAATTTCCCCTATGCCAATGAGTTCAAGACCCTTTCCCACTTTCTTGCATGTTAGAATCAGTGTATCTGGTTTTATGTGGAGTCCTTGGTCCACTTGGACTTGAGCTTTGAACAAGATGACAAATATGGATATATTTTCATTTTTCTACATACAGACTTCCAATTAGACCATCACCATTTATTGAAGATGCTTTCTTTTTTCCACTGTATATTTTTGTTTTTTGTCAAAGACCAAGTGTCCATAAGTATGTGGCTTTATTTCTGGGTCTTCAAGTCTATTCTATTGATCAACGTGTCTGTCTCCATACCAATACCATGCAGTTTTTATCACTATTGCTCTGTGGTATGTATAGCTTAAGGTCAAGGATGGTGATTCCCCCAGAAATTCTTTTACTGTTAAAAATTGTTTTTGATATTTTTTGTTTTTTCAGATGAATTTGAGAATTGTTTTTCCCTTTTCTATGAAGAATTGTGTTGGAATTTTGATGGGGATCGCAGTGAATCTATAGATTGCTTTCAGTAGGATGGCCATTTTTACTATGTTAATTCTACCAATCCTTGAGCAATGGAGTCTCACCATTTTCTCAGGTCATCTTCAGTTTCTTTCTTCAGAAATTTGAAGGTCTTGATTTATAGATCTCTCACTTGTTTGGTTAAAGTTATCCAAAGATATTTTATATTGTTTATGACTATTGTAAAGGGAGTTGTTTCCCTAATTTCTTTATCTGCTCATTTATCATTTGTACAAAGGAAGGCTACTGATTTATTTGAGTTTCTCTTATATCCAGGCACTTTGCTGAAGTTGTTTATAAGCTGTAGAAGTTCTCTGGTAGAATTTTCTGGGTTGCTTATTATCATATCATCTGCAAATAGTGATAACCTTGACTTCTTTGCCAATTTGTATCTCCTTGTTCTCCTATTGCTCTAACTAGATCTTCGAGTACATATTGAATAGATAAAGGGAGAATGGGCATTCTTGTATTGTCCACGATTTTAGTAGGATTGCTTCAAGTTTCTCTCCATTTAATTTGATATTGGCTGTTGGCTTGCTGTATATTGCCTTAATTAAGTTTAGGTATGGGCCTTGAATTCTTGATCTCTCTAGTACTTTTAACATAAAAGGGTGTTGCATTTTGTCAAAGGCCTGTTCAACATTTAATTAGATGATCATGTGATTTCTTTTCTTTGAGTTTGTTTATAAGGTAGATTATGCTAATGGATTTTTATATATTGAACCAGTCTTGCATCCCTGAGATGAAGCCTACTTGGTCTTGATGAATGATTGGTTTGCTATGTTCCTGGATTCAGTTTTTAAGAATTTTATTGAGTATTTTTGCACTGATATTCATAAGCGAAATTGTTCTCAAGTTCTCATTTATTGTTGGATCCTTGTGTGGTTTAGAATGAATTAGGTAATGTTCCTTATATTTTATGGAATAGTTTGAGGAATGTTCGTATTAGCACTAAGGCCATCTGCACCTGGGATTTTTTTTTTTTGAGAGGTTTTTAATGATTTCTTCTATTTCCTTAGGGGATATAGGCCTGTTTAGATAGTTTACCAGCTCTTGATTTAACTTTAGTTCATGATATCTATCAAGAAAGTGATCCATTTCATCTAGATTTTCCAATTTTGTTGAGTATAGGCTTTTGTAGGATCTGAATTTTTTTTTTCTAATTTCCTCAGTTTGTGTTGTTATGTCTCCCTTTTCATTTCTGATTTTGTTAATTTGGATACTGCCTCTGGGTGTGCCCTTTAGTTACTTTAGCTAGGGGTTTATCTACCTTGTTGATTTTATTATATCTTGTTGTTTATTATTATGTGATAACCTTCATTCTTATTCACAAGTATTTCCAAGAAAAAAAAACCCGTGGTATCCTAATTCCTTCTGAAACTTCAGAGTTGAAAAGGTCCACAGGGAGCATTGAGCACCATCAGTTTGTAGATGAGAGAACTGAAAGGGAAAATAAAACAAACAAAAACATTGGTGGTACAAGATGATGAATGAAACCTTCTCATCAGTATTGTGAGAATTTAATTGCTCACAGAGTGAAAATGCTTGGTTTAAAATTTAAAATGGAGCTATTTCCCAGGAGAGATAAATGGTAATTATTCCCATGGCCCTTACCCCAGATTTTATCAATCCAGAAGACTCACACTGTCCTGGCCACTCTTAAGACTACTACATTGGGCTGGAAAGTGGGCAAGGCTGCAAAGGCAGCACAAACAGAGGAAGGACACTAAATGGGAACACAGCATCCCCTCAACAGGAGCGACTTCAAGCTGGCCCCTTTACATCTTTTGGCAGGGTTTAGATAGATGGCTTAGAGATTAAGATCACTGATTGCTCACATGGAGATTCAGCGTTTGATTCCTAGCACTCACATAGTGGGTCATAACGACCTTGATCTTCAGTTCAGGGGGATCTGAAGTCCTCTTTTGAACTAAAGGCACTCATGAGATACATACACATTTGTACAGACAGAATATCATACACATTGTCTTAGGGGTTTTACCGCTGTGATAAAATACTGCTGTGATAAATTAGTCAGTGTTCTATTGCTGTGAAGAGACATCATGAGCTCATTTAACTGGAATTTCAATTTCAGTTTACAATTTCAGAGATTTGGTTCATTTTTAGCTGGATACAAAGCATGGTGGCATGCAGGCAGACATGGTACTAGAAAGGCAGCTGAGAGTTTTACCTCTGGATTTGTGGGCAGCTGGGAGAATGCCACTGGGTCTGACTTAAACACTTAAGTTAGTTAAACACTTCCTCCAACAAGGTCACATCTATTCTAACAAGGCCACACCTCCTAATCCCTCCCAACTAGTGCCACTCCCTGATGACTAAGTCAAATCTGTAAACCACTGGGGTCCATTCTTATTAAAACAACTACAAACACAATAACCAAAATTAACTTTGGAGGAAAGGTGTGATTTTACTTACAGTTCCACATCATAGTTCTTCACTGAGGAAGTCAGGGGAGAAACTCAAGCAGAGCAGGAACCTGGATACAGAGACCATGGAGGAGTGCTGCTTACTGTCTTGCTCCTTTTGGTTGTTCATCCTGTTTTCTCATAGCAGCATCTCCTGTGCAGGGGTGGTACTGCAGATAGTGAGCTAGGCTGGTCCACATCAATCATTAATGCACTCCAAGCTTAGGTAGATTTTCTGAATTGACATTCGCTCTTCCCAAATGATTTGGGCTTGAGTTAAGTTGACATAAAATTGGCCAGCACATGCATCAAATAAGTTTATTATTGAAAAACTTTAAATGTATGCAGCAGGCATTGGGATTTGACCCATTTAAGGACATCAGCCTGGAAACATGTCTTTATGCTCAAGAGTAAGAAAATGCTAATACTACCTATAGTCTGGACAACACTTCTTTTGTCTGCAGGGGTGGACTCAGGAGATCCAATGTGTTTGACTGAATGGACTTGCTGATTCTCATTTGCCATCTTTAACACAGGATAGTATTGAAAGCCTTGCACGTCTCTTTAGGGTTAACATGGATGATCCCTTTACTTGACCTTTGGAAAATAAGTTTCTTTTTAGAGGTGGTGACAACTATTGGTTGAACAGCTAGAAAGGTTCAATTTCACTTACAGTTCCACAGAGTTTATTTTGCTTCATCTCATCACTGTTGGATTGCTAGAAGTATTCATCTTTTCTGGCCTCATCATTATTAAAGGAAAGGGGTTGCCACTGCCTTTGGACTGAAATTAAAACACACCTTGATGCTCAATAATATGTTTGTGGATTTCATTGTGTCTGTAGGGAGCCTAAAAGTGGTGACTCAAAGACTAGAGCTGAGGAAGGTCATTTCCCTTAGTATTTGGCACTATACAAGCAAAATCAGCACTAATTGGTAAATTAAAAATAGCAAAATAATAAAAATAAGAAACTAAAAGTCTCCTTTTTAAATGCCAGAAAAATACATGCTGGAACTCATTATATATATATATTGGAGTGGTGTTTTATATGTGTTTGGTTTCACAACTCCAACAGATAATTACAAAATACCAATACTATCTGTACCCCACCCCAAATGTGTTAAAAGGAAATAATTTCCCAGTTTGGAATTCCAATCACCTAAGGATCAGATAATGGGCCAGCTTTACTGGCTAAGATGGTGCAATGGTGCTAAATAGTTAAAGCTGGAAATTAAAGATGTTGTAACATCCCCAGAGTTCTGGGAAGGTGGAGTAAGAGCAAGACCTTAAACTGTTACTAAATATACTATATCAGGAAAACCAACCAAAATGGGATTAGTTGTTGCCACTTCTTTTGTTAAATATGAAATAGAGCTGTAACAGGCAGACAGGATTATCTCTTTAAGACATTCTACATGGTTGCCCTTCCTCTATTGTTAGAAGCAGGTGGTAGTGGTGGGATCTCAGAGTCTTACAACATTGCTTTTGAGATGCTTGGCACTGCCCATTGGGTTAGGAATAGATACTTGTTTTTAATTTCAGATGTCCATCCTTTGAACCAGGAGATGATGTATAGCTAAAAATGTTTCCAATCCCCAAAGCCTCTTTGAAGAGGTCCATTCACTTTCATTTTTCCCACCCACAATGTAGTGAGGTTTGTACTTTGGAATCACCACAGCAGAGTTAATTGTGACTGAGAATACACTTGTAATGGATCAACCCAATGCATAGTTACTCTCCTGAGGAAGACATTTGGGGCCCTGCATGCCCCCAGAGGACCTACTTTAGTTACCCTGGAAGCTAATTCTTGCACAGTAGAAGAATAAGGAGGAGTACTTCAGATAATGAAATAAAAATAATTTTTTATTTCTGTATTTGTTCTCCTATTTTTATGCATTGCTCCCAAGTTCTATATTGACTACTGTAGTTCTTGGCCAGGTTTTTACTATAGGTTTAGTGGCTATAGACAGCTGAATTCATAATGAAATATTCTTATTAGCACTCTTTTTATTTTCTGGACAGAATATAAAAGTACTGCTTGTTGCTTCTAATGGTTTCAGAATGTTCCTCTTATAACCTTATATCCATACTACACAACACGACCTTGGCCTAGCTAACTCTTATTCTAACATACATATTTCTCTTGCAATGGGAAAAGTTACAGGCACAATAAAACTACTTGTTCTATCTGCTAGCAGAAAAACCAAAGAAACCTATTTTGATCTCACTACTCAACCAAAAAAATGTCTGGATATGTAGGGGACCTACAAAAGGAGTGTTCTAACTAATCCCAAATCATTAACCCAAGAAAAATAATACTGTATTTTTATGAACATGAAACCATGAAAACATAGCCATATGCTGTCACCCACCATACAGATATTCTATCATGTCAAAACTTAGCCTAACCCCCATGACATACGGAGCAGAGGACTACCTTGTCTGGCCTCAGTTGGAGAGGATGCACCTAATCCTGTATAAACCTAATGCCCCAGAGAAGGGTTAGGGTAGGGTGGGGACAGGTGAAGGGATGAGGTGGGGTGGGGAGAGCATCCTCTCAGAAGTAAAGGGGAAGGAGTATGGAATGAAGAACTCTGGAACCAGGTCCAGGAGGAGACAGCATTCAGAATGTAAATAAAATAATTAAGAAAAGAGAAAAAAACTTAGCCTAAGAAAAGAAATTCAGGCTCAATGACAATAACGTATTTGAATGCTCTACACCTGTTTGGTGGGCTAGGTTTAACACTGATAAAGAACACAATGCCATTGGTATTGTGGTACCAGGGCCACCTGGCAGGGTAAAGGTACAACAACACCACTCCTCCAGAAATGTGTCACTAGACTGTCACTTGAGGCCATATAATACTGTTAACTTCATCATCCTTGACCTGGGAAAGCCTAAATGTAAAAGATGCTACAGAATGGGACTATATATAAACAGGCAAGATTAGTACCCTAGAGTTACATTGGACTTCAAAGATGTCACTAATTTCTAAAAAGCATCATCCCATGAAGTTTGTCATTTCTTTAAGGAGGTAATAAAAGTAAGGCCTCTCCCAGTTCTTCCAGAAAAAAAAAAAAAAAAAAGACAGTCCCTGGAGCTGGCAGAAACTGTTCCCCAGACTAAAAGTATCATCTTACTATGTATGTAAAGAAACCTATATGTGCTATCAATGATGGTGGGAAGCCTGAGATCTGAATCCCTATGAGCCCTATAATCAGATAGGATACCCTGTCCTACTACTGGCGTTTGGCCCCTTAAAAACCACAAATACTGGGTAGAGTTATCTTTCCTAGTACAGAGGATAATTTAACACTTCTGAGGAAAGTCTTTGACCTTACTTAGATTAACATTCTATTAGGTGATTATCCAAAGTATTCAAAGGATCCCCAACCATCCTGAGACAGGGTCCCAAACATTATCTAATTTCCCTAATCTCAAACATTCATTAATTGATGATGGCAACGACGTGAAATAGTGAGCATCAGCAGGACTACCCCTGTACTATACTTCTCTCCAACTATTTAAGACCTAGTATACTAGGGTCTAGCTTCCCATACTACTCCATGTTCCCACAAGTAGTCAGAGCAAAGCATTTGGGAGGCCAAGTATATGAAGATTTTTCAGGTCCAAAGAAAGCAACATGTCTTTCAAATCATTAGCTGGAAAGATGAAGAATGGGTCCTCAAAGGCATAATTACATACACTTGGAGAGATGATGGATCCTAGGGTGACCAAACTCCCATCTACATATTAAGCTGCATCATGCTATTAAATTTAGAAGTAACAGAACTGCAATATAATAGCCATATAACTCAATATAATAGCCATATAACAAACTAAAATGCATAATACAATCTATTAAAACTACCTAGATCTGATGGATTCTAAAGGGACAATGTATAAAAAGTTGGCCTGAACAACTGCTGTTTACAAATATATAATGCAAGAAGGTCAAAAAAGAAAAAAACAAACAAAACAAAAAGATAGACTACATAAAAATATTACAACAGAGTTCCAATCGTCTCCTAGCCTTTCCTACCCAGTACCAACCCCATAGTCTGGGCTGGACATACTCTTTCTGCCAACACCCACAGGTCCCTTTTGCTTATAAACTTCCCAATAGTATCTAAACCTCTTCACCCGGCCAGGCTTCTTAGTTCCTTCTGCAAGGTATGGAGTGAATTAGAACTAACAAAAGAGATACACATGCCCAGATCACAACCCCAAAAAACAACAATGTGAAGAGCAAGTCAGTATATATTTTTTCTAAAATGCACCAGGACCAAAGAACTGTTTGCCAATGAGAATTACCCAGACAAACCACAGGACATAAATTTTAAAAAGACAAAAAACAAACATTAACTTCATCAAAGAACTGAAGGAATTAAGAGACGACAAAAAGGGAGGCTGCGGCGGCGGCAGCGGCGGTGGCAGTGCAGCAGTGGCTGGTCCAGCTGAAGGGCCATCAGCAGTGGAACCAAGGTGACACAGGGTCCAGTTAGGCCCTGCGCCCATGACCACTGACCTTCGCTGACCAGCCGGGCGGCAAGCAGCTGCGGTTGTGCAGCGCCTTCCGCTGCACGGAAGCCATTTCAGAACTCGGCCTCCCGCCAGTCAGGAGAGGCTCATCTCCATCTTGGTTTCGTACTCCAGAGATCGGACAGACTGAGGTACACAAACATAATTCGAGGCCAACACCGCAGGGGTCTGAGCCCGACGGGCGTTGGCCTGCACCCAGGCCCTGGGCTGTTCGGGGGGCCATCGGGGTACCAACCCAGCCAGGAAGATTTTTGCCTGGGCCTGCACACGCACCACCATTTTGCCTGCAGGACGACAGAGAGCTCTGGAGTGCAGAGCCATAACAAGCATAGCCTGAGGCTAACAAAGCGGGAGTCTAGGCCCCAAAAGGCACAGGACTGACCCCAAGAACTGGGCGGCTTGGTGGGCCATCTGTGAGTCAACCCGCCCAAGAGATTGTTAGCACAGCAGACTCAAGCAAATCAGTGGCCTTCCTATACTCAAAGGATAAGCAGGCTGAGAAAGAAATTAGGGAAATGACCCCCTTCACAATAGCCACAAACAGTATAAAGTATCTTGGGGTGACTCTTACCAAACATGCGAAAGATCTGTATGACAAGAACTTCAAGACTCTGAAGAAGGAAATGGAAGAAGACCTCAAAAAATGGGAAAACCTCCCATGCTCATGGATCGGTAGAATCAATATAGTTAAAATGGCCATTTTGCCTAAAGCACTATACAGATTCAATGCAATACCCATCAAAATCCCAACTCAATTCTTCACAGAGTTAGAAAGAGCAATTATCAAATTCATCTGGAACAACAAAAAACCCAGGATAGCTAAAACTATTCTCAGCAACAAAAGAAAATCTGGGGGAATCAGTATCCCTGACCTCAAGCAATACTACAGAGCAATAGTGTTAAAAACTGCATGGTATTGGTACAGTGACAGGCAGGAGGATCAATGGAACAGGATTGAAGATCCAGAAATGAACCCACACACCTATGGCCACTTGATCCTCGACAAAGAGGCTGAAAACATCCAATGGAAAAAAGATAGCCTTTTCAACAAATGGTGCTGGTTCAACTGGAGGTCAGCATGCAGAAGAATGCGAATTGATCCATCCTTGTCTCCTTGTACTAAGCTCAAATCCAAATGGATCAAGGACCTCCACATAAAGCCAGACACTCTGAAGCTAATAGAAAAGAAACTGGGGAAGACCCTTGAGGACATCGGTACAGGGAGAAAGTTTCTGAACAGAACACCAATAGCGTATGCTCTAAGAGCAAGAATTGACAAATGGGACCTCATAAGGTTACAGAGTTTCTGTAAGGCAAAGGACACCATCAAGAGGACAGATCGGCAACCAACAAATTGGGAAAAGATCTTCACCAATCCTACATCAGATAGAGGGCTAATATCCAATATATATAAAGAACTCAAGAAGTTAGACTCCAGAAAACTGAACAACCCTATTAAAAAATGGGGTACAGAGTTAAACAAAGAATTCTCACCTGAAGAACTTCGGATGGCGGAGAAGCATCTTAAAAAATGCTCAACTTCATTAGTCATTAGGGAAATGCAAATCAAAACAACTCTAAGATTTCATCTTACACCTGTCAGAATGGCTAAGATTAAAAATTCAGGAGACAGCAGGTGTTGGAGAGGGTGTGGAGAAAGAGGAACACTCCTCCACTGCTGGTGGGGTTGCAAATTGGTACAACCACTCTGGAAATCAGTCTGGCGGTTCCTCCGAAAACTGGGCACCTCACTTCCAGAAGATCCTGCTATACCACTCCTGGGCATATACCCAGAGGATTCCCCACCATGTAATAAGGATACATGCCCTACTATGTTCATAGCAGCCCTATTTATAATTGCCAGATGCTGGAAAGAACCCAGGTGTCCCTCAACAGAAGAGTGGATGCAAAAAATGTGGCATATCTACACAATGGAGTACTATTCAGCCATTAGAAACAATGAATTCATGAAATTCTTAGGCAAATGGATGGAGCTAGAGAACATCATACTAAGTGAGGTAACCCAGACTCAAAAGGTGACTCATGGTATGCACTCACTAATAAGTGGATATTAACCTAGAAAACTGGAATACCCAAAACATAATCCACACATCAAATGAGGTACAAGAAGAAAGGAGGAGTGGCCCCTGGTTCTGGAAAGACTCAGTGAAACAGTATTCGGCAAAACCAGAACGGGGAAGTGGGAAGGGGTGGGTGGGAGGACAGGGGAAGAGAAGGGGGCTTACGGGACTTTCGGGGAGTGGGGGGGGGGCTAGAAAAGGGGAAATCATTTGAAATGTAAATAAATTATATCGAATAAAAAAAAAAAGAAAAAAAAAAAAGAAAACTCCCAATAGCTCTACTAGAAAATTCAAAAGAGACTCAAGAAACAATCAGGAGTAGCCATTATAATATGTAATAAAATAGACATTTAAACAAAATGAATCAAATGAGATATAGAAGGATACTATATAATCATAAAAGGAAAAATTCACCAAGTTGACATCTCTATGCCCCCAAATGCCCCAAATGCAAAGGTATCCACACTCATAAAAGCATCACTAAAGCTTAAATTGTACATCAAGCTCTACATATTAATAGTGATAGACTTCAACACTCCACTCTCACCAAAAGATAGATCACTGAGACAGAAAACAAAGAAATAATGAAGTTAACAGAGGTTATGAATCAAACAGACCTAAAATAGATACAGAACATTTCACTCAAACACAAAAGATTATATCTTCTTCTAAGCACCTCTTGGAACCTCCTCCAAAACTGACCATATACTCAGTAATAAAGGCTCAACAGATACAAGAAAATTTAAATAACCCCTTGCATCTAATCAGAACACCACAGATTAAAGCTGTATTTCAACAACAATAGAAAGCCTATAAACTTATGGAAACTGAAGAACTCTCTACTCAATGATCATTGAGTCAGGGAAGCTTTGAAGACCTTCTAAAATTCAATGAAAATGAACTCGCAACATACCCACACTCATGGGACAAAAGGAAAGCAAAGTGCTAAGAAGAATGTTCATAGCACTAAGTGCCTTCATTAAAAAAAAAAAATGTAGAGTTGCCATACTAACAATTTAAAAGTACACCTGAAAGCTCTAGAAAGAACAGCAGGAGGAGGAAGAAGAAGCAGAAGGAGTAGAAACAGAAGGAGCAGAGGAAGAAGGAGGAGGAAGAGGAAGAGGAAGAAGAAGAAGATGAAGAAGATGAAGAAGAAGAAGATGAAGAAGAAGAAGAAGAAGAAGAAGAAGAAGAAGAAGAAGAAGAAGAAGAAGAAGAAGAAGAAGAAGAAGAAGAAGAAGAAGAAGAAGAAGAAGAAGAAGAAGAGGAGGAGGAGGAAGAGGAAGAGGAAGAAGAAGAAGAAGAAGAAGAAGAAGAAGAAGAAGAAGAAGAAGAAGAAGAAGAAGAAGAAGAAGAAGAAGAAGAAGAAGAAGAAGAAGACGGAGGACGAGGAGGAGAGGGAGGGGGAAGAAGGGGAGGGGGAGGAGGAGGAGGAGGAGGAGGAGGAGGAAGAAGAAGAAGAAGAAGAAGAAGAAGAAGAAGAAGAAGAAGAAGAAGAAGAAGAAGAAGAAGAAGAAGAAGAAGAAGAAGAAGAAGAAGAAGACACCTAATAGGAGATAGGAGTAGAGAACTAGATGGCATGAAAAAGTCAAGCTCAGGGCTGAAATTAATGAATTAGAAACAAAGAAAATAATACAAAGGATGAACAAAGCAAAACAAAGAGTTGATTTTTGAGAAAATTCAACAATATAGACAAATCTTTGGCCAACCTAGCTAAATGGCAGAGAGACTGTACCCAAAATCACAAAGTCAGAAATGAAAAGGCAAACATAAGGATGGACACTACAGCAATTCAAAGCATCATTAGATCTTACTTCAAAAGCCTGTACTCCCCTAACTTTAAAATCTAAAGGAAAAGGATGATTTTTCTAGGCAGATTCCACTTGCCAAAATTAAATCAAGATTAAGTAAACTATCTAAATAGTCCTATAATCCTGACAGAAATAGAAGCAGTCATTAAAAGTCTCCAAAAAAAATCAACCAAACAAACAAACAAAAAATAAAACAAGCCCAGGGCCAAATGAAAAAAGGTTTTAGTGGAAATACAACAGAAGTCAGAAGTTCTGTGATACACTGAACACAGTCCTAGAAGGGATTGATAGCTTCAAGTGCATATATTTTTTAAAAAAAAATCAGAAAAAGCATAAAAAATGACTTAATGATCAAACTGAAAATGTTGCAAAAGCAAGATCAAATCAAATCTGAAGCCAGCCAACAAAAGAATGAAAATCAGATCGGAAATAAATGAAATAGATACAACAAATAAAATGCAAAGAATCAGCTAATCTAAGAGCTGGTTCTTGAGAAGATAAAAATGATTGACAGACTTGTGGTACAACTCACCAAAAGAAAGAAAAGGGGGCATGAATGAACAGAATCAGAAATGAACAGTGGAACATTAAACACAAACAAAGAAATTCAGAATATTATAAGGAAATATTTTTAAAATCTTTACTCCATGAAGCTGGAAAATCTAAAAGAAATTAATGAATTTCTACATTTAGCCAAACCACCAAATTTAAGTAAAGAAGTTAACAACCAAACAGACCCATAACAAAAGTGCAGATGACATTATACTATATAATAGAGAACCTGAAAATTCTAGTGGAAATTTTCTAGATACAATAAATAAATTCAGCAATGTGGCAAGATATAGAATAAACAAGCACAAACCAATAGCTTTTTTACAGAACAGGAACAAAAGTATGGAAAACATTTATAGTCACACTCCCATTTTAAAAAGCCACAAGAAATATGAAATATCTAATAATAAACTTAACTGAGGAAGTGAAAGACTTTTACAATGCAAACTTTAAGCTTTTAAAGAAAGAGATAGAAAATGGAACAACAAATCCCATGTTTTGAAAATGAAAAATCAATCCCATGACTAATAGGTTTAATATTGTGAAAATGGTCATGTTTACCAAAAGTGATTTACAGGTTAAATGAAATCCCAATAAAAATCCCCATCTCATTTTCACAGCAATAGAAGAAATTATCTAAAACTTCACAGGGAACCACAAAAGAGCCTAGGTAGCCAAAAAAAAAAAAAAAAAAAAAAAAAAAAAAAAAAAAAAAATCCTGAACAAAACAAATAAATAACAACAACAAATAATGCTGGAGGAATTACTATTCTAGATCTTAAGATCACTACTGAAATAATATTAAGAAAAACAATATAGCACAAGCACAGACATGTAGACCAAAGAAAACAAAGTTGACTCAAACATGAGTCTGTAAATTCAAAGTTAATTAGCATCTTTGTCAAAAGATGCCAAAAACATAAGCTTAAGAAAAGCTAGTGAGAAAGTCATCACCACAGAGTTACTTGCTGCTTCTCGAACCATGGTAGAGAGACCTATCTACTAATCTTGTTAATTTTAGGAACTTCCTTTTCCTTTTGAGCCTCTGGGAGGAAATATTTCACTTTGGAAGATGTTGCTACACATCATTATCTCCATTCCATAAGCAGTTAACCCTGTCTCTTCATGCTCTTCTTCTACTTGAATGCTCAGGTTAATTCTTGGGGAAAGCTTATTATTACATCAAGGGCACAAAATGTTGTTGCAAGATTAATGATGATTACAATCCGGCGGCGGCGGCGGCGGCAGTGCAGCAGTAGCTGGTCCAGCTGAAGGGCCATCAGCAGTGGAGCCAGGGCGACACAGGGACCAGTTAGGCCCTGCGCCCACGACCACTGACCTTCGCTGACCAGCCGGGCAGCAAGCAGCTGCAGTTGTGCTGTGCCTTTCCTGCACGGAGGCCACTTCAGAACTCGGCCTCCCACCAGTCAGGAGAGGTGCTTCCATCTTGGTTCCGGACTCCGGGAATCGGACAGACTGAGGTACACAAACATAATCCGAGGTCAACACCGCGGTGGTCTGAGCCCGACGGGCGTTGGCCTGCACCCAGGCCCTGGGCTGGTCGGGGGCCATCGGGGTGCCAACCCAGCCAGGGGGTTTTTTGCCCAGGCCTGCGCGCGCCGCCGCCATTTTGCCTGCAGGACGACAGAGAGCTCTGGCGGGCAGACCTGTAACAGGCATAGCCTGAGGCTAACAAAGCAAGGGTCTAGGCCCCAAAAGGCACAGGACTGACCCCAAGGACTGGGCGGCTTGGTGGGCCATCTGTGAGTCAACCCGCCCAGGGGATTGTTAGCACAGCAGACTCTCCCAGCGCTTTCATGCCCGCCATCCTAGTCACCTGGCAGACCCAATTAACAGTCATAGCCCTAGGGGAACTTTGCTCGGACCTTGGTCTCCCAGGCTTTTGCCTGGACTCAGGGACTGGGCGGCCAGGCTAACCTTGTGTGCGACAGCCCGGTTGGCAGATCGGCTGCCCAGCGGAGTGAGCGGAACACAGGGGAGATCACAGCAGCATACACCATCGGCACTCCCTGGGGGTGCACACGGGCTCCATCAGCTCCACAGACACAATCTGGGGCAAGGCCTCAGGCAGAAGCCCTCAGCTCTACTCCCTCCACTTCCGGATCCAGATCAGCCTGGGCGGCAGCACCACATCTCCAAGTCCTGCAAGTGGCTAGCTGGGCTTCTGGGAGGCCAGCTGGGAGAAGTCAGTGTGCTCCAGTGAATCCAGCGGGCCCCAGCGGGAGCCTTCGGGTGCCTGCTTTGGGATCTGAACAGCCTGGGCAGCAGCACCCTGTCTACAAGCAGTGCAGGAGGTAAGCTGTGCACCAGAGGCCAACTGGGAAGGGGCAGCTTGCACTGGTGAGTCCAGCACTGACAAGACAAACTAACACCAGTGAGAGCTAGATGGCAAAAGGCAAACGCAGGAATGTCACTAACAGAAATCAAGGCAATATGGCAACATCTGAACCCAATTCTCCTCTACCAACATGTCCTGGATACCCCATCACACCAGAAAAACAAGATTTGGATTTAAAATCACTGGTCATGATGCTGGTACAGGAACACATGAAGGACATACTTAAAGAAATTCAGGAGAAAATGGATCAAAAGTTAGAAGCCCTTGCAAGGGAAACGCAAAAATCATTGAAAGAAATCCAGGAGAATACAAAAACCAACAAGAAGGAAATGCAAAAAACACTTAAAGAAATACAGGAGAACTTTGGTCAACAGGCTGAGGTCATGAAAAAGGAAACACAAAAATCTCTTAAAGAATTACAGGAAAACACAAACATGCAAGTGAAGGAGCTAAGCAATCAGAAGTAGAAACAACTAAGAAAACTCAAAGGGAGACAACTTTGGAAATAGAAAGCCTTGGGAAGAAATCGGGGGACAGAGATGCAAACATCAACAACAGAATACAAGAGATAGAAGAAAGAATCTCAGTTGCTGAAGATTCCATAGAAACCATGGACTCAACAGTTAAAGAAAATGCAAAATGCAAAAAGCTTGTAACCCAAAATATCCAGGAAATCCAGGACACAATGAGAAGACCAAACCTAAGGATTATAGGCATAGATGAGAGTGAAGATTTACAACTTAAAGGGCCAGCAAATATCTTCAATAAAATTATGGAAGAAAACTTCCCTAACCTAAAGAGAGAGATGCCCATGAATATAAAAGAAGCCTACAGAACTCCAAACAGACTGGACCAGAACAGAAATACTTCCCGTCACATAATAATCAAAACACCAAATGTTCTAAACAAAGAAAGACTACTAAAGGCAGTAAGAGAAAAAGGCCAAGTAACATATAAAGGAAGACCTATCAGAATCACAGCAGACTTTTCACCTGAGACTATGAAGGCTAGAAGGTCCTGGGCAGATCTCATGCAGACTCTAAGAGAACACAAATGCCAACCAAAACTACTATATCCAGCAAAACTCTCAATCACCATAGATGGAGAAACTAAGATATTTCATGACAAAACCAAGTTTACCCAATATCTATCCACAAACCCGGCCCTAAAAAGGATAATAGGAGGACAACACCAATGCAAGAAGGGAAACTTCACCCTGGAAAAAGCAAGATAGTAACCTTTCATCAAACCCAAAAGAAGATAAGCATTCAAATTTAAAAAATAACGTCAAAAATGATAGGAAGTAACAATCACTATTCCTTAATGTCTCTTAACATCAATGGACTTAATGCCCCAATAAAAAGACACAGACTAACTGACTGGATACGTAAACAGGACCCTACATTTTGCTGCTTACAGGAAACACACCTCAGGATCAAAGACAAACACTACCTTAGAGTAAAAGGCTGGAAGACAATTTTACAAGCAAATGGTCTCAGGAAACAAGCGGGAGTAGCCATTTTAATATCAGATAAAATTGACTTTCAACCCAAAGTCATCAAAAGGGACCCTGAGGGACACTTCTTGCTGGTCAAAGGAAAAATACAAAAAGAAGAACTGTCAATCCTGAACATCTATGCCCCAAATGCAAGGGCACCCTCTTTCGTAAAAGAAACTTTATTAAAACTAAAAGCACACATTGCACCTAACACAATAATTGTGGGTGACTTCAACACTGCACTTTCCTCAATGAACCAATCAGGAAAACAGAAACTAAACAGGGACCCAATGAAACTAATTGAAGCTTTGGACCAATTAGATTTAACAGATATATATAGAACATTCTATCCTAAAACAAAAGAATATACCTTTTTCTCAGCACCTCATGGTACCTTCTCCAAAATCGACCATATAATTAGTCACAAGACAGACCTCAACAAATATAAGAAGATAGAACTAATCCCATGCCTCCTATCTGATCACTATGGAGTAAAAGTGATCTTCAATAGCAACAGAAACAACAGAAAACCCACATACACGTGGAAACTAAACAATACTCTACTCAATGATACCTTGGTCAAGGAAGAAATAAAGAAAGAAATTAAAGACTTTTTAGAACATAATGAAAATGAAAACACAACATACCCAAATCTATGGGACACAATGAAGGCAGTGCTAAGAGGAAAACTCATAGCCCTGAGTGCCTCCAAAAAGAAAATGGAGAGAGCATACATTACCAGCTTAATGACACACCTGAAAGCCCTAGAACAAAAAGAAGCTATTTCGCCCAGGAGGAGTAGAAGTCAGGAAATCATCAAACTCAGGGCCGAAATCAATCAAGTAGAAACAAAGAGAACCATACAAAAAATCAACAAAACCAGGAGCTGGTTCTTTGAGAAAATCAACAAGACAGATAAACCCTTAGCCAGACTGACCAAAGGGCACAGAGAAAGTATCCAAATTAACAAACTTAGAAATGAAAAGGGAGATATAACAACGGAAACTGAGGAAATCCAAAAAATCATCAGATCCTACTACAAGAGCCTGTACTCAATACAACTGGAGAATCTGGAGGAAATGGACAATTTCCTTGACAGATACCAAATACCAAAATTAAATCAGGACCAACTAGACCATCTAAACAGTCCCATAATGCCTAAAGAAATAGAAGGAGTCATAGAAAGTCTTCCAACCAAAAAAAGCACAGGACCAGATGGCTTCAGTGCAGAATTCTACCAGACCTTCAAAAGAAGAGTTACCACCAATACTCTTCAAACTATTCCACAAAATAGAAACAGAAGGAACACTACCCAATTCCTTCTACGAAGCCACAATTACGCTGATACCAAAGCCACCCAAAGATCCAACAAAGAAAGAGAACTTCAGACCAATTTCCCTTATGAACATCGATGCAAAAATACTCAATAAAATTCTTGCCAACCGAATCCAAGAACACATCAAAACGATCATCCACCATGATCAAGTAGGCTTTATCCCGGGAATGCAGGGTTGGTTCAACATACGGAAATCCATCAATACAATCCACTACATAAACAAACTCAAAGAACAAAACCACATGGTCATTTCATTGGATGCTGAAAAAGCATTTGACAAAATTCAGCATCCCTTCATGCTTAAAGTCTTGGAGAGAACAGGAATTCAAGGCCCATACCAAAACATAGTAAAAGCAATATACAGCAAACCGGTAGCCAGCATCAAACTAAATGGAGAGAAACTTGAAAAAATCCCACTGAAATCAGGGACCAGACAAGGCTGCCCCCTTTCTCCTTATCTTTTCAATATTGTACTTGAGGTACTAGCTCGGGCAATTCGACAACATAAGGAGGTCAAAGGGATACAAATTGGAAAGGAAGAAGTCAAACTATCATTATTTGCAGACGACATGATCGTCTACCTAAGTGACCCAAAGAACTCCACTAGAGAGCTCCTACAGCTGATAAACAACTTCAGCAAAGTGGCAGGTTATAAAATCAACTCCAGCAAATCAGTGGCCTTCCTATACTCAAAGGATAAGCAGGCTGAGAAAGAAATTAGGGAAATGACCCCCTTCACAATAGCCACAAACAGTATAAAGTATCTTGGGGTGACTCTTACCAAACATGTGAAAGATCTGTATGACAAGAACTTCAAGACTCTGAAGAAGGAAATGGAAGAAGACCTCAAAAAATGGGAAAAACTCCCATGCTCATGGATCGGTAGAATCAATATAGTTAAAATGGCCATTTTGCCTAAAGAACTATACAGATTCAATGCAATACCCATCAAAATCCCAACTCAATTCTTCACAGAGTTAGAAAGAGCAATTATCAAATTCATCTGGAACAACAAAAAACCCAGGATAGCTAAAACTATTCTCAGCAACAAAAGAAAATCTGGGGGAATCAGTATCCCTGACCTCAAGCAATACTACAGAGCAATAGTGTTAAAAACTGCATGGTATTGGTACAGTGACAGGCAGGAGGATCAATGGAACAGGATTGAAGATCCAGAAATGAACCCACACACCTATGGCCACTTGATCCTCGACAAAGAGGCTGAAAACATCCAATGGAAAAAAGATAGCCTTTTCAACAAATGGTGCTGGTTCAACTGGAGGTCAGCATGCAGAAGAATGTGAATTGATCCATCCTTGTCTCCTTGTACTAAGCTCAAATCCAAATGGATCAAGGACCTCCACATAAAGCCAGACACTCTGAAGCTAATAGAAAAGAACTGGGGAAGACCCTTGAGGACATCGGTACAGGGAGAAAGTTTCTGAACAGAACACCAATAGCGTATGCTCTAAGAGCAAGAATTGACAAATGGGACCTCATAAGGTTACAGAGTTTCTGTAAGGCAAAGGACACCATCAAGAGGACAGATCGGCAACCAACAAATTGGGAAAAGATCTTCACCAATCCTACATCAGATAGAGGGCTAATATCCAATATATATAAAGAACTCAAGAAGTTAGACTCCAGAAAACCGGAACAACCCTATTAAAAAATGGGGTACAGAGTTAAACAAAGAATTCTCACCTGAAGAACTTCGGATGGCAGAGAAGCATCTTAAAAAATGCTCAACTTCATTAGTCATTAGGGAAATGCAAATCAAAACAACCCTAAGATTTCATCTTACTCCAGTCAGAATGGCTAAGATTAAAAATTCAGGAGACAGCAGGTGTTGGAGAGGATGTGGAGAAAGAGGAACACTCCTCCACTGCTGGTGGGGTTGCAAATTGGTACAACCACTCTGGAAATCAGTCTGGCGGTTCCTCCGAAAACTGGGCACCTCACTTCCAGAAGATCCTGCTATACCACTCCTGGGCATATATCCAGAGGATTCCCCACCATGTAATAAGGATACATGCTCTACTATGTTCATAGCAGCCCTATTTATAATTGCCAGATGCTGGGAAGAACCCAGGTGTCCCTCAACAGAAGAGTGGATGCAAAAAATGTGGTATATCTACACAATGGAGTACTATTCAGCCATTAGAAACAATGAATTCATGAAATTCTTAGGCAAATGGATGGAGCTAGAGAACATCATACTAAGTGAGGTAACCCAGACTCAAAAGGTGAATCATGGTATGCACTCACTAATAAGTGATTATTAACCTAGAAAACTGGAATACCCAAAACATAATCCACACATCAAATGAGATACAAGAAGAAAGGAGGAGTGGCCCCTGGTTCTGGAAAGACTCAGTGAAACAGTATTCGGCAAAACCAGAACGGGGAAGTGGGAAGGGGTGGGAGGGAGGACAGGGGAAGAGAAGGGGGCTTACGGGACTTTCAGGGAGTGGGGGGCTAGAAAAGGGGAAATCATTTGAAATGTAAATAAATTATATCGAATAAAAAAAATGATGATTACAATCATAACGATGATAAAGGACAATACTGGTAACCACAGCAGCTGATACTTTTGAAATTTGCCAGAATACTAAACACTTGCATTTAATGTTTACCAAGAAGGTTACGGAATAATCACTGGGGCTGGAGAAATGGCTCAGCAGTTGAGAGCACTGACTGGTCTTCCAGAGGTCCTGAGTTCAATTCCCAGCAACCACATGCTGGTTCACAACCATTTGTTATAAGGATCCGATGCCCTCTTCTGGTGTGCCTGAAGCCAGCGACAGTGTATTCACATACATGAAATAAACAAATCTTTTTAAAAACAGAGGGAGCCATCCCACATTCACAACAATGACCCATAATTGTTCCTGCCTGAAAGAATTACAGAGATGGAAATGGAGAGAAACCCGAGGGAAAGAAGGTCCAGTGACAGGCCCAAAGTGGAATCTAGTTCAAGGGAGGTCCCAAGGCCTCTATTACTGAGGCTATGGACTCCTCACAAAAAGGGACCTAGCATCACCACACTCTGGAAAACCCATCAAACAGCTGAAAGAGTCAGATGCAGATATTTGCACCCAGCCAACGGACAGAAGCAGCTAACCCCTGTTGCTGAATTAGAGAAGGCTGAAAGAAGCTGAGAAGGACAAGCAGGACTAGCAGTCTCAATCTGGACCCCAAGATCTCTCAAACACTGGACCACCAAACAGGCAGCATACACCAACTGATATGAGACCCTGAACACACATAGAGGACTGCCCGGTCTGTGTTCATTAACACATGATGCATCTAACCCCTAAAAGACTGGAGGCCCCAGGGCCTTTAGAGGTCAGGTGGGGTGGGGGTGGGGGACATCCATGTGGAAACATTGGGTGGGGAGGAGGTATGGGATGTGGAATAGTCGGAGGGTGGTCAGGGGTGGGGGAAATAAAACATGGAGTGTAAAAAAATAATTAATTAATTAATTAATGGAAGAATATGCCAGAGGCTGGACACAATGGATCCAAAGAGCTTCAACTTCACTTTTCTGTAACTGACTACCATTGAGAGCTCAATTTCCCACTCACCTCCTTGGAGGTGCTGGGTATTATAGATCGCCTAGGGAGATAAAATTGCCAAGTAAAAATCCTATTAAACATAGAAAAAATACATTTATTTAATAAGGAGAGAAAATGTAGGAACAAAGGCCTAGCAAATAATTCATAAGAAAACACATGAGTTTACCATCCTATTTATTTTCTAACATATTTAAATGGGATTCTAATTTCACAAAACAACTAATTTTGTGCATTAAGTTTCAATTAAATTCATCTGAAATTCAGGATAATGGCATTATTGCCATATTAAAGATGAAACATAATCTCTCGTGACTCTATTTCCTTTGACAAAATTAAGTTCAAACTACTAATGAGCTCTCAATATGAGGCTGCTTTTATAAATGGCAACAAAGAGCTCATATTTATGAGCAGCAGCTTTTAAAAAAATCATCATTAAAAGCTATTTTCTATGATACCAATGCATATGGAAATTATTTTGAAGCCTTTTTTCTCATTATGGTCTTTATTGATGAGAAAGTGGAGAAAATATGAAATGAATAGCTTTTTAATCACACTAATATCACACAATGGAAGTTCATGTACTTAATGCAAGAAAGTCTTAATGCAAGGCTTTCTATTGATTGAGGAGATAGTTCACTATGTAACTCCTCTGGGGCAAATGTAGGTCTCAGACATTTCCTTCTGAGGCTTAGAACACTGTTCCAGAAGACTTGCTGCAGCATTGTAGGGGATTACCAGGACAGAGAAGTAGGAGTGGGTTGATTGGGGAACAGGTGGAGGGAAGAGGGCTTATGGGACTTATGGGGGGCGGGGGGAGGGGTGGGTGGGACCGGGAAAGGGAAAACCATTTGGAATATAAACAAAGAATATAGGGGGGAAAAAAAGAACACTGTTCCAGGACAAACAAGAAGCTCTTCTTTCCTAGGTGGCCCATCCCTCACTCTGTTTGCATCCTTACAAAATAACTTATTTGACCTTCTAGGGTCAAGGTTGCAAGGATCACTCTATCTGTACAGTGAGCTTGCCTTTGTAGACAAGCATTCTCAGCCTTTGGTGGTACCCACCTTTTCATGAGCAGTTACCAAAATGGAACCATGCTCAGAGCCTGCTGTGCTCAAAGTTAACCCAGTCAGCAGTAATATGCTGCTTACACCTGGCACTGTTAAAATGTTATGTCTGAAATTAAGACATAGGTTGTCTGGTTCTAGGTTCACATAGTAATTAGAGTTCTTCACAGAAATAGAAGCAATATTATGAGTGGATGACAGGCAGACAAATGAGGGAAGGCATATTGAAGACATTAATTCCCATAATTATTGAGTCTGAGATCTCTTGACATATGACATGTAGAAACTAGAGAACTAGAGAAAGTAATGGAGTGGCTCAATCCAGGTTTGAAACCATTGGTGTGAGTTTCAGAGTAAAATATCCAGAGACCACAGAGTTCTAATAGTGAAATACAAAATGAAAGAGAGTAAAACACAAAATCAGGGCAAACCTTTCTTCCTCATTCCCCATCCCTTTCACAGACACTATTATCATCATGCCCAGAAGTAAGATAGTTATTAATTATATAGAAATCCCCTAATCTAGAAAAGTGTACACCTAAAGTTAACAATTGCACATATTGAGAATTTGTGATATCTAACAAAGTAAGTATCTGGCATTCAGTCAACCTTTTTGAAGTTATGTATGTACCTGAAAAAATATGAAGATAGGTCAATAAGGCCCTGTGTAAGCATACTGTTTTTGCGCACTGTGTAAAGGTTATATTTGTGTTAGTCAAATGCTGATTTATTTGCCCTCATGTCATATGTCAATCTGAAAAACATGTTGAATGTTTATGTCAAGTTTGTGAAGTGGTTCTTACCATTTATTCTCTGCTTTGTCAATAAATGGTGACCATCCAATGACTGGGCAAAAGAGGCAGAAGAGAGAATAGGGTGGAACTTCTACCTGCGCCAGCTAGGAGAAGTAGAAAGAGTGGGGGAGGGGGAGGGAGGGAGGCAGAGGCAGAGGGAGAGGGAGAAGGAGAGAAAAAGGAGAAGAGGAGCAGAAGAAGTTGGACATGAGGAAGGGGGTTTGTGGTCAGATTGGCCATGAGGAGGGGGAAAGAAATATTTTTTTAGAGTACATCTGGACAGTAGAAGCTGTAATTGCAAGCATTTGGGATCATGACTGGGAGGTTGCCAGATTAATTTAGAGGATTATTAGATCACTACTGCCCAGGTACTGAGATGAAGTTTTGAAATAAATCTTGGTCTTTCTGTGTGGTTTTTGGGAAATAGCTAGGATAAAGAAATATAGCAGCTGTATTAACTACTCACATTTATATTAAAAATAATTCATTTAACAGTCCTGTGGAGCAGCAATAAGTAGATGATGTAAAAATAGAAAATTATGACTACTAAACCAGCTGTAGAACAGATACTGGAAGGGTTACTAGATTAAAAGAAATAGAAACCCTCCCAAGAATTTACAGAGGATAAATAAATAGAACCAGGACAATTAATCAAAAGAGGTCTAAAGAAACAACATAAAATGAACAAAATGGCAAGAATTAATATATATCATTTAATAATAACTCTAAATGTTAATGGATTCAGTTACCCAACAAAAGGCACAGACTTGGGATGGAAGAGATGATGCAACATTTAAGAGTACTAGTGTTCTTGCATAGGACCTGGGATTGGTTCTCAGCACTCATATGGTGATTCATAATCACTGGTAACTCTAAATCCCAAGTCAATGTATACAGAGCCCTTCTGCACCCTCCCTCAATAAGTACGAGCATACATGTAGTACACACAGACAAGCAAACATATACAAGTGCATGAAAAATAAAAATAAGTAGACTTTAAGAAAAAATACAAAGACCAACAGATTAGAGTAGAAAATAGGATCTGACTTTTTGCTTCCCACAAAAGGCATAATACTTTCATAGAAGATAGACACCACCTGTAATGGTTATTCACAGTTGTCAACTTGACTGTATCTGAAATGAGCTACAATCCAGAAATGGAGGTTCCACTTGATCCAAATCTTGAGGCAGGAAGACAATATGCCTTTGATCTGGATCCTGAGCCTGGAAGACACAGGCTTTTGATCTAGATTTTTGAGGCATAGTTACCATGCTTATAATGACCTCTAAAGAAAAGTAATTAAAGAAAAGCTTAATTCCAGGCATGGTGGTACATGCCTTTAATCCCAGGACTCAGGAGACAGAAGCATAAAGATCTCTGAGTTCACGGCTTGCCTGGTCTACAGAGCAAGTTCCAAAACAACCAAGCTTAGGCAGGGAAGGAAATCATCAAAAACAGAAAACTGGCAAAGATGTAATAGAGTAGGAGGGAGCCTCTTCCAGCTACAGTAAGCAGTGGAAATTGGCAGCTTTGGCCACATGATTCTGGCTTTAGAATCAAGGAAGGAACTTCCTTCTGCAGCTAAGGAAAGGCTATGAATATGTCAGACATGTCCCTGCATGAAGGCCCAGAGGCCATTGTATGAAGCTGTAGAGTAAAGCTTGGTTGCCTTGGAGACCCCATTACATTAGAGATGCCACAGCATGGGATACTTGCAGAGGAAAGTTGTTCTACAAGGAGTAGAACTAGACCAAGAGAAAAAAGTGGGTTGCAGTCAAAGAGGTTGGAGATCTAAAGAATATTTTAACATCTGACATAAAGAGTTTGGAATTTACCCAGCTGGTTTTTGGTGTGATTTCATAGTATTTCTTCACTATGCTCCCTTCCCTATGTTTTGGAAGGGAATGCATATCCTGTGTCATCATATGTTAGAGGTATGTGATCTGGTTTTGATTTTGATATTATAGGGGATTATAGTTAAGAGGTTGCATGATTCTCAGAAAAGACTTTGAACTTTGGACTTTTAAACATTGTTGAGACTGGAATAGATTAAGGGGACTTTTGAAGGTGGATGAAATGCATTTTGCATTGTTATGGCTATAAGCCTATGGGGGGGGGTCAGGAAGTGGAATGTGGTGATTTGAATAGGTTTGAATAGATTCATGCTTTCTAATGCTTGACAATAGGGAGTGGCACTATTAGGAGCTGTGGTCTTATTAAAGGAGTGATGGCCTTGTTAGAGGGACTGTGTCACTGTAAAGGCAGAGATTTGAGGTATAAAATGCTCAAACTATGCCCAATGTGAAACACATCCAGTCTTCTGGCTGCCTTCAGATCAATGTAGAACTCTCAGATCCTCCAGCACTGTGTAGACCTTCATGCTGCCATGCTTCCTGTGATGATGATAAGGGATTAAACCTCTGAAACTGTAAGTCAGTACCAATGAAATGTTTGTATTTATAAGAGTAGTCTTGGTCATAGTGTCTCTTCACAGCAATGGAAACCCTAGCTAAGACCCTACCTTAGGCTAAGAGGATGGCGGGGAAAGTTATTCCAAACAAATAGAACTAAGAAATAAACAGGCATAGCTATTCTAATAGCTGATATAATCTATTAAAAAAGAATTAGTTGGAAGAGATAAAGAAGGTCACTTCATACTCAAGAAGAAGATAATAATTTAAAATATACATACACTGAGTTTCATAAACCAAAAGCTGCTAGAGAAAAAGACAGATTACTTTCAAAAGATTGGTAGCACTTGACTTTCACTAAATGTCAATACCCACTTTCACTAAATATCTTTTATTCAACAAATTCAACTTAAGTATGGGGAAAAACAGGAACAAGCAACACCCAAATGATTACCCAGGAAGAAAATAAAAATCAGGGTTACAATTAATTAAATAAAAACTTGAAAAAAAATAATTGAGTTAATTTTGAAAAGTTAAACAAGATTGATAAATCTTGTTTAGCAAATAGAGAAGATCCAAATTAATATAAGTGGTGGTGAAAAGAAGACATCACAACAGGTACAAATGAAATGCAGACCATCATGTTTCATGCCATAAAAATCTATTCTCCATTAAATTAGAAAACAACATGGAATGGGAGAACTTATAGATGCATATGTCAAACTATAATTAAATCAGAAGAAATAAATAGTATGAGTAAATCTATACAGAAATGTCATTCAAGCAATAATAAAACTCTCAACCAGAAACAACTCAGGACCAGATGGTCTACCCAAACTTCAGAGGTAAAGCTAATGCTACTCAAATTATTATGTAAAAAAAGAAAAAAGAGCAAGGCTTTCAAATCTGAATAGCAAAACATGTGGAAATTTATTGTGATGAAAATATCTCTTACATTCTAAAAGACTTAAGCTTTTGCTGGACTTTACAACCAGGGTTAATAATAGACCTTGAGGTCACTTAAGACTGGAGTCCAGTTGTACTATGCCTTCAGTCTGTTTGTTTAAGCTGTCTTTAAGAGAAAGAACGTTTATAATTTTTTTTTTCTTAGAGCAGCAGCATTCTTTCTTTTTTTTCTAACATGTAAAGCACAAGAGTGGTGTGCCTTCATTGTTCTTTTAACTTTTTTTATTGAAAAGGAAAGTAAAAGCAGTTTATGATAAAATTAAAGATTTACATGGAAAATATTTCAGATAAACACGTTAAAATTGACAATTTTCATGGAAAATTAAAGAGGAAAGTGTACATGTAAAACATTGTTAAATTAATTGAAATATGGAGAAAGGCAGCACCAGGTACTGAGATATCCTGTGTTTAAGATCTCTGGGGGCGCAAACCACCAGGGTTCTGCCTGCACCTAGGACCTGGGCAGATAGGCAATTTGTCTATGTACCAGCCTGTCTTGGAGATCAACACAGGGAATGACTCCTCGCCACCATCTTCACTGCCTGCCGGAGCAGAAAGGCAGCACCAGGTACTGAGATATCCCAAGTTTAAGATCTCTGGGAATGCAAACTGCCGGAGGTCTGCCTGCTCCCAGGACCTGAGCAGATCAGCGGTTCATCTGTGTGCCAGCTGGCCATGGGTCCTGTGCCCTATGGGGTGATCAGCATTTGGAGGGACTTCCTGCCACCATCTTCGCTCCATGTCAGAGCAGTCAGGGAGCACCAGGTTCACTGAGACAACCCAAGTATAACATTGCTTGGGGCAAGACACAGCAGGGCTCCAACAGCACACAAGATGAAGGTAGCACATCAGCAATTTGTTCCAGGGGAAACCTGGTCATCCAGTGTTGTGGAAATAGCCTTACAGGCTCACAGGAAGTTCAAGCACCAGCCAGTGACAAGACCGAGTAGCACCAGTAAGAACTAGATAGCTAGAGGCAAATGTAGGAACGTTACTAACAGAAACCAAGGCAATATGGCAGCATCTGAACCCAATTCTCCAACAACAGCAAGTCCTGGATACCCCCAAAACACCAGAAAAACAAGATTTTGATTTAAAATCACTGGTCATGCTGAGTTGTATTCCATTGTGTAAATATACCACATTTTCTGTATCTATTCCTCTATAGAGGGACACCTGGGTTCTTTCCAGCTTCTGGCTATTATAAATAAGGCTGCTATGAACATAGTGGAGCATGTGTCTTTATTACATGCCCAGGAATCCTCTGGGTATATGCCCAGGAGTGGTATAGCAGGGTCTTCAGGAAGTGTCATGCCCAGTTTTCTGAGGAACCACCAGACTGATTTCCAGAGTGGTTATAAGATCAAGAGAGAGAGAGAAAGAGAGAGAGAGAGAGAGAGAGAGAGAGAGAGAGAGAGAGAGAGAGAGAGAGAGAGAGAACTGTGGGAGACCCCACCTTACTATCCTTGGGTTTCTCATATAATTAACTCATACAATCTAAGCTAATGTATACCTGTAATCTTTCATGTCCATAGCCCAAGAGTAAAGTATGTGTGTTATCATAATGTCACTAAACACTGACATAGACATTGAAAGGGGCAACTCCTACAGACTGTTGGAGGCAGTGTCAACTAATGCAACTATTTTGGAAATAAATCTGACAGGGTTTTTCTAAAAACTAGAGCTAGAACCTCTATAAGACCCCTTTGTGTACCCAAAGGACCTAACATACTACTGTAGAGATTCTTGTCTATTTATGGTCATTTGTTGTTCTGTTCACAATAGTTAGAAAATGGATCCAACCTACATGCCCATTAAGAGATGGATGAATAAGCAAAATATGATACATGTCCATAATGGAATTTTATTTAGTTATAACATAAAATGAGTTAATGAAAAATTTCAGGAAGTATATGGAACTAGAAAATAATTATACTAAGTGAGGTAATTCAGACTCAGAAAGATAAATACCACATATTTTTTCTCATATGTAGATTATACTTTCAACACTTCTGTTTTGCATGTTTACCTTGGAGTATAAGTAGAAGCCTGGCAACTAGAATGAGGCTACTAGGAAGTTCATTTAGAGAACTGGGATAGTAGACCATAGGAAAAGCGAAAGTAGGGAAGGTGAATACTGGGAATATAAATAAGCTGGGAGGACGATGGGAGTATAGGGAAATTCAAGGGCTAAGGAGAGTGTTTATCAAAAGGATACTTGTATGAAAGAGCCAAATAGGAACCTATTATCTTGGAATATGATTTAAACACTTTTAACTTGGGGTTATTAGTTCAAGTGGGGTTGGGGAAAGAAAGATAGGAAGCGGGTTAACTAAAATGTAGGATGTAGGAAAAAGTCTCGTAGAAACCCATTGGTTAAAAGTTAATTTCAAACCATAATTTAAAAAGACAGCAAGTTCTGATGCAAGTACCTTATATGGGTAGTCAATAATCAAAGCTGAGAAGAAATTACTATGAGGACATAGGGAACACAGGAGGTAAGGAGGCAGAAAGAACGTAACAGCTAGAGACTAGGCAAGAACCCTGGGAAATGTTGTCTTTTGGATATTACACAGCTATTGCACTCATAGTAGCTATAGTTACCAAAGCCTGCACAAGACCATTGCAGTCAAAATTCCAGCACAGATATGAAAGGGGCTCATGGCACCTTGTACATAGCTAGAGAGCTACTCAAAGTTGATGGCAGCTAAACAAAAAATAGTCATCTGGGGGGGGGGGAGCGGGATATGGCCACTTGGTAGGTTGCTCATGCTCCAGTAGATGACCTCACACCCACCTGTACATATGGCACTAACTGGAATATCTATATATACAACATAGATACAGTGTTTTTCAAGATAGGGTTTCTCTGTGGAGCCCTGGGTACCCTAGCATTAACTCCCTTTGTAGACCAGGATAGGTTGAAATTTGGCAATTTGCCTGCCTCTACCACCTGAGTTCTGGGATTAAAGGAATGTGCCACCACTACCTCACATGGGAAGACATAGACATAGATATAGACATAGACATAGACAGAAAATATTAAGATGGGGAGAGAGTCACGTTGAGAGAAGGATTAGAGTGAAGCTGGGGGACAGTTAATGGAGTGAGGAAGCCATCACAATACATTTTATATATGTAGAAAATGTTCAACATGTTCCATAATTCTTTATTGAAAACTGTTGGACCTAGCATTTTTTATATAAATTCAATTATTTAAGGATTTTAGAGAGATAATTTATCACATAATATTATATATGACCTAATATTTCACATAAAATATGCTATAATGTGATTGAATATTAATATTAAATAGATAAAAAACATATGTAGAATCAAAAAATCTCAGTTTTGGTAAAGTTTTGATTTTAATTGAGTTAAGAGTTTCATTTAGATTGATGGTTTAGATTGATGTTTAGATTGATGGTTCAGTGGTTAAGAGGACTGACTACTTTTTCAGAGGACCTATATTCAATTGCCAGCATCTACCTGTACGTGCAGCTAAAACCTGAATCTCCAGTTCCAGGGAACCCAGTGCCCTCTTCTGGATTCTGAAGGCACCAGGTAAGCATATGGCACAAAGACATACATTCAGACAAAGCATTCATACACATAACATAAAAATAAATAAATCTTTTTAAGGGAGTTATATAAAGCACTTTGAATAAAAGAAAATCATCTCTGGAGGGACCCAGAATCTAGGTTTGGACTACTTTGTATGACTCTATCAGTTTAACTCCACCCTCTGGAAGAGACATAGATGCAATAAATTAAGAGGATAAGTTCTCTTAGGATCCTTGAAACTCTTATGGGAAGGGAATTAGATACCTTTTAATGAGTGAGGAGTAAGTGGCCTTATTGTAAAAAGATTGCTTCTAACAGAGAGCTAGTCTCTAATATACCTATTAATGTTGGAGTGGAGCACCAGGCTTGTCACTACCATTCTTTCCTCCAGGACCTGACCAGTAAGGGCAGTTCAATGGCCAGGATGTGCGTCTCCCTTGGGAATATATATATATATATATATATATATATATTGAAAGATATATATTTATTGAAAGATATATATATATCTTTATTGAAATACTAAAAAAACTATTTCCATAACTACAAACTTGCCCAAATCAATAAAACTCTAGTTTCTATTTGACCAACTACATATTTATGGATAAGTATCATAAATAATATATACAGAAGAATTCTCCTATTCAAGATTATATTATGAAAATATTCTTTTGTAGAGGCTACTTTATAGGCACTATAGTAAAAACGTTGTTTTGAAAAACAATGTTCTCCTGAACCAGCTAACTCCAAACCAGACAAGACTTTCAGTAGAGGGATTGGGATACCAACCTAGGTACAAAACTTTCAACCTATAATTTGTTCTGCCAGTATTATGTGCAGGGTAAAAGTAGCATGGAAATTGTGGGGGTAGCGAACTAATTACTGGTTCTGCTTGAGACCCAGGCCACTAGAGGAAGCCTCATCCCTGACACTGTCTGGAGGACTAGAAACCAGAAGCTGGAACACCCAGAGACCTAGGATAGAACTAAACAGGACTGGCAGGAAAAAAAGTCAATGAAATGATGCCTATTGATATTCTGCTAATAATCTGCTATACTCATAGACTGGTGGCTAACCAGTCATCAGAGGTTTCATCCAGCAACTTATGGAAACAGATGCAGAGAGCCACAGCCAAACGTTAGGCAGAGTTGGTGAAAATCCCGCTGAAGAGGGAAGGATAGTAGGAGTCATAGAAAAATGGATACAAAAAGAAAACCCAGAGAAACAATTAACCTGGACTCATAGGAGCTCTCTGAGACTGAACCAATAATCTGGAAGCCTGAATGGGCCTAATCTAGGCCCTTTGAATATATGTTACAGTTGTGGAGCTTTTTTTTTTTTTTTTTTTTTTTTTTTTTTTTTTTTTTTTTTTTTTTTTTTTTTTTTGTGGGACTTTTGTTTTGTGTAACCAAGGCAGCAGAGACTGTTTCTGATACTTTTTCCAACTTTTGGGATCTAACAGGTTGCCTTGTCCAGCCTTAACATGAGGGAGGTGCTTAATCTCATTGTGACTTTTTATACCAAGCTTGGTTGATATCCCTTGAAAATTTGTCCTTTTCTGGAGGGAAATGGAGTAGGGATTGATGGGGAGGTGTGGGAGGACACTTGGGAGGAGAGGAGGGAAAGGAAACTGTGGTCAGGATATAATATATAAGGGAATAAATTAATAAAAAAAAACCCAGACAAACAATGCTCTGAAAAATAATGGAACCTGCTCATTGGAACTACATAGATTATGAGATTAGATAGTGATGATAGATAGACTATAACATAATTACACTGAAAAATACTGGTTTCAGTGGGTTGTATAGTTCAAAGAGCAAAATGTAGAGCTATAGTATATATATTTTTCCTGGCTTGATATGATTGCTGGGTGGTGTAGAGCAGAGTTGACTTTGATGAAGGAAATATTTAGAACAAAGTAACAGCTAGCTAATGGTGATGGGGTTAACCATGCCTAGTAGAACAGATAGGGTGATAGGATGCCTACTTGGAATTCAATCACTCTCCTCACTCCTCATTGCATATAATCATAGATGGCGTGAGTCATGGAAGGAAGGTCAATTATAGATGGCATTCAGTTACAGTCTCCCTGAGAAAATCATCCAAAATGGAGTGGCACTTTGCCATGATATAGCTGCTTGGAGTTCACCTATACGTTTGTTGTGATATAGCTGCTTGGAGTTCACCTATACATTTGTTATCGGCATGATCCTGTAAGTAAACTGTTAGGGCTACATTTATGTTTTAAGTTTTCATGACTGTGTTTATAAACAAACATGCCTCTAACCCATAAGCTCCACTCACCCAAAGACAGATAACTTCCTAGAATGTTGGGGACTGTTGTTCTTGTAAGACAACAAGCCCTGTATTATCATTTCTATAAAGAAGGTTGGTTGCCCAAACTGCACAGGATGTGCTTGATAAAATATGTAATACAAATCAAACATTTGTTGTGAATAAGTCAAAAATTGATTTTAAAACAATTCTGATATATAAAGAGTTATGCCTTTTATTAAAGATAAAAGCATATTTGCAAGCTACTGAGATGGATTTGCTTGTTTACTATGATATAATTAAACTGTATGTGAAAAATGGTTACTACCTGATAACACCACTCTATTTAGTGGTAAGAACATGGAAGATTGGAGCCTAAAAATGAGACAGAAACTAAAGTCTCATGTAATAGTCAATTTTATTTGGGGAATGAGACAATTTCTATTCAGAGGGCATCATGAGGGTTAAGCAAGGTCATGTGAGCAAAGTTCATTAGAGTTTAAATTGTACACAGGCAAGGTCACATGAGTTTAGGGTGTACACACACATGTGGAAAACTAATAATTGAAAATATCATTCTGAATAATAATGGGCAATATGGTGAGTTATCTATAGCAAAGCCCACTCCTATTTACTACAGCCGGGAGGGAACACCAAAGCACATCCAAGAACAAATCCATGTTACAGGGAACAAGAGATTATAAGACTCTTGTCATATTTACTGGGAGTTTTCTCAGAAGATCTCAGGAATCTCCTCATGTAACTTCATTCATGGATCATGTTCTCACACCTAATTTTTAGACTTGGTCAGTAATTTGATTTTTCTATTGGCAGTCTGAAAATGCCATTCATATGAGTAACACAAAATGGCATGGACATATTTAGTACCATTTCAGAAAATTTTGAAAAATTTTCTGTCCTAATTACAAAATAAAATTAATGTAAGGGCTGGAGAGATGGCTCATCGGTTAAGAGCACTGACTGCTCTTCACGAGGTCCTGAGTTCAATTCCCAGCAACCACATGATGGCTCACAACCCTCTGTAATGAGATCTGATGCTCTCTTCCGGGGTGTCTGAAGACAGCTACAATGTACTTACATAATAAATAAATAAACCTTTAAAAAAATTAATGTAAACATTGTTTAGCGCAATGGAAACCAACTCTTTAAACAGCAACTGTAAGAATAAAATATTCTGGGGATGAAGAGACTGCTCTGTAGTTACAAGCCATTGCTGCTTTCTCTGAGTACCTGAGTTCAGTTCCCATCGATCACATAGGATGGCTCAGAGCCATCTGTAGTTCCATCTCCAGGGGATCTGTCACTCTCTTCGGGTTTCATCAAGCATCTTTTGTCTGAGATGTGGAGGTGGTTCAACATATGCAAGTCAATACATATTATAAAACACACAAATGGACTTAAAGGCAAAAATCATATGATTGTCTCAATAGATACAGAAAAGGCCTTTAACAAAATCCATCAAAAATCAATATAACAAAAGCTATACATGAGTAATTCATAGACAAATTTACCCTAAATGGAGAAATACTTAAAGCAATCTCATTGAAACCATAAATGAAATAGTGTTGATATCCACTATCCTTCTTCTGTAGTGTCTGAAGACAACTACAGTGTACTTACATATAATAAATAAATAAACAAATCTAAAAACAGAAACTTCTAGAAATAAGCAATTTCAACAATGTGGGATGATACAGAAATAATTTTATATATCAATAACTTTTTATGTACCAATAACAACATGCAAAGAAGATCATTATGGACACACTCCAATTCACACTATCCTCAAAGAAAATGAAACAGCTAGGAATAAACCTATATTCTAAGATCAGTAATTGACAAATGGGACCTCATAAAGTTGTAAAACTTCTGTAAGGCAACAGACACTATCAATAGGACAAAATGGCAACCAAGAGATTGGGAGAAGATCTTTATCAATACTACATCCAATAGAGGCCTAATATCCAATATATACAAAGAACTCAAGAAGTTAGACTCCAAAGAACCAAATAACCCTATTAAAAATGGGGTACAAAGCTAAACAAAGAATTCTCAGTTGAGGAATAGCATCCTTAGTCATCAATGAAATGCACATCAAAACAACCCTGAGATTCCACCTTACACCATTCAGAATGGCTAAGATCAAAAACTCAGGTAATGGCTGGAGAGATGGCTCAGCAGTTAAGAGCTCTGACTGCTCTTCTAGCAGTCCTGAGTTCAATTCCCAGCAACCATATGGTGGCTCACCACCATCTGTAATGGGATCTGACGCCCTCTTCTGGTGTGCCTGAAGACAACTAAAGAAGACATCTCACTTCTTCTACTTTCTAGAAGTTTCTATATTCCTTAGCTCTGATTGCTTCCTGTATCTCTAAAGCAGATTATTTCCATCAAGCTTTCATCTTAGAAGGATCTAGGTAATTACCTGGAACTCACTCAGCTGAACAGGATGACCTTCAGATCCCAGCTACAGTGTACTCATATAAATAAAATAAATCTAAAAAAAAAAAAATACCACCCCCCCCCACACACACATACAGGTGACATCAGATGCTGGTGAGAATGTGGAGAAAGAAAAACACTCCTCCATTGTTGATGGGATTGTAGGCTGGTACAACCACCATAGAAATCAATCTAGCAGTTCCTCAGAAAATTGGACATAGTACTACCTGAAGACCCAGCTATACCACTCCTGGGCATATACCCAAAACATCTTTATAACAGCCAGAAGGAACCCAGCTTCAACAGAGGAATGGATACAGAAAATGTGGTACATTTACACAATGAAGTACTTACTACTCAGCTATTAAAAACAATGACTTCATGAAATTCTTAGACAAATGGGTGAAACCAGAAAATATCATCCTGAGTAAGGTAACCCAATCACAAAAGAACTCAATGGTATGCACTCATTAATAAATGGATATTAGCTCCAAAACTTGGAATACCTAAGATACAATTCACAGACCAAATGAGGCTCAAGAAGAAGGAAGACTAAAGTGTGGATGCTTCAGTCCTCCTTAGAAGGGGTAACAAGATACTCAGAGGGGGAAATACAAAGTGTGGAGCAGAGACAGAAAGGCCATCCAGCAACTGCCCCACCTTGGGACCCCATCCCATATACATATACATCCCATATATCTAGGTAATCTAGGTGATTACCTAGAACTCACTCAGCCAAACAGGATGACCTTCAGATCCCAACATTTCTAATGCAATAGCATCTCCAAAGTCCTCTGCCAGATAAGAGGGTATGTTTACAGGGTTTGGAACAAGGCTGTGGACTTCTTTGGACACATTATTCACTCTTCTGTAGCTGTCCACTTCCTAGCAATACAACCATTTTACTTCTATCAGCTTCTACCTTGAACTAGAGCAAATGACTGATGGAAATAATTGCTCTCTAGCCTCTCCCCATTTTCTCCAATTCCGTTCCTTACATCAAATATGCTTGGAAGCCCTATTCTTGGGCAATTATATAATGTACTTTCAAACCTCTTACAACCTGAATTTGGCTTTTCGGGATAAAAATCTCTTGTCTTATGTAAGATTAACCATTTTACCTCCATTCTTTAAGTATTTTGCCTTTTAGCTGACACATAATAATTATACATATTTGTTGACTACACTGACTGCATGGAGTAAATGTCTATAATGGCCAACACTCTTCACCTTTGCTGCTCATCCCTTTGCTTTTATTTAAGATACCTCTATCACTTAGATTTTTATCACTGAGTTTCAAACACCTCTGCTTCCTTACCATTTTTTCCATCCATTAAAAAAAAAAATTAAAGACATTTTATTTTGAGTAAGGTGATATATTTTGAATTTAAACTATTGAACATACAAATATGAGGGGTGTGAGATGCAAACTAGGGACATCAGGATAGAACTTAAGGGATCACATTGAAGGGAGTTCTCAGATGTCTCTCTGTCCCATGTACCTTGAGCTCTGTGGAGCCGATAATCTAAAACCATCAAAAAGGATACTGAAAAGAAAAAAGTGTTTTAGCAACCTTTTTCTTTCTAGTCAAAGGAACAGGAAAGGAAGTAAACAACCGTAACGGAGTAGGATAAAATCCTTTGTAACAGTAATGTTCTATCTTAATAGTGACATTTTGGACATGGTTCATTTCCTAAAGGTCCATATGCTAAAAACTTGGTCTTTCATAGGACTGCTATGGTAATGGAGCCTTAAGAGGTGAGCCAAGCAAAAAGTAAATATGACACAAGATTTCTATACTCATAGATGGATTGACTGACTTTGATTTCATAAAGTAGCTAGGTTGCTGTTATTAAGCAAGGCTTGGCCTCTTCAGCAGTCAGTTATTTCTCTTTCAGCTTTTCTGACACTGTGATTGCTGTCAGAACTGCAAGTCAAACAGAACCTCATATAATGTCTTTAGAGATAGTGTGGGGGATCTGAACTTTGCATCCTTTATGTAGAGGTCCTGGGTTGCCAGAATGTTGCCAGTGGGGACTGGATGAGATTTCCCAGCAAACACAAGGACCCTCCTTCTCCCAACTACCAAATACAAGAATTATCTCAGTTAGGGGAGAAGGTGAAAGGGTTTGAACAAACCCATAGAGCATCCTGATGAATACCACACATGAAATAGACCTATACTAACTTGTCTAAGAGAACAGAACCAAAAAGACAAATTTGATGCAATTTTCAGAATATTTATATTTACCAAGTCATACACGAGTCAGATCAAAAGAACATTAGAAAACTCTAAAAATTAAATTTTCTACGAATAATTTTGATTCCATCTGTGCATCTAGCACTAACTTTTCTTTTGAGGTTTAGAATCATCCATCTGGTATCTTTGGGTAAGTGCCAAGGACCAGCCTAGGCTTGGAGAGGGGTTCTGAAAAAGAGAGGTCTGGGAGTGGCAAAAAGAATGACTTGAAATCAGTCGTGGGGTACAAGCTGATAGACTTGTGTTATGCTCAAGACAGTTCTCCAGAGATCTCCAGATAGCTCATCCAGATAGCTCAGCTCTCTCAGACCAAAACTCACCCCTTTATTTGCATATAAATTCAGTCCTTTATTCCAGGTTTCCTTTGGATTATCCCATAAATCAGCATTTTTTTTCCTCAGCCCCTTTACTCCTAGCAAAAGATACAAGCACACTTTTCTTAACATTTTAAAAGATTTCAGAGATCTGCTCGCCTTTGTAAGCACAAACAATAATCTAGCTGGTGAGATCAGACTCGAAGATCACCTCTCCCACCACACCTTAGCCTAAATTCCCTGTCTAAGGCTGACCTTGAACTGAGGAATCTACCTGCCTTTGTATCTTTCTGACATGCAGGCTCATGGTGCAGCTGCCTCTGTTCTTTTAGGTCCATGAAATCCCTCATATAATTCATATCATATCCATATATTTTGTATAGTTGAGAAATACTTTTTATACAATTTTGAACTCATATTTTCAGAGTTCTCTCCCACAGACTTAAGGGCTGTTCTGAAGGTCAGTGTTTACTATTTTTTCCTAAGGACACAGACACACCCTTCCCTCCTGGACTTATGCTGTCTCTGATTATCATGGAGTCATTGCCTTGGCAGAGGATTTTGTGTGTGTGTGTGTGTGTGTGTGTGTGTGTGTGTGTGTGCGCGCGCGCGTGCGCACGCTCACACTCAGCAACTGCCAACATTCGTGGAGGCCCACACACTGCTGGCTCTATTCCAGGGATGGGAACCATGTCATACTATCCCTTTCATATATATGGAGAGAGAGAGAGAGAGAGAGAGAGAGAGAGAGAGAGAGAGAGAGAGAGAGAGAGAGAGTCAGTCCCCATGTATTGAGGATGAATGATTTTGAGTTGCTTTCTTGGGTCTTCATTTCTGTCATTCTTTAAGAGGCTAATGTTTTTACTGAGCTGACTCACTGGAGACACATTCTACAAGGATGCTTGGCAGGCTAGCTATATATAATACATGCTCCAAAAACATTAAGAATAGATACTGGGCCGGGTGGTGGTGGTGCACACCTGTAATCCCAGCACTCTGGGAGGCAGAGGCAGGCAGGTTTCTGAGTTTGAGGCCAGCCTGGTCTACAGAGTGAGTTCTAGGACAGCCAGAACTATACAGAGAAACCCTGTCTTGAAAAAAACCAAATCCAAAAAAAAAAAAAAAAAACCCCAAAAATAAATAAAATAAATAAATAAATAAGAATAGATGCTGGTCTGTGCACCCATTTTCTAGTCTCCAAGAGGATCCAGGTTGGATTCCCTCACCCCATTCCTTGGCCCACCAAGTCCCCTGAGGCACACCCAGATGTCTTAAACTATGTGCTATCCCCTGGGCTCCACTGTATCATAAACATCCAAGTTATATCCCCCCATCATCCTGCCCACTGAGTACACCAGGGCACGCCCAACAGTCATGAGCCTCATCCTGCAGCCCCACCTCCCCAAGCATCATGTCCATCAAACACTCAACTAGCCTTTACCAGGCCTGCTAAACTAGGAAGAAACAGGCTTGACCCATCCCATTGCTCCCAGGCTCCAGCCCACCATGTCTCCTGGGGCACATTCAGCTGCTCTGAGTCATGAAGCATTTCTTAAATTCTACTGTTCAGCCCAAGGCTGCTTACAGGAGGCCTGCTGTACCAGAAACATACAGGTAAAGCCAGACTTCCTGATATCTGCTATACCAGGAACATTCAAGAACAACCATATGGCTAAAGTCCAGCTTAAGAACACAATCAACTTGTGCCAGAGAAGGAAACTTCAGAGCACACCTAATCTACAAGCCCTAGATATCATAAGACAACCAAAGTACAAGATAATCTTCTTAGGAGAGCCGGGCAATGGTGGCACATGCCTTTAGTTCCAACACTTGGGAGGCAGAGGCAGGCAGATTTCTGAGTTCAAGGCCAGCCTAGTCTACAGAGTGAGTTCCAGGACAGAACAACAGTACAATTGGGCCAGAAAAGAAATCCTCCCACCACTTAGTAATCAAAACACTAAATCTACAGAACAAAGAAAGAATTTGTCTTAGTTATGGTTTTACTGCTGTAAAGAGACACTATGACCAAGGCAACTCTTATGATGGATAACATTAAAATGGGGCTGGCTTACAAGTTCAGACAAGATTACAGGCTACACAGAGAAACCCTGTCTCAAAATGCCAGGAGCCATTCTCATAGAGATCTCAAAACCACCTCCTCTCAGCCATTTCTAGCTTGCTTTCTCTAGGCTGCCTTTAGAAGGAAATGTACTAGTTTAAAGATTAACCAAGTAAGCTAGATGGTCAGTACATACAGAGCTCACCCGAGTGGGCTCGAACAAATGAAGCTCACCTGTGGTTAGGTTACCATAGCAACTTCTTTCCACTTCACCTCCTCATGATCAAAATATGATGCCAAGTTTCTACTCCATCTGCCAAATCTTCCCTGACCCTGAGAGACAATTCTGAGAAACTGTTCCTGAAGAATGATGCTAGTCCCCTGAGATTGTTCCCCAAATACAATGACTTTCCCCCTTCACCCCTCCCCACACCTGCTTGTTTGCCTTTATAACCCCTTGTGTGAAAATTAAAGTTTGACAGCTTGATCGGAATACTGACTTGCTGTCTGCCTCTTTGTGTTTCTTGCCCCCGCCCCCTCGCCCTTTTCTTAGGTAGCTTCAGGAACCCTGTTGACTGTCCTGCGGGTCCGGACATTGAAAAACTAAAAAACAAAAAGAAACAAAAAACAACAACAACAAAAAGATAATCTTCTTAAACCCAACCTTATAAAGACAATATAGGCCATAAAAGAAAAGTTAAATAAATTGCTTAAATAAATACAGGAAAATACAATCAAACAAGCCTTTAAAGAATAAACAAATAAATCCCTTAAAGATACATAGGAAGATACAATAAACAAGTGATGGAAAGGAATAAAAGTGTTCAAGACCTGAAATAGATACATCAGTCAAAAAATGTAAATCTGAAAAATTCCTGACATAAAACATCTAGTAAACCTGAGAAAATGAAGAAACTTAAGAATAATATAAATTAGAAGAATGTGAAGAATTCTAGCTCCAAGGAACAAAAAGCATTTTCAACAAAATTACAGATGAAAATCTTTCCAACCTAAAGACATGCCTATAAACATAAAAGAAGCTTACAGAACACCAGTTAGATTGGACGAGAAAAGAAATCCTCCCACCACTTAGTAATCAAAACACTAAATCTACAGAACAAAGAAAGAACTTGTCTTAGTTATGGTTTTACTGCTGTAAAGAGACACTATGACCGAGGCAACTCTTATGATGGATAACATTAAAGTGGGGCTGGCTTACAGGTTCAGAGGTTCAGTCCATTATCATCAAGGTGGGAGCAAGGCAGACATGGGACTGGAGGAGCTTCATCTAAAGGCAGACAGAAAACTAGCTCCCAGGTGGTTAGGAGGAGGGTCTCATTGCCCACCCCCACAGTGGCATAAAAACAGACAAGTTGGTCAGTAGAACTGAATCAAAGACCCAGAAAGAACAATAAACATACACAGCTATAGAAATCTGATTTTTATCAAAGAAGCCAAAACCACATAAAGGGAAAAACAACAACCACAACAAAAAACACCAAAGGCTCTAGCACTATCACCAACATTAATTAATGGGACCTCATGAAACTGAGATGCTTTTCAAGGTAAAGAACACCATCAACGGCACCTACAGAGTGGGAAAAGATCTTCTTCACTACCCCTACATCTATCATAGAGCATGCAGGGGCTGGACCTAGGCCCACTACACATTTATAGCTTGTTCTTCATGGTCCCCTAAGATTGGAGTGGGAATTATCTCTGACTCTGTTGTCTGCCACTGGATCCTGTTCTAGCTGAACTGACTGGTCAGGCCTCAGTTGGAGAGAATCTACTTAGGCCTGCTTCAACTGGATGTCCCAGGTTGGAGTGACAACCAAGGGCTCCTTCTCCTCTTCTTGAGAAGAAAGGAAGTGAGTAATTGGATTTATAAAGGACTGGGAGGAGAAGAGGGAAGAGGGCCACAGTAGGGATGTAAAGTGAATAAATTAATGAAGGGAAAAAAAAATAGATGCTGCCAGGCTGTAGTTGCCATGGTGGCCCAGTGATGTCTGTAAAAATGATATTTTACAGACAGAGGTGGAAAAGAAATGCCTCCTGGGAAGTACGGAACTCTCTGGAAGCTGTGGAAGCTGATAATCTCTCCTGGCAATTTACTATACTCTCTTACTTTCTTGCTATTTAAGATGAGCCCTTAGTTCCCAAGTAGCAGTTTGCCTTGACTTCCTCCTTTTCTCTCTTCACCGGGATTCCTAAGGCCTGGCTGATAATCCGGTCTTTGAAGGCGACTCACTGACCGCCAACCCCCGTTTTAGAATTTCAGTGCCTTGCCTCATAGTTGTTTACATAATTACTACCTTCCAACTACATGCAGGTTTTTATGGCTGTGCATATGTATATGAGGATGGCTCGGGCACTCTGGTACTGAAAGCATTGATTTACTCAGGAAGTTTTGTTTCACAAGATAGAAGGCTAAATGTTAGATAAGGATTTCTCACAAGAACTTGTTAAGACCCAGGTGGTATAAGAAACTTCAAACTCTTTGAAGGTTTACTGTAAACTATGAGTGACTCTGTATTCTAATCAGGAAGTTTGATGGCATCTGTAAATTGATCCTCTGTATCTGTTTCTTGAGAAACTTTGTTCCTGATGTTGCATTTCCTTGTACCAAATGGCTATGATAATTGTGCCTGCCCCACTGGCTACATTTTTTGAAATGGTAATATCAACTCTTCCTGTATAAAAATCCTTGCCTTATAGCTCCAAAATACATTCAGTTCAAACCGCCTCTGTGTGTGCGTGGTTTGTTCTGTCTGTCATCTCAGCCGGACCTGTGCCTTCCTGGACCAGAGGACCCTGGATATCCCTAAGCAGACCCACGGTCTGTAACAGTAGTGGTGGAGACCCTTAATCCCAGGACTTCAGATGCAGAGGCACAGGAACTGTTTGAGTTCCAGGCCAGACTGGTCTATAGAGCATGTTCAAGGATAGCAAAGACTACACTGATACTTTTCTTCCAAAGGAATCTGTACCTCCATAACTCAGCATTTGCCCGCTTGCTAGAGATTCCGAGCCTCTATAGAAGGCAGAGTCTTCTTCCTTACTAGTCTTTATTCTATGGACTTGTTAGAACACAGTTCAAGAATAGAATCTTGTGAGAATTCTGAGCGTGAGAAAACTCCAAAAACATTAAGACATCATGTCTGGCCATCTTGATGTCTGGTGACATCAGTTTCTTCAAAAGAGAATTGTTCTAGGAATGTGGTTTCCTGTTCCTCCCAGGTGTAGCAGATGAGAGTGGGTTTACTTCAGCTTACTCATTACAATTCTCTCTATGGAAAAGCATGCCTTTGCCACCTGGCTTGTCCTTGTGATTGCCTCCTCCTCCTCCTCCTCCTCCTTTACAGACAGGATTTCTCTGTGTAGACTTAGCTATTATGGAACTCACTTTCGACCAGGCTGGCCCTGCATCCATAGAGATGCATCTGCCTGTGCCTCAAAATTACTGGGATTAAAGGCAAGAAAAACAACCACCTGGCTCAGGTAATTCTTCTTAAACCTCAGAATACAAATTGTCTAATGCTCTGGATAAACTTGGCGTCTGCATGAGAATTTAGTTTGCCTCAGTTTTTAGGCCCCACTGTCCCAGATTCATGTGACCAATTAGAGCAGTAAGCATTTTGAATGACTGAAGCATCATAGTCAGTGCAACTTGAAAATATCAATCTCAAATACTGAGAATACCTTAGGATTATTGGTGACCTTTGAGTTAATGGAGCTGACTTATATCCGAGATGGAAGCTGTTTCATTTCAGACTCCTTTTCCTAAAAGTAAAATCTAAAAGTAGCACTTCTATCCAACCTGCTTTCTCCTACATGATTTTGTACTGTGTAGACAACTAGTGGAAATTAATAACATATTCTGAGAAATCAAGTGGTATTTCAACAGATGTTTGTTCTAAATTTCTCTCCAGATGAATTAAAAACAAAAATTCAACTAACAATGATCACGCTGTCCTCATTTCAAGCACACAAAGAATTAAATGTTATGAAATATGCCAACCAGTTTTACTATGCTCTTAACCTGCAGAAAAATGGTTGGCAATTAGTGTTACATTAGAATTGTCACAGCTAAGCAATTTATAAATCAGTAGGAGGACTTTAACTGATTTTCTGCTACATGCACACACTGAGCATGCAGTTAACGTAATACATAGGAATTAAAATTACAATTGAAGTGTCAGACAGTAAGTGAAAAGTTTTAATGTTCTGTCTAGTGAGAGCTAATAGCTAGTTTATGAAGAATATACTGAACAGAAGTCTTATCTGTGGCCAGGACTATACAGTTGTTCTTCGTTATAGAAACATTACTTAAGTGAGACCAAAAGGGAAACTATATTTGAGATCATGCAAGAATCTGCACATTTTCCCCGCTGTGGCAGTCAATCTGAAATTTTGCTGTCAAGTGAACTTGTACACAACAAATGATCCTAATAAGATTAACTCCTCTTAATATCTTACACTATTGTGAAAGGAATTCACTTCCATTTAGAAACTAAAAGACAGAAAATTCAAGCCTGATAACTTTATAAAATAAATCCACAGTGCCAGCAAAAAATGTTGAGTGGCTATCCGGGCGAAATTAGGTTGGTGGGCTTTCTCTAGCTCTGTGGTCATCCTATGAGTCACTCTAGAAAATGAGCACTGTCTTGACTGAAGCTGTCACTGCTGGTTTGGTACTTCACTCTTTCCCCAGTAACAGGAGACACTGCACCCTTTGCCATGAAATGGTTAAACTGTCCAATCATGATTTGGGGTGGCTTCTCACTTAGGATGTGGGAGATCCCATGGAGACTCCTCACATGGGGACTGAAATGAACTTCATCTGAGCCTACCTGCTCTTTCGTCTATTGTTATTGTGAGGCTATATTCATGCTAGCTCATTGAGAGGCATAGGAAGCAGTTGTGAGTTAACTCAAGCCAAGTCCAGCACAAGTTAGCTAACTTCAAGGCCTATCAGCAAACTAAATGCTCCCTTTGCCTCATTTGTTCTGTGTGCTTTGGGGTCATCCTTTTCTGTCTTTCAGTCATTTGTGAAATGAAGGATGTAACTGAGAGTATTAAAGTTCACTCCATACTGAAGGGACTCAGATAATTAAAGGCCTAGAAGTTGGGGCAACACCTCAGCTAGTGCTAGAGATGTGCTAATACTTTCTTTTCAGGGATACTGCCATCAAGGTGCTCAGCTATAAAAGCCTGAAAAGCCTGGGCCACAAAATGTGCTGAAAGTTCCCCAATGACATCTGTTTTTCTCTGCTTTTGAATTTTGGAGACTAAGTTTTTCTCATAGACTAGACTGGAATAATCTTGTCTCAACCTGTTGTGTGATAAGACTTTTCCAGGGGACAGACATACACATCACACATGCCACACCCACCCACCTCCATCATGTGCACACATATACACTATACACACACATACATGCAGGCACCATATACACCTATTCACTCCAGAAAGTGAAATCCACAACAGACTAATATATACAACTTGGCTAACCAATGAGTTTTTTTGAGGTTTTAAAAGGAGTTTGGGTAAGGGGGTTACCTATAAGAGGGATGACTCAAAAGCAGCTTTATAATTGAGAAATTGCAAACTTGAAACTACATCTTGTAGGCAGGTAGTCGTCCTGTGATTAAGTTAGCAATCCTTCTAGGCTCCGCCCAACAATTACCTAGCAACAGCCAGGTAGGGGCCTGGCTTGCTATAAAAGGACTGCTTGTCCCCTTCCCCTCCTCTCTGCCCCACTCCATGTGTTCCTGCTGGTCTCTTCCTTCTTTCTCTCTCTTTTCTCTTTCTGTCCCTCTGTCCCCTTTCCCACACTCCCTTCTCACCCCCCTTCTCATGCCTCCAAACAAACTTCATTTTATAGTAGATCCATGATCCTACGGCTGGTACCTCAGGAGGGGTGGGGGTGCCTCCACATGGACCTGCTGAGGCGCCCCTCCCACCACATCATGCCAGTGCATTACAAAATATATCATCTTCTCCTTTGTATCTTGGTTGGTCAAAGTCTACTTGCCAAGGTAGCAAGGGGCCTTTGCAAACCTTCCCAGATTCTGCTTTTGCAGACATGAAAATGCAGACTTGTGTTTACCTCCGAAGTTTCCTGAGTAGCCCCTCTTTCATGGAGGGGGTGTTTTAATTTAGAGAAAACTGAGAAGCAAGTCTCCCAAGTGAAGACTCCTATATGCAGCACCACACTTCCCCAAAAGCTCATTATCTACTGGCTTAACCCTGAACAAATAAGCAAAGTCAGAAGACGGAACAGGAGAAAACAGCTTTTAATTTTAAATACTAATACATTTCCAGGCTGTTCTGCAAAGAAAAATCATGTTACATTAGTTTAAAACTATGCATTAAGTATATTTCTTTAAACTCTAATTTTTACAAACACATAATGAAAGAAATATATATTTTATAAATATCTATTCAGAACAGGAATTATGAAGTGTTCAAAATATCAGGCCAAGATTTTTCCTCTGTAAATATATAAAATTCCCATATACTTCATATGAATTCCTCTTCAAGAGCAAAAAATTTCCTCTTATAAAGGCCAACTCAGTTTTCAGACACAATCAAAAGTAATAATATAAAAAATGGAAAAGTTCTGTACAAGGGAATACAGATAGCATACAGGTAAGTTCAATTACCATACATGCCATTTGTGTTTTAAAAATGTTTTATAAAAACTGCCACTTAAAACAAATGTGAGTGAGAATCTTTCCCTGGCTGTGGAAAATACATAAATTATCACCCTACCCGTTGGGTGATGAGGCTCTCACTCAAGGAGCTGGGGAAAAGGAGCCTCCAAATATGTTCCCTGAGGAGGGACCCGAGCCAAGAGAGGGAACCCCCTCTTCTCTGGCAGGAGTTTTATCTAGTGGGCCATTCATTGTTATTTCCCTTAACTTAGGAATATTCTTTGGGGGTCAAAATATGACTGAGGGGTGATCAGATTACAGAAGCAACTAATAGGTCTCTTCTTGGTTGCTTGGTAATCAAACTCTAGAAGCCTGATTTATTACCAATACCAGAGAAGAACCCAGCCGGCTGTCCCAGTGTGTACCCCAAGACTGTCCCTTTGTCTTCCCTCTTCCGGTCTGAGCTGCACTGTGGCTGCTGCATGTTTTCCACTACTGCCTCTTCTGACACTTCTTCTGGAAAGAACTCTTGAGGAAAGTACGATACACAGGGTCATCCACATACTCATTCTTGAGCCTGGAGCTTAGCACTCTTTGCCTCTTCCTCTCCCCTTGGATTACATCTGCCCCATAAAATGTGTCTTCAAATCGCATGTCGGAGGCTGTGGACTAAATGGAGAAATATATTATTGAGTACAGAAACACTAGTCACAGATCTAGGGAACAGAGTCTAAGATCTATCACAGGGTAGAAGGAACCTACCACAGAGTACTCTTCCTCATCAGCTAGGTCTCACCCATACCACATGGCAGAGATATGTAGTTCTATTTAGTCCCTTTTTTTTTTTTTACCCTGACTGAGGGAGCTTCCCCAAACAAAAGCAAAATTAAAGTCTTCTCATATTGAGTCTGCTGTAAATGAAAACTCCTAAAAAGAAGCTATGTCTATAGAAACTGATTGAATAATTAGAATTGAGGAAGTATTGGGGTGAGATTAAAATGATCCAGGCCTAAGAGCTCATCACTAGCTCTAGCCCCTCAGAATGACTTCCCATGCCTTCCCAATTCTGTGCTGCAAGTAACATTTTGTGACTCAAAGATAAAAAAATTTTGGACTCCATTAACTTAGCACACTACTAGCTCCCACCAACCACAAAGCTAATGATGTTACCAGATAGCATTTTGGGCCTACCTATAGCAAAGCTTCCCTAATCTTGCTATAGTGGCCTCTCTGATGTACCCACTGAGGTATTTTAAACTCACTGAGGTATTTAGACTTTCTTTGTCCTATAAAACTATAAGACCTCATGAATGGCTTCCATGTTGGAATATGAAATTTAGATGTCCTAAATCTATGTTCTTTAGTCATAGTCACATTCCTTTAGAATAGGAGCTGAAAATTTTACATTAACACTTTGCTTAGTTACTATCTCTACTTGGCTTCTGTGCCAACAGGTTTGTCTTATTGGGGGGTGGGGCTGTCAGCACTCATTCCTAATTCATGCTGAACCTCTTTGTTCCTTTAGTCTTTCTCCACTTCCTTGAAGCTAGTTTGGTTAAATCCCTAGTTCCTAAGTCCTATAGTACTTCTTTATTGCCTAACTACTTCACTGACTACCTGTGTGCTCACATTTCATATTTCAGACTTCACTGTCTTTCTTATCTGTTCAACTTTGGAGCCTTTAATTCATATTCTCGGCATCAATACCTGTACAGACTCCAAGGATGATGATTGGATTTCTCACTCTAGCTTAGATCTATTACATTAAGACCTGCATGTACCCCTGCCCAATAGGTACCTCAGATTATCTGTTTCAGATGCTCTCCAAATTATTCTGTATAAAATAGAACTAAAGGACTTCCTCCATGACTGCCCTTCTTAAATTTCCTAGATGCCAATACCATGCTCATCTATACAATCATTTGTCAAAAACTAATGGTATTGTGGATTCCCTCTTATTCCCATTCTGCCAAGAGCCCTCCATACACTTGAAATAGACATGATGCTGATACAGGGTCTCTCCCTTCTCCATTTGAACCTCTACAACAAATGCAGCAGTCCCAGGCTATCTCCTATTTATCTCCTAGAACAAAGAGCTCTCCAGAAACACACTAATTAAATAATTAAAGCAGGCTACAGGTATTTATCTGTGACCTTCTACTTGCCCTCAAGAATATCTGCACATTCCAAGGTCAGACTTTTACAACCTAGCACATCCTACTGCCTTCTTTCAGAAGATTAAACTTTATATTATAAGCCTCATACCAGGGTCTTAAGTTTTCTGTCTGGGATAGTTTTTCTTCCATGGAAGACTCTCTACCACAGAAAAACTAGAGGTTCCTGTGAGCCCTGAACATGAATGCAGGGCTAATCAATGCTCTTCCCATTGGATGTTTCTTAAGGTAAAAGATATTAGGAACTATAAACTAAATGTTGTATGTCCCAAAACTAAAGATCAGGAGTGGAACTCAGCAACTCTTTAGTAAGTGATTAGTGAAGAGTGAGGCTACACTGAGGCACTGAAGTAAAGACCAAACCAAGTGTCCACACTAATACAACAAACTACATTCCTGATCCCCTAGTCTGTTTTGCAATCTAGGATATGTTCTCCACTGGTTTGTTAGGGGGTATGTCTTCTAATGACAAGAAAAAACAGAATATCTGAGGTTGATGACAGACTGTTACTCTTTTAGGAGTTGAAAACACATGATCCATTGTGAAGTAGAGAGGGGGAGGGAACAGACAGAAGGAACGAGAAAATTTGGAAATGTGTCAAGTTGGCAGATGCATATATTTTCTGCTCAGCAGCTCATAAGGCTAATCCATGGGTTCCCTAGGGAATGCCATATATAATTTGGGAAGGAAACTTAGAATTGTAAATTGGCTGGATCTTTCTGTCATTGGAACGAAAACACTGTGTTTTAGGAACTCTTAGAAAGCACCTCCTCTGAATGATATTTCAGTTTTATTAAGTGCTAAAGTTACCAAAGGAGGAAATAAAACATCTATGAAAGTGTTGCTATTGCAGAAGAAACAGCAGAAGTCAGCCTCTTAAACATAATAGTAAAGTCAATTTACCAGGAGCTCTAGTTAATTATGTAATGGTTGCCATGGTTACTCTATGAGACAATAAAAGGTAATGGGGCTGTTTCTGAAAAGAGTACAAAAGAGCCCAGCATAGCCATTACACAGTCAGCTGGTTCTCTTAAAACATTTTTCCCCAAGCCAGAAGAGTCTGAGGGAGGCAAAGTCACTAAAACATGAAGGTTCAACCATAAGGGCTGCTTATCAATCTTCCTCAAATCAAACAATTCTGTGAGCATAAAATATCTATCAATGAATATTCAATTAGATTTGACTCCACAGCTGGAAAAGTATGAGGCAACCTACCTGAAGGCAGGCTACTACTGATTGAAGGGCGTAGCAGACTTTGATCTAGTAACAAAAGTGACAGGAGCTGTAGCTCGAAGACACTATTTCCTACCGGGATTAGGACTGCGTTCAGTGGATTTTACTTCACTGTGTTGTTAAAGTTAAAGTGCTTTCAGACAAGTTGGGCATGTCTCAAGTACTCAGGATCCTGGCATGTAGGATGGGACCTGAGGCAGACCAGGAACTCAAAGAAATCCCTGGCTTCTTAATGAATTAAAACAGCCTAGCTCACATCATATGAACCTGTTTCAAAACAGAAACAAAACAAAACAGTGCTGGGGAGGGAGGGGTAATATTGAGAATTAATACACACCACAAAATGATACTTAAGAGACTTATTAAAAAAATACTGAAGAAAGCATCATAGAATTAAGACGATATCTACTACGGAATAAAAAGATTTTATCTGTTTAGAGGATAAAGTGAACTCATAAGACACATGAATATGAAATCTCTAAGAATCTATTTTGTATGCACAGCAGCTATACACATCAAAAAACCAAGAGCCTTTCAGAAGGCTTCTGACTCTATTCCCTACCCAAATCTTTAGGGGGTGAATAAAAGTTAAAAATAAGCAAAACAAACCAGGGGAAGCAGAGGTGAGCCAAGGGGAGATGTGGATATGCAGTGAGGGACAGCCATCTCTACCAATTTCAGGTTTTCTGGAGAGACTTCAGTATGTGTTAAGAAATATATACTTTTTAATTTTATGTGTATGAATGTTTTTTTCTTGAAGTGTTTCCAATGCCTGTAGAGGACAGAAGAGGGTGTTGGATACACTGGACCCTGGAGCTAGCCATAGTTGTAGCTACTATGTGGGCATGGGTACAGAAAACCAAACCCAGGTCCTCTGTAAGATTGGGCTGGAACAGTAGTGCCATCCTCTAGCCCTGGTTTCAAGATCTTAAAGCACTGACAAGTTACCCAGGCTTCAAGAATATTAGTCTCTATAATTGGTGCACTTAATTTTCTCTTTGCTCACAGGTATTATAATCTGTTCATTTTTTTGTTTGTTTGTTTGTTTAGCTATAATGTTCCCAGAATGTGTGCAGCTCTCCTGCATCCATATTTCACAGGGTAAACAGCAGCACTGACACTGTCTTATCTTCTCCTTACTTTTAAAGTCCTTCCTCTGAAGGTGCAGCTGCTAGGGATCTGTACACCCATTGTGGATTCCCTGCCTAAGGATCTCACCTGACAAGAGAGGCACTGAACATTTAATTCACAACTTAAGGAAGCTTTTGATTTTAAAAAATGACTATCATAACTCTGTCTCTGGGGCTGGAAAAATGGCTCAGTGGTTAAGAGTACTGACTGCTCTTCCAAAGGTCTTGAATTCAAATCCCCACAACCACATAGTAGCTCACAACAATACATAATGAGATATGAAACCCTCTTCTAGGATGTCTGAACATAGCTACAGTGTACTTGCATACAATAAATAAATAAATAAATAAATAAATAAATAAATAAATAAATAAATAAATCTAAAAAAAGCACACCCTGTCTCTGCAAGAAGACATAGTCAGTAGAGTATATGAAAAAAGTCAAATTTATTCAGAAAATTTACCTCTCTATTGAAAATTTGTTATTTTCAGAGAGAGAGTCTGAGATATGACTCCAAATGAATAAACCAGACATAATTTTAAACTCTGCTAAATACTTTATAATAGTGTGAAACCCAAATCATTATTATGAATTACATTTAAAAATAATTTAAGTTTAGGCTATATTTACTTATCATTTAGTGGTATGCATTGGACTTGGCAAAAAATATATGTACCCATACATGTGTACTTATAACTCTTTTAGTATTCCCACTACTAATATTCTGGCTTTGTTATGTCTCTATGAAAGTGAGAGTTTAGAAACAAACAGTGAGTGTGTTACATAGAACTTCATCATTATATTCTAAGATTACTAAAGACTATTTATTCTCTAATGCTACCTCTTTAATCTTTTGTTGAATACTTTCTTTTAATGTAACTTCCAATGACAAAGAGTAAATACTTTAATATTATATTTGTTTACCCCAAGAGCTTTGTTTAAAAGACAAATTTAGCAACTATTATTGTGTCAATAAATTTTAACACAAAGTACTACCATTTGATCTCATTAGAAGTAACCTATGCATGCACTGTTTTTCCTGTTTCTAAGATGAGAGCTGCATTCATCAGGCTACAACAAGAGAAAAGTTACTTTAGCTTTCTTCAAAACTAACCAAAAGCCCAAGGTTGTTTTAGGCTTGGGAGAACATAGAGAATGAGGCCTTAACCTATGTAGCATTTGTCATTTGCACTTACAAAACGAGCCTTTACTCTCTTGGGTAACTCTTCATCTAAGGTGTATATGTCTTCTCTCTTCATTGCTATCTGGGATCCATCTTCAAATTCAACCTAAAGAAACAAAAGTCATTGTGATATGTAGTACTGACCATTTTTCAAGAGTTCCAATTAACTATGGGTGTTGCGGGGGCAGGGAAGTAAAGGACTCTAACAGAGAAAATATAGAATGACCCAAAGTCAGGGACATTAGAAGAACATTTTCTTACCCAACTAAGAACAAAACAAGTTGAGAAACAGCCAAGACTGTTGAAGAGAATAGACTTAAAATATTAGCTATAAAATCTTTGATACTTCAAAACCAACTAAGAAAAATAAGGGCTGATCAGATACTTTCTCTGAAAAGTGGCAAATCCTGCATTAAGATGGGCTGGGCTTGCTAGTATCATGTTTTATTAACCAAAATTATTAGAAGAAAAAATAGCCTACAAAAATGAGAAAAGGTATTTGAGAAGAACAAACAGATACCAAACAAAGTTAAAAAAAAAAAAAAAAAAGCCCAAAGTCATTACTAGTGAAATAAATAACCTCAAAAGAAATACAAATTCTCAATAAATACTTTAAAAATTGACCAATATTCTGAGCTATCTGGAAAATGCAAATTAAATCTGGTCTGAGATTCTTGCTCCAGTTAGACTGGCTATTATCAAGCAAGCAAAGAACAAGAAATGCTAGGAAAATATGGGGAAAGAAGGGGAATGCCTTATACACTACTGGTAGAACTCTGCACTAGTACAGCCACTGTAGAACTCAGTATAGAGGCTCCTTACAAAAGCAGACACAGAACTACCATATAATCTATTTATACCATTTTGTGGTGCATCATACCATAACATACCACAGAAATATTTACACTTCCATGTTTATTCCATATGTATTCAAAACAGCAAGGAAATGGAACCACACTATATATCCACCAGTGAACAAAGAAAATGAGGCAAACATAAAAAGAAATTTATTCATTATAAACAAAATAAAATTATGTCATTTCCATAAGAATGGATGAAACTTGACATTATTGTGGTAAGCAAAGGAACTTAGACCCCCAAAGACGCATATTAGATATTTTCTTTCATATGTAGAATCTAGATTTAAAGTGTGTGCGTGCGTGCGTGCGTGCGTGCGTGCGTGCGTGTGTGTGTGTGTGTGTGTGTGTGTGTTGATAAGTTCAAAGGGAACCTCGAGAGGTAAAAATGATATGTTAAGGGAATGGGAGAGAAAGGGTAAACTAAGTGTAAGAAAAAAGGGAATTGGCATATTTCCATGAATGTCAAAATGCAACCCATTACTTGTGTGCTAGCTTTAAAAAGTAATTTAAAAACAGAAAGTTAAAAGAGTTAATGCTCTATGAAAACTTGAGATTCTTTATCAGGGAAGATTACTATATATGAACAAACAGCACCATTTCTTCCTCAGAGTTGAGACCCTCTCCCTGAGCACTCTACAGTTGTACAATTGTACAGTTGTATATTGTCCAGTTGTCTGTCTGTGCTATCATATACTGCAAGAAGTTGTTTCTCTGATGAGGGTGATACGTGCTCTGTTTAATGGGTATAGCAGTATGATATCTGAGGTCATTTTATTGCTATAGTCCTTTAGTAGAATAAGAGTAGCAACCTTTCCCTTAGGCTCACGACCTATCTAGTCTCAGATTTTTGATATGGGTTCTAGCTCATAGAGCAGGCCTTAAATTCACATGAAAAGTGTTCAGTTACGGCCCTAACATTTGTGCCATTATCATATCAGAGTATTTTGCAGGCAGGTAGCTGTTGTAAAGCACAGGGTTATAGCTGGATAATATTTTTTTTTAAAGTCAGCTGAGGCTTTAATTTGGAAAATACAATTGAGTTGGGTTTAGTACAAGACAAGGGCCACAGGACATTCCAGATATGACATTCGTCCCAAGGTTGGCAGGGGATTAGAGTTGATCCTCAATCAGGTGGGTCTCTTCCCTGTACTCTGCCATACAACTGTCTTCCCTGTGAGTCCTGAGGGCACCACCTGACAGCACCACCACAGCACCTGTAGGTACACAGGCTGGCAGAAACTTTAAGGCCATTCACTTCGGACAGATATCAGAAGACTCACACAGCGGCTTCCATCATGAAGTTCAATCTTCTTCATGACCACAGCCTTGGTGTGAATAAAGATGCTGGAGCGCCCAGCAGAGCTGGAGCTTGGCTGGAAGGAGCTCATTCTGTAGCTAAAACCAGGGCTAGTGAGTACTCCATAAGCTGAGCCACTCCTGAGTGGCTGTGGTGATCCTCATATGGGTACTCAAGTTCTGCACCCTCTAGCCTGCTGTCCTCGGCCTTCAGGAGCTTGTAGTTAAGTGGGATCTTGATGTCAAGTGCCACTTGCTGCTCATCAGTTCCTGGCACTCTTGATGTTGCCTGGCTATACCCTGCTGGGCCTGTTACAGGACAGCCTCTAACTCACCCAGCTTGGCATCCTTAGTGTCCATCTCTTCATACTGCTTGGCATCAGCGATGCAGCCTCCAGGGTTGCCATCTGGCCTTTGAGAATTTTAGTATCCATCTTAGGCTGCTGCTGCTGCAGTTCATCATGAAGATCTCTGTCTTTGTATGGTGTAGTTATCCCAGTCAGGGTCTGCAATTCTTCCTACTTAATCTGGTACATGCCGGCTATGGTTGGCAATATCCTCATATAGGGAACAGGTTTAGTGATGATGGTGTCCATGTCCAGGGAATGGCACCACAGACATGTCTGCAGACTCAGAGATTTCCTCTTCCTAGATCTGCCAAAGGACACTGATCTTAGTCAGCTCTTTTACGTGGGGGGCTCCCATTCCACCTTGTTCATGTATGCTTCATCCACGTTCCTCTTGATAAGTACAAATTTGTTCTCCATCTCTATACTTTTGTTGATCTCATCCTCGGACTTCTTGAAGTCCTCCACCAGGCCCTGAATGTTGCCAAGCTCAGCCTCCAGCTTCAGTATTTCCTGGCCCAGAGTTTCCAGTGGCTTGCAAAGGTTGTTGCTATAGCTCTCAAACATGTTGTCCATGTTGCTCCTTGCTGTCTTCTGTTGCTGAAACAGGATCAGTTTGGTCTCCCACATCTTTTTCTGCTGCTTCAGAACTTGTCAATGAAGGAGGCAAACTTGTTAAGGGATTTAATCTGCTCCTGCTAAATGTATACATCCTGGATGTTGGGGTCCACTTATGGGGCTCAACAGGCTCTGGTTCACTCTGACCACTGTGATGTCCCCTACACCATTCCCCCTCAGATCCATGCTAATATTCAAGCTTCCCTGGAAACTGCTGCTGCCCACCCAGGAAAAGCTGTTCCACTCATGTAGGAGCAGCTGCTAAAGGTCTGGGGTGTAGAGGTGCACATCTTGCACGAATTCTGAGTCACACTGATAGACATGGTCAAATCTGGAGTGAAGGAAGTGGGATAAAGTTGGAGGTTTGAGAGTGAGCTGAGCAGCTGCTTATAGGCCCTAGCTGGATGATATTTGTAATTACTTTTCTCCTCTAGCAGTTTGCAGAGCAGACTACCTTCAAGCCCCATGAATGTGACTCAAAGGGTACTCAATTCTCTCTCTCTCTCTCTCTCTCTCTCTCTCTCTCTCTCTCTCTCTCACACACACACACACACACACACACACACACACACACACACACACACACACACACTCTTAACATCATAGGTATTGGTTATTTTTCACAACCTGATGTAAGACCCTGTCCCAGTGATGAGCTAGAGTTGATACCCAACTGGCCTTGTCTGAAAAGTGACCTTTTACAGGGCTCTCTGAAAGACTGCATAACTCAGCATGCACATCATCGTCTGGCTTTCTGCCTGCATGATAATTAGGTGCTGTATTATAACCAATCAACCCTTCTTGTTTGCTTGATTTCATAATCAATTAGACCTTTTTATCCATAACACTAAAACAGCTCCCATATACCCTATCTTTGAAGTAATAAACTTATTTCGCTATGATCTCTGGAGGTCACTTTACCATATTCACTGCCTTCTGAACCCTGCTCTCAGCTTCTTTTGTAATCTCATGCTGGTGGTCAACAGCATCCTAGGAGAAAAGGGGAGCAGGTAGCAAAGATTTGCTTACTCATTTCTTGCATTTCTGTTCGACTCTTTTTTCTTGAGCCTTTTTTCCAAATTGCTGACCTTTTCCCACTTTACTAAGTTTCTTTTCTAGGTCCTGAATTGCTTTTAAGTTCTCTGCTTGGCCATTGAGCCTTTGCAGAAGTAAGACCCTGTAATCTTTTCTAACATTTCAGCTATGCCATTATCTATGGGGTTTGATAAGTGTTGCAAATGGTTTTTAATTTAACAGCCTAGTTAATGTATTGTTGAGATGTCAGAATGGCTTATTTTGATATTGTTGCATTTTGTGCATCTGCTGGGATCAATGTGTCTAGTCTTTCCATTATTTTCCCTTTCTTTCCTTTTTCTGTTTGTTTCATGTAAGTCTTCATGGTGAGCTATATTTGTTTGGACTTATGCTCCTCTCTACTACTTGGGCAGAGGCTGTGTTAACAGGAAAAGAATAAGAATTATTAGCAATCCCTTGCAGTTAAAGACAATTATGTACTTTTATGTAGTAGAGTTATTGTCTGGGAATACATGTACCTGCAGGGGAGCTGGGTCAGGTTTACTGACTTCTTGGATTCTCCAGTGATAGCTCATCTAGGCAGTGGCTGTACAGTTTACATATCCTCCAGCCTAGTCATTCCAGGGTATCAGAAGAGGATCAGAGTAACAGGATCCTGGTGCAGAACTTCAGCCAGTTCTCTGGGCCAACATATTCCCAGGAACTTCTTCAATACACTTAAAAAGCTTTCATAACTACTATGAGCTTTCCAAATTCAAATAGGCCTCTAGTTTATAGCATGTAAATGTCACCAGTGTGTGAAAATACAATATCTTTTAAAAGAAAAACATTTTCAACTCCTTGCTTACATTAGTAAAATGTCAGCAACTAATTCTGAAAATTTTTTTTAAAACCTTAGGAGACTTAGAGAAAAGTCCATGATCCTGACCTAACTGAGGTCTGGATGGTGGATACTCAGGAATTTCCAACAACAGTTTTTGTATTTAAAAAAAAAAAAAAAAAAGGGCATTTGACATATTGCACCTCTTAAGTCTCCTAGGATTTAGAACTTCTAGCTATTTTGATTTTCTGTATTTTTCACTTTTAATAAAATAGAATGGTACTTCAAAAGTCAAAAGATGAGTCAAATTATACAGTGGTTGTATGTCATCAATGAAACAGAGACAGAAGCACACATTAATCATGTTTTTGTTTTAATTTACATTCATGTACTACTAGCATAAGATGAAACTTTACAACAGGGTAGAATCAGGCTGTGGTCACAAAAATATTTTGTTGCTATTGCCTAGAAGGCTGAGCATAAAAATAGGGTTCATCCTGGCCTTTTCTTCTTACAAAATGGCTCCCTTAGCATTCAAGTAGGCAAGGTGTCTTCTCATTTATACATTTGATCACACAACTTTAACTATCAGTGACTACTTTCTTTTGTTTTAAGTCATTTGAAAACTTAAAGGAAGACAATTTTCCTAAAATAATGCTAGCTCTCCTAGTTTTTCTAAGTCTTGGGTATCCAGAGGCAAAACTTTACTACAAACATGGACAGCTGCTTCCTCTAGGACAGAGAAAAAGAGTAATTTTCTGACTCTTCTTTTTACTAGCTGTATGCTCTTATAAACTATGAAAAAAATATGTTCTCCTTAAAATGGTTAAAATTTGTTCACTGAGCTGTCTCCTTCCCTTATTTGACGCTAGTAATTAATAAAACCTATGTTACAGGACTATTGTGAGAAGTAAAACACACAAAAACATACACATTCACAGGCACAATCACATAAACATACATACACAGACACAAATATACAGAGTTGCTCATGGACCAAATTTACATAGAGTAATATATGCACAGATAAATACAGCAACATATATACACAGACATTCACACAAATATGCACATAAAGAGCTACATCAATACATATAAACAGATTATAACCACAAACATACACACAGAGCCAAATCCATACACATACAGATAAAAACACACACCCACAAAAATGGACAGGGACCCATACATTCATAGGCACACACATACAGATTTAGCATGTATGAACTATGTGCCTGATATTTATCTCTACACACTTTAATGACTTTTATTCTATGGTGAAGCTGAAAGACAGAAAGCAGAAAGTGGTCTCAAAGGGCCACTTGGTTTAATGAGGAATTTTATACTACTTGTAATTAAAGAGATACTTTTAAAACCAGCTTTAACTTTCACTGACTCTGTAATTATGGCTGCAATTTTATGTTGCTGGCTAACACAGTGATTACTAATTAGCCTGCATTTTAACATGTGATACTTTTATATAGCAATGAGCTTTGTTACATAGCTTCACTATTGCTCTTACTAAATGTGACATTTGTTTTTGAATGCTATATTAATACTTTCTCTAGGAATCTTCTTCTGTATTATCCTGCCTCCTTGTGAGGTTTACTTAATTGTGCACAATCTGCTAATAGTGATGCACTTATCCCACCATACATAACCCTAAAATACATATGGGAAAGATTGAAAATGACCAACAGTATGCACACAGCCTCCACTTGTTAACTTTTAGTCTTCTAGGCTGCAATAAAATCAGCGTATCCAAAACTACTTGGGAAGGTGATATTTTATTTCACTTTCACATCATAGTCCATTACTAAAGTCAGGACTCCAATGCAGAAACTGAAACAGGGACTATGGAGAATTGGAGGATCAGTACTTACTGGTTTCCTCAGCCTATTTTCTTATACAATTCAGAACTATCTGCAGGGGAATGGCACATACACCCTAACCCTAACTCTAACCTAACGGCATATTCACAATAGGCCCCCACCCATCAACCACTAGTTAAACAGATTACCTACAGGCCAGTCTCATAGAAACATTTTCAAATTGAAGATCTTCCCAGGTAACTCTAGCTCTTGTCAACATGAGAAAAACTTGCCAGAATACCAACTCTTATGGGATTTCCTAGACCATGAGAAAGTGTAAACTTTCTAAACTCATGTTTTCTAAACTTCTTTGAGCATCTTTTAACTACATTTTGTTCTAGTTTCTGGTAATCTATCTTGAACTCTTCCTTTTAAGTCCTTATCGGTTTGTTAAGTTCCTTTATTCAAACTAGTGCCTTATTATTATTAACTTGTTTTGCATCTGAATCTTGGTTTTCCCCATTTGACCATACCATTTATTTACACGGGAATATTGATTTGTGACATGGTGTTACTGACAATCAATCATTGCTTCAGTTTTAAGGTTCTCTAAGGACTATGAATGTAGGAATGTACATGTGCTGCCCATGTTTCCCTTTTGTGGGTTCAACTCTTCTTCAAGTTAAAATATAAAAATTCCAGATTAGTTATTATCATGTAGAATTCCCTAGTGACCAGAAGATACACTTGATAATTTTAGCTTTTCCTAAACAACTATTTCTTTAAACTTGAGTAGATGACAACTGTAAGTTCCTTAGAACATATGTCAATGCTCCTCCACGGATTTAGTTTTATCTGAGATGCTTGAGGTTATGCTTCTCCACCCAAGTAAATCAAGTCAGGGCTGATTAACAGCCATCACAAAGTTACCACAAAAGTAATATATAATACTGTATCAACTTGGCAAATGAATGTTATATCCATGCATCCATCCATCCGTCCCTCTATCTACCTATGTGTGTTTGTATCTATCTGTCTGTCCATCCATTCATCCACTCAGCCACCCACCCACCCCTCTATCTATCTACCTATGTATGTATGTATGTATGTATGTATGTATGTATGTATGTATGTATGTAATGTATGTATCTACCTACCTACCTATCCACCCACCTAGCCATCCATCTATCTATCCGTCTATCCATCCATCTACCTGATTCCTGTAGCTCTGGGTCTGGTACATGCAAAGTAAGTGCTCTACTGCTGATGTATAATAACCCATGCTCCATGCTCTGTCTTAAGGAGAGATAAACCAACTCTCATAGAGACAACACAGGGATAAGAGCCTACTATCTAGTAGTTGAGCCATAAACTGAACTAACCATTTACCAATTGTTAGGGTTTCTCAGTGTCCAATCAGGTAACTAAACTATACACTGCTAAATTATAAATTGAAACCCAGGTTGTTAAACATTGACATTTTGCCTCTTTCACAAAATATGAGGAAAAGCACAAAATTCATGAGGCTTTTTGATCCATAGCACACTCATGTTATCTCCCTCTGGTATCTCCTATCCATCCCATCAAACACCACAGAGAGAGCAGCACCTACCTGATACATGTAGGCAACATTTGATCCAAGATACTTGGCTCCGTAGAGTTTACCATCAGGCCATTTGACTTGGATGACTTCTCCCTCCGCAGGAGGGCCCAGTTTCACACAGTTTCTGCTCTGTGGAATTAATGGAAAAGCATCTTAAGAAAAGTGCCTAAGTGAATACATTTGGAACTTAGCAAATGATGAACTATGGGGAATTAAAAGGAATAATTATCCCTGTGTTTGATGATTATTATCTTGATTTGATATTCAGGGAAGAGATATGAGGTAAAGGAGACTTAAAGATGTAGTCGATACTATGAAGTTGCAGGAGCCCCATAAGACAAGCATGAAAACAAAACAAACAAACAAACAACAACAACAACAAATCTGATCAGTACTTTACATTTGCAAAGAACTGTCAAGACAGAAGCTCAAATAATAACTACAAAGCCCTTTGTCTGAGACAAAGAGATCAGATAGGGGTTCACTATACTTAACATTTTTGCAGCAATCTGCAAATAATCAAGTGCTTCAATATGGATATGACTTGATCTTTATAATTACTCTTTAAAGTAGACAGACTTTTTACATAATATTTTCATTTATTCTTTGAGAATTTCATACAATGCATTTTTTTGTCACAATTAGCTTCCTTCCCAAATCTTCCTGGATCCATCCTGCCTTCTGATTTATCCAAAATTAGAGATCTCTCTCTTTTAACACCCATGAAGTCAAAATTGTATTGCCTAATTTGTGTTGGGTATGGAGGCTGCACTGGAGTATGGTTGATCTACCTGGGGTCACACCATTAAAGAAAACTATCACATCACAGCAGCTATTTAATGCCAAGAGATACTGAGCTCGGGGTAGGACTACATGGCTACCTCTCCCAACTCACACTGAGATCATATGAAGTGGCAAATTATTCTATTTTACTGACAACAATACTGGGCCTCCAAGGAACAACTCTGACACAAATGAAGCTGAATGTCAGTCAGTAAAGCTCTGAAAATAACAGGGGTGAGGGACCTCAAATTCAGAGCTGAAAGGATTGATTCAGGCAGCAAGGCAAAGGCAAGGGATGGAAAGGACATGGCATTTGGCAGGATGTGTCCTGCTTCAGTTGCTTTGCAAAAACTGTTTGCTTCCAAACAGGAATGTTCCTGCATTGGTATCCATTAAGTGAACTAGTTACTCTATCTACTGTATCTAGATGGACTAGTAGTCCCACAAACACCACTGAAAGTTTCCTGTCTTCTGGTGTTTTGTTTCATGTCCCTCTCCTCTAAGATAATTGTGAGCAAACTCCCCAATGGGGTTCATTCTGAAAGCTAACTTCTGCCAAGAAGATATATGTGTCAAATAATAAAAAATGCTCAGAGAGTTTATTAGTCTGGCTGAAAGAAATACATATTGGACAAATGAAACTATAAATGCTGTCTGAAAATATTGTGGCTTACATGAAGATACATAGGGTATATTTGGTTGTTTACAACTAGAGACACATCAGATATTTCTTTTTATTATTAATAAAGTTCTACCCTAAAAAGAAGTGGTCATTTTATTGTCAGGTGAGAACTAAGTATAAAGGCAGAGATGTCCATTGTTTTAGTTGGAGACTGAAGGAAAAATAAAACTTTTCATGTTAAAAACAGATTAAAGTAAATTTGACTACTAAACAAGCTCTACAGGAGATAATAAAGCTGAAACGGGTAAATACACACAATCAGTCATTGAAAAACAAATACAAGGACACATAATAAAGAAGTCCAAGAAAACACAACACCAACAAAATGGCAAGCAGACACTCCTTTCAATAATAACTAAATACTGTTTCAATTCTTCAACAAAATCACACAGGCTAACAGACTGAAATAGAAAAGCACATGCAATGGATCAATGCGCATTCTTCTGCATGCTGACCTCTAGTTGAACCAGCACCATTTGTTGAAAAGACTATCTTTTTTCCACTGGATGCTTTCAGCTCCTTTGTCGAAGACCAAGTGACCATAGTGTGGGTTCATTTCTGGGTCTTCAATCCTATTCCATTGATCCGCTTGCCTGATATTGTACCAATACCATGCAGTTTTTTTCACTATTGCTCTGTAGTAGAGTTTAAAGTCTGGGATATTGAATCCCCCTGAAGTTCTTTTACTGTTGAGAATAGTTTTAGCTATCCTGGGTTTTTTGTTATTCCAGATGAATTTGAGAATTGTTCTTTCTAGCTCTATGAACAAATAACCCCATTAAAACGTGGGGTACGGAGCTAAACAAAGAATTTTCACATGAAGAACTTCAGAGAGCTGAGAAACACCTTAAGAAATGTTTAACATCATTAATCATTAGGGAAATGCAAATCAAAACAACCCTGAGATTTCACCTCACACCAGTCAGAATGGCTAAGGTCAAAAACTCAGGAGACAGCAGGTGTTGGCGAGAATGTGGAGAAAGAGGAACACTCCTCCACTGCTGGTGGGATTGCAAGATGGTGCAACCACTTTGGAAATCAGTCTGACGGTTCCTCAGAAAACTGGGCATGTCACTTCCTGAGGACCCGTTATACCACTCCTGGGCATATACCAAGAGGATTCTTCAGCATGCAATAAGGACACATGCTCAACTATGTTCTTAGCAGTCCTATTTGTAGTAGCCAGAAGCTGGAAAGAACCTAGATGTCCTTCAATGGAGGAATGGATACAAAAAATGTGGTATATTTACACAATGGAGTACTATTCAGCCATTAGAAACAATGAATTCATGAAATTCTTACACAAATGGATGGAGCTGGAAAACATCATACTAAGAGAGGTAACCCAGTCTCAAAAGATCAATCATGGTATGCACTCACTGATAAGTGGATATTAGCCTAGAAACTTTGAATATCCAAGACATAATCCACAAATTAAATGATGTCCAAAAAGAATGGAGGAGTGGCCCCTGGTTCTGGAAAGACTCAGTGCAAGAGTATAGGGGAATTCCAGAACAGGGAAGTGAGAAGGGGTGGATGGAAGAATAGGGGGAGAGAAGAGGGCTTATGGGACTTGCGGGGAATGGGGACCCAGAAAAGGGGAAATCATTTGAAATGTAAAAATAAATAAATAAATAAATAAATAAATAAATAAATAAATGGGGGAAAAAAAGAAAAGCATGTGCATACTTTTGCTTTCTCTAGAAACACACTTTACTGTCATTGACAGAGTAAAAGCACGGAAAAAGGAATTCCAAAGAAATGGGACGAAGAAACAACCAACCAGGCACTGCTATTCTAATATGCAAGACAACAGACTTCAAACAAATACTAGAAGAAAAGATAAGGAGCAACAGTTCATTTTTAGTGAAAGAAAAACTGACCAACAGAATAGTACAATTCTAGGTCTATACACACCAAAACAAAGGGCATCAAGTTTCATAAAGAAAACATTAGATCTAAAAGCACAGATTGACCCCAATACAGTGGTTGTGCAAGACTTCAATACCTCACTCTTACCAAAAGATTCGTAATCAAAAAGTAATAATAAAGAAATGCTGCTATTCAATGACAGCATTCAAATGGTTCTAATTACTGTCTACAGAGCATTCCACCCAAACACTCATAAAATGTTCTCCAAAATTAACTGCATAGTAGGAAACAAAGCAAGTCTTAGTAAAAATAGGAACACTGAAATGGCATCCAGTGCTCTAGTAGACCACAGGGGGATAAAACTGGGTATCAACAGCAATAGTAATTACCGAAAGCACACAAACTCATGAAAGCTAACACACAACTGAATGACAAAAATTAGGTCACAGGAATAAAAGAAAGAAAATTTTTAAAAACTTCCTAAAGTTGAAGGAAAATTAATACTAAAATCAATAGGACAAATGACAGCGGGCATAACAGGGAAGTTTATAGCAGAATCTACATTAAAAAAATTTTTAGAGATCTCAAATTAACAATTTAGTGATGGAACAAAAGCCTAAGGAAAAAAAAACAGAACAAACAACATAAAATTAATTTTTTTTACAAAATCAGGACTAAAATGTATCCCATAGAAATAAAAAAAAATGCAAAGAAGTAATGAAACAAAGACCTACTTCCCTGAAAAAAGATTAACAAGCCAGGCTTGGTGGTATGTATGCTTAATTCTAACACAAAGGCAACGGAAGACATATTTCTCTGACTTTGAGACCAGTTTGGTCTATATACTGAGTTCAAGGGCAGCCAAGATTACAAAGTGATCTGCTATCAACAAAAGAACCAAGAAATAAAAAAACAAGAGAAAAAGTTATATAGCCAGATACATAGCCAAATTAATGAGAGAAGAGATCCCAACACTTTACAGAATATGCCAATGCTATTAGATATACCTCAGAAATTCAAAGAAAAACCCTATTACTGAAGATACCATATACTTGACTCATAAGAAAATAGAAAACCAAGCTGATACTGTCATGGAAGCTTCGTTCACTATCTTTCATAAGTCTCACATAGCAGTGAACCCTGTGAATTATAATAAGGGATCTGGCAAGGCATGTACACTGGTACAAGAAGACAGTATCTTCCAAATACAGTACTATAATTTCATATATCAACTCACAATAATTATGACAGTATGCCCAAGACCAGTGCAACGTCAAGCCAGATCAAATCCCAATCTGAATAATTAATATAGGGTTCTTTGCCTTAGAAGCGTTTTAATTTTATGAGGTCCTATTTGTCGGTTATTGATCTTAGAGCATAAGCTATTGGTGTTCTGTTCAGGAAATTTTCCAGTGTGCCCATGTGCTCCAGGCTCTTCCCACTTTCTTTTCTATTGGTTTCAGTGTGCCCAGTTTTATGTGGAGGTCCTTGATCCGCGTAGAGTTGAGCTTTGTAGAAGGAGAAAACAATGGATTAATTTGCATTCTTCTACATACTGACCTCCAGTTGAACGAGTACCATTTTTTGAAAATACTGTCTTTATTCGACTGGATGGTTTTAGCGCCTTTGTCAAAAGAACAACTGACCATAGGTATGTGATTTCATTTCTGGGTCTTCAATTCTTTTCCACTGATCTACGTATCTGTCTCTGTACCAATTCCATGCAGTTTTTTATCACTATTGCTCTGTAATACAGCTTAAAGTCAGGGATGGTGATTCTCCCAGAAGTTCTTTTATTGTTGAAAATAGGCTTTGGAACTCTGGGTTTTTTGTTATTCTAAATGAATTTGAGAATTTCTCATTCTCATGATATGAAGAAATGAGTTGGAATTTTGATGGGATTGCATTGCATCTGTAGATTGCTTTTGGCAAAAGATGGCCATTTTTACTATATTAATCCTGCCAATCCATGACCATGAGAGATCTTTCCATCTTCTGGGATCTTCATTTTCTTTATTCAGAGACTTGAAGATTTTGTTATACAGATCTTTTGCTTGGTTAGAGTCACAACAAGGTATTTTATATTATTTTTTACTATTGAGAAGGGTGTCATCTCCCTAATTTCTTTCTCAGCCTGTTTATCCTTTGAGTAAAGGAAGGCTACTGATATATGTTTGAGTTAATTTTATATCCAGCAACTTTGCAGAAGCTGTTTATCAGCTTTAGGAGTTCTCTGGTAGAATTTTTGGGGTCATATAAGTATACTATCATATGATCTGCAAACACTGGCATTTTGATTTCTTCCTTTCCAATTTGTATCCCTTTGACATACTTTTGTTGTCTAATTGCTCTGGCAAGGACTTTGAGTACTATACTGAATAGGTAGGGAAGGAGAGGGCAGCCTTGTCCCTGATGTGAGTGAGATTGCTTCAAGTTTCTCTCCACCTAATTTGATGTTGGCTACTAGTTTGAAGTATATTGCTTTTACTACTACGTTTAGTTATGGGCCTTGAATTCTATGAGGTGCAAAGGACACCATCAAGGCAAAGGACACCATCAAGAGGACAGATCGGCAACCAACAAATTGGGAAAAGATCTTCACCAATCCTACATCAGATAGAGGGCTAATATCCAATATATATAAAGAACTCAAGAAGTTAGACTCCAGAAAACCGAACAACCCTATTAAAAAATGGGGTACAGAGTTAAACAAAGAATTCTCACCTGAAGAACTTCTGATGGCGGAGAAGCATCTTAAAAAATGCTCAACTTCATTAGTCATTAGGGAAATGCAAATCAAAACAACCCTAAGATTTCATCTTACACCAGTCAGAATGGCTAAGATTAAAAATTCAGGAGACAGCAGGTGTTGGAGAGGGTGTGGAGATAGAGGAACACTCCTCCACTGCTGGTGGGGTTGCAAATTGGTAGCAATTAAAAGCTTTATGGGAGAGGAAGAGTCTCTCTCTCTCTCTCTCTCTCTCTCTCTCTGCAGCCATTGGTAGGTAAACCATACTCCAGTGGCTACCCAAGATTATATAGGTAGTAGAAATTATACTCTAGGTGAAAATAAAAAAGATGCCACACTGTTGGGCAGGTAGAAAAGGAGTAGTGGATCTGATGTGGAAGAGATTGTGGGAGTGGATTAATATGATCAAAGCCCATTGTACAAAATTCTTCAAGAATTAATAAATAATTAAAAACAAAGCAAATTATTTACAAAGATTTCAAGAAAACATATAAAAGGTCTTAAAAACATGCAAGGCCTATATATTAGGGGATTTATTTTGTAGTAAACAGGAGATTTTTTTTCTCTGTTTTTCTCAAAACACCCAGACCATACCACCCTGTGCCACATTAACATTATACTACAACTTCTCAATGTAGGATCCTACAGTGGGACCCATGTAAGAATACAAAGTCTACAGGGCTACAGAGGATATGACTCAGGTGATTCCCTTTAAACATTTAAGAATAAAATCATATGAATACATGTATAATGCCTTATAATTCTTAACTGTATTCCCAGAGCAAATAAACATCTTTGCTACAAAATTATATGCTTTCAGTCCTTAACTAATATATTTTTCAGTCACTGTTGAGACCCTCTGAGGTCATTTACCTTGAGACATAAAGAGATGCTTGCCACTTGCTGTACTCTAGAGATATGTATATCCAACTAAAATCTACCAAAGCCCCAATTTCACAAGCATGGGTGTCTGGACCTGCCAGTAAGTAAGTAAGGCTAGTATATTAGACATATGCAACAATTAAAGAGACAAACAGTAATCCCATTCAAGTGTGAATTTATGATTGTGGCTGAGCTAAGACACTTACCTGGATTAATTCTTAACACACAGTAAGCAAAGTCAGGGAATGGGATTTCATTAACTAAAGAGAAAAGACCAACTGCCAGTCTCTATCTGAGTTTAGAAGGACTGTAGGGTCCAAGTTCTCTTATTGAGAGTTTTGAAAGTGTTCCCTACACGTTGCTGCTCTTTGCCTTGTCCTAACTCCTAGTGCCTATCATTATTTTTAACTCATTTAAACCACAGTGCAAGCCACCTTCACTATCAGCTGAGCTATGCTGAAGATATGCAAACAAGCTCCCAGTAGTTAAGGGGCATCTAGTATGGAGCTTCTGATATCCCACCTAAGCACCCCGACCCCTCCAGTCCCCCCCCCACAAAAACGACAAAAAACAAAAACAAAAACAAACCAAAAAAACCCTCTCTTGAAGGCCTTGGAATATAATGATGCTAACAGTTGGAAAGTAGTCACCAGATAGGAAGCAATGTCATCATTGAAGTGGGTGCCTATCAACTATCTGTTCAACATCTGAGAGCACTTTTAGCAGTGTCTCAGTGACAGGCAGAGCTAGCCTGTCCTGTCACAAACTCTTCCCCAGTTGACTGGCAATACAGACAGGAATGAGAGCTTGGCTAGTTGGTTGCACCTGCGATTTGGAGTCTACAATCAGATATACAGAGAAACAAGTCAAGGGTAGATGACCCTCCACAGGCAACGGCTGGCCGGGGGTGGGGTGGGGGTGGGGGAGGTAGTTTATATGATAATGGCAGTCTGGGCCAATGCAATGTGACTACACTAGAGGTGAAGGACCAGCTTTCATAGACAGTGACTGTGGCCTAGTGTGCCCCACAGTCATGGATGAGCAGTATCCATTTTATGATTTGAAAGTTTTTGATTCTTGTTTTTCCATATTCAAAGAAATTTTGGAGCTTTTCACTCCACCAAATTTCTTTATGGCCTGAATAAGTCTCAGTTTGTCACTAATGGAAAGACAACTGCTAGTTTGGGGAATAAGAGAATCTTTTCACAGCAAAATAAATAAATAAAAGAAATCTTCCAATTAATGGGAAAATATACAACTGCAGGCATTTATACCATCCAATTATTGACAGAGCACAAAATTCAACCCTACCTCTGCAAAGAGGACAGCAGAGCTTATTCATAAAGCTGGAACTTTGATGACTTTTAGTCATCTTAAAATCCTAAACATGCTGAAAAATTGAAGGAAATATATTTCCTGAAGATTTCCACAAAGGAATCCCAAACCAAAGAACATGAATCATCAATAAGAAATATGACCAATCTAATATCTGACAAAATCGGTTTTAAATTAAAACTAGTTAGAAGAGACGAAAAGGGTCACCTCATACTAATTACAGAACAGTAAGAAGATATTACAATTTAAGCATACATGCAGTGAAGAGGGAGTATGTGAACTTAACAGAGAGGGGAGAGAATATAACAAAAGTAATATGACAGCACAGGGGAAAATATTGAGGTTGAAATTGCAAATAAAGGATGAGGCTTGTCATATATATAGATCTTTCACTTGTTTGGTTAGAGTCACACCAAGATATTTTATATGGTTTGTGGCTATTGTGAAGGGTGTCATTTCCGTAACTTCTTTCTCAGCCTGCTTATCCTAGGAAGGCAACTGATTTGCTTGAGTTGATTTTATAACCAGCCACTTTGCTGAAGTTGTTTATCAGCTGTAGGAGTTCTCTGGTGGAGGTTTTCGGGTCACTTAAGTAGACTATAATGTCATCTGCAAATAGTGATAATTTGACTTCTTCCTTTACAATTTGTATCCCCTTGACCTCCTTGTGTTCTCTAATTGCTCTAGCTAGAACTTCAAGGACTATATTGAAAAGATATGGAGAGAGAGGACAGCCTTGTCTAGTCCCAGATTTTAGTGGGATTGCTTCAAGTTTCTCTCCATTTAGTTTGATGTTGGCTACCGATTTGCTGCATATTGCTTTCACGATGTTTAGGTATGGGCCTTGAATTCCTGTTCTTTCCAAGACTTTTAGCATGAAAGGATGCTGAATTTTGAACTTCAGGTCTCTGAAGAAGGAAATCGAAGAAAACCTCAGAAAATGGAAAAATCTGCCATGCTCGTGGATCAGCAGGATTAATATAGTTAAAATGGCCATCTTGCCAAAAGCGATCTACAGATTCAACGCAATCCCCACCAAAATCCCAACTCAGTTCTTCAGAGTTAGAAAAAGCAATTCTCAAATTCATCCGGAATAACAAAAAATCCAGGATAGCTAAAACTATTCTCAACAACAAAAGAAATTCTGGGGGAATCAGTATCCCTGACTTCAAGCAATACTACAGAGCAATAGTGTTAAAAACTGCATGGTATTGGCACAGTGACAGACAAATGGACCAATGGAATAGAATTGAAGATCCAGAAATGAATCCACACACCTATGGTCACTTGATCTTCGACAAAGGAACTGAAAACATCCAGTGGAAAAAAGATAGCCTTTTCAACAAATGGTGCTGGTTCAACTGGAGGTCAGCATGCAGAAGAATGGAAATTGATCCATTCTTATCTCCATGTACTAAACTTCACTCCAAGTGGATCAAGGACCTCCATATAAAACCAGACACACTGAAACTAACAGTAAAGAAACTGGGGAAGATTCTTGAGGACACGGGCACAGGAGAAAAGTTCCTGAACAGATCACCAATAGCTTATGCTCTAAGATCAAGAACTGACAAATGGGACCTCATAAAATTACAAAGTTTCTGTAAGGCAAAAGACACTGTTAAAAGGACAAAACAGCAACCAACAAATTGCGAAAGGATATTCACCAACCCTACATCTGATAGAGGGCTAAAATCCAATATATACAAAGAACTCAAGAAGTTAGACCCCAGGGAACCAAATAACCCTATTAAAAAATGGGGTACAGATCTTAACAAAGAATTTTCACCTGAAGAAATTCGGATAACCGAGAGGCACCTTAAGAAGTGCTCAATATCATTAGTCATTAGGGAAATGCAGATCAAAACAACCCTGAGATTTCACCTTACACCAGTCAGAATGGTTAAGGTCAAAAACTCAGGAGACAGCAGGTGTTGGCGAGCATGTGGAGAAAGAGGAACACTCCTCCACTGCTGGTGGGGCTGTAAGATGGTACAACCACTTTGGAAATCAGTCTGGTGGTTCTTCAGAAAATTGGACATGACACTTCCAGAGGACCCTGCTATACCTCTCCTGGGCATATACCCAAAGGATTCCCCAGCATGCAATAAAGACACATGCTCCATTATGTTTATAGCAGCCTTATTTATAATAGCCAGAAGCTGGAAAGAACCTAGATGTCCCTCAAAGGAGGAATGGATACAGAAAATGTGGTATATTTACACAATGGAATACTACTAAGCAATTAGAAACAATGAATTCACAAAATTTTTAGGCAAATGGTTTGATCTGGAAAATATCATCCTAAGTGAGGTAACCCAATCACAAAAGAATACACATGGAATGCAATCTCTGATAAGGGGATATTAATTAGCCCAGAAGCCCTGAATAACCAAGGCACAAATTGCATAACAAATGACTCCCATGAAGAAGTGTGGAGAAGGTCCTGATCCTGGAAAGGATTGATCTAGCATTGGAGGGGAGTATAAGGACAGAGAAAAAGGAGGGAGGTGATTGGAGAAGGGATGGAGAGAAGAAGGTTTATGGGACATATAGGGAGGGGGGATCCGGGAAAGGGGAAAGCATTTGGAATGTAAACAAAGAATGTAGAAAATAAAAATATTTAAAAAAAACAAAAAGGGATGAGGCTTGTGGCATGTAGAGATGGGGGTGGATAATCAGATTTTTAAAATATGAAAAAGTTGAGTCCTTCTGCAGCCATTTGCATCAGGGAGCCAGGCAGCTCTTCAGCCTTCTATGCACAAACCCTGCCAGAAAAGAGTTGGTCTCCCAGGAGTGGGGACACGGGTTTACAGGCCCACAGGAGGGACAATGTCCAGCTAGAGACAGCAACACCAGAGACAACCAGATGGCAAAAGGCAAGCACAAGGAAACCAAGGCTACTTAGCAACATCAGAACCCAGTACTCAAACCACAGCAAGTTGGATACCCCAACACACTGGAATAGCAAGAGCTGCATTTAAAATCATATCTCATGATGGTGATAGAGGGCTTCAAGGAGGACTTAAATAACTCCCTTTAAAGAAATACAGAACATGGGTCAACAGGTAAAAGCTCTTAAAGAGGAAACACAAAAATCCCTTAAAGAATTACAGGAAACCACAAACTAAGGACCAAACCTAAGGATTCTAGGTATAGAAGAGAGCAAAGATTTACAAATTAAGGGCCAGTAAATATCTTCGACAAAATTATAGAAGAAAACTTCCCTAAAGAAAGAGATGCCCATGAATATAGAAGAAGCCTACAGAACTCCAAACAGACTGGACCAGAACAGAAATTCCTTCCAGCACATAATAATCCAAACACCAAATGCACAAAACAAAAAAAGAATATTAAAAGCAGTAAGGGAAAAGAGCAAGTAACATATAAAGGCAGACCTATCAGAATTACACCAGACTTCTCACCAGAGACGATGAAAGTGAGAAGATCCTGGGCAAATCTCATACAGACCCTAATAAAAAACAAATGCCAGCCCAGACTACTATATCCAGCAAAACTCTCAATCACCATAGGTGCAGAAACCAAGATATTCATGATAAAAAGTCAAATTTACATTACAATATCTTCCCACAAATTCAGCCCTACAAAGGATAATAGGTGGAAAAGGCCAACACAAGGAGGAAAGCTACACCCTGGAAAAAGTGAGAAAGTAATCTTCTTACAACAAACCCAAAAGAAGATAAACACTGAAACATAAAAATAAAATCAAAAATAACGGGAAGCAACATTCACTATTCCTTAATATCTCTTAACATCAATGAAGTCAACTCCCCAATAAAAAGTCAGATGCTTAAATAGTGCCTGTCTTTGTCACTGAGGTTGGCTTCTTGTATGCACTATTTAAGAGTCAAAGGATGGAAAACAATCTTCCACGCAAATGGTCCCAAGAAACAAGCTGGGGAGTCCATTCTTATATCAGATAAAATTGACTTTCAACCAAAAGTTGTCAAAAAAGAAAAGGAGGGACACTTCATACTGGTCAAAGGAAAAGTCTACCAAGATGAACTCTCAATTCTGAACATCTATGCTCTGAACACAAGGGCACCCACATTCATAAAAGAAACTTTACTAAAGCTCAAAGCACACATTACACCCCACACAATAGTGGGAGACTTCAACACCCTACTCTCAAACATGGACAAATCATGGAATCAGAAACTAAACAGAGAGACAGTAAAACTAACTGAAGTTATGGACCAAAGAGATCTAACAGATATTTATAGAACATTTCACCCTAACGCAAAAGAATATACCTACTTCTCAGTACCTATGGTACCTTCTCCAAAATTGACCATATAATTGGTCACAAAACAGGCCTCAACAGATATAGAAATATTGAAATTATTTCATGTATCTTATCAGATCACCACGGCCTAAGGCTGGTCTTAAGCTCAAACAAAAGAAATGGAAAACACATACACATGGACTTTGAACAATGCTCCTCTCAATGATAGCTTGGTCAAGGAAGACATAAAGAAAGAAATTAAAGACTTTTTCGAATTCAATGAAAATGAAGACACATCATACCAAAAGTTGTGGGACACAATGAAAGCAGTGCCAAGAGGAAAACTCATAGCTCTGTGTGCCTCCAAAAAGAGAACGGAGAGAGCTTACACTAACAGCTTGACAGTACACCTGAAGCCTGTAGAACAAAAGGAAGCAAATACACCCAAGAGGAGTAGATGGCAGGAAATAATCAAACTTAGAGCTGAAATCAACCAAGCAGAAACAAAAAGAGCTATACAAAAAAAAAATCAATAAAACAAGGAGCTGTTTCTTTGAAAAAAATCAAGAAAGATAAACCCTTAGCCATCCTGAGCAAGGTAACCCAGTCACAAAAGAACACACATGGAGTCACTAATAAGTGGGTGCTAGTTCAAAAGCTCAAAATAAACAACTTACAATTCACCCAGCTCAGGAAGCTCAAGAAGAAGGAGGACTTAAGTGAGGGTGCTATGTTTCCTCTGAGAAAGGAAACAAAATACTCATAGGAGCAATAAGGGAGGCAATGTGTGGAGCAGAGTCTCAAGTAAAGGCCACCCAGGATTCATTCTATAAACAGTCACCAAACCCCGACACTACGACTAGAAACGTGTAACAAAGGAGCATGCCATGGCTGTCTCCAGACGGGCCCTGCTAGAGCCTTACAAATAGAGGCAGAAACTAGCAACCAACTATTGGACTGGGCTTGGGGTCCCCAACGGAGGATCTGGAAGGTGGTCCAGAGGAGCTGAAGGGGTATATAGCCCCATGGGAAGAACAATGACTTCGGACACCCAGACACCCCAAGACTCCCAGGGACTGAACCATCAACCAAGGGGTACACATAGTTCCAGCCAAAAATGTGTCAGAGGAATGCCTTGTTGGGCATCAGTGGGAGGAGTGGTCTTCGGTCAGGTAAAAGCTCAATAGAGGCCCCAACAAAGGGAAACAGACAGGGGGGGTTGGTTTGGGGGGAAGGTGGGAGTGTGTCGGGTAGAGGGGCATATACATGGAGGCAAGGGGTGGGAGGAGGGGTAGGGAATCATTGGGGAGGGGGCTTTTGGGAGGGGAGAAATTGGGAAAGGTTTTACCATTGGCAATGTAAATGAAGAAGATAATAAAAAAAAGATAAAAAAAAGACAAGACGAACAGAAATATTTTTCAGGTAAATTTTCAGTTTTGTCAAAAATGTTTGTAATTCCTCTTTCAATTAATTTAGTAATGTTTTTACATCTATTTTATCTGCATTATTTTTCACGATAATCTTCAATTTTAACATGTTTTCTATATATTTCTTCCATTTTATCAGAAATGTTTTCCATATAAGGCTCTGATTTTATCACAAAATGTTTTCACTTCCATCTTCAATTAATTTAGAAAGGTTTTTATGTCCTTTTTATGTGTATAATTTTCCATGAAACAGTCAATTTTAACGTGGGTTTCTATATATTTCTTGAATTCTATCAGAAATATTTCCAATATATATCTTCAGTTTTACCTGAAAATGTTTATAATTCCACTTTCAATCAACTAAGAATTAATTTTAGGCCTACCATTTTATCTGTATAATAATCCATGATAATCTCCAATTTTAACATGTTTTTCTATATAGTCCTTCAATTTTATCAGAAATATTTTCCATGTAAATCTTCAATTTTATCAGAAAGTATTTATAATTTCACTTTCAATCAACTTAGGAATATTTTTACGACTACCATTATTATATCTACATAAAATTTTCCATGATAATCTTCAATTTTAACATGTTTTCTGAATCTTTTGTACAATTTTATCAGAAATATTTTCCACATAAATCTTCACTTCTATCATAAAATGTTTCTATTTCCTTTTTCAATTAATTAGCAATGTTTTTTATGTCTACCACTCTACTCTTTAATGTTCCATAAAACTTGTCAATTTTAACGTGTTTTTCTATATATCTCTTCTATTTTATCATAAATATTTCCATGTAAAACTTCAATTTTATCATAAACATAAAATGTTTTTACTTCTTTTCTCAAAAAACACATGAAAAAGTCATATGAATAACTTCTATTTGAAAGGAAGTTAAAAATACAATGATAAAAACCAGTAAGCTACATGGATGGATAATCCCTCTCCAAAAAGCCGTAAGTTTATTAAATGAAAATCCCTACAGCAGGCATGGGATACATCTCTGTAAGTTGTTGCTCAGAGAGGCCCCCAGAGGTCTCTCAAACAACACAGGATTTCTCAGTACTCTTAATTGCCCACTACAGCTGAATGGTAAAGTCTATTGCTGAGCTATACTTTAGTTGCAGAACATGAAGAAATGAAAGTAGAACTGAGCAGGATGCTTTGTTACTTTTGGCTTTCGTGTGCCTGAAAGGTGCTATACAGAGTTCTGAGGGAGAAAGTCATCCATAATCATAACCAGCTCTGTGACAGTGTGTTACAGTATCAACCACCAAGGACATGGTGGCAGTGATGCCACCGTGGTCTGGCTGTTATGGAGGTAACCAGTTACTTTCTGATAGGATTTAAGGCCTATTTTGTGGGAAAGAATTCATGCCTGTTACTGTAAACATGCAAAAGTCCATTGCTGGGAGTCAATGACTAAATGGTATTTTGACAAAATATATTGGAAAGAAACAAATTTCCAAATACCTATACTCACAGATTAGTGCTATCAGCTTTGCTTAGAGAAGCTTCTTATGAATGCAATTAATGCAGAGACTTTTAACTGGTGAAAGGACTGAGAATAAGTAAATGAGTTTAATTAGGGATATTTGGCTCTACATGGGATATCTATATAACTGCATCCAAGGCACAGAAAACATTATAGAATAAGGGGTGTAAACACACACACACACACAGAGAGAGAGAGAGAGAGAGAGAGAGAGAGAGAGAGAGAGAGAGAGAGAGAGAGAGAGAGAGAGAGAGATTGAGAGAGAGATTGAGAGAGATAGAAAGGCTGGTATAATCATGAAATCACAGAACCTTGGGTAACCTCCACAAGAGGTGTACTAAATTGAGCCTTTCACCATTCCATGATAGATTGGGGAGGGATTCATGAGGCCACACCCCTCTCTATGAAGCTATCGGCATATTAAAGTATATTAAAATATACTGTGGAATAGGAGTGTTCTTTGGTGTTGTTGTTTTAAGTCAGACATGCTCCAGTTCCAGTAAGTTACCTTACATGTATCATCATGAAACAAAATCAAATTAAACACAATAGGTCAATCTGTCTGTATGTCTGTCTATCTCTCTCTCTCTCTCACACACACACACACACACAGAGAGAGAGAGAGAGAGAGAGAGAGAGAGAGAGAGAGAGAGAGAGATTGAGAGAGAGATTGAGAGAGAGAGAAAGGCTGGTATAATCATGAAATCACAGAGCCTTGGGTAACCTCCACAAGAGGTGTACTAAATTGAGCCTTTCACCATTCCATGATAGATTGGGGAAGGATTCATGAGGCCACACTCCTCTCTATGAAGCTATCGGCATATTAAAGTATATTAAAATATACTGTGGAATAGGAGTGTTTTTGGTGTTGTTGTTTTAAGTCAGACATGCTCCAGTTCCAGTAAGTTACCTTACATGTATCATCATGAAACAAAATCAAATTAAACACAATAGGTCAATCTGTCTGTCTGTCTGTCTGTCTCTCTCTCTCTCTCTCACACACACACACACACATACACACACATACACACACGAAAAGGCACAGAAATAAAGAGAGACTAGAAGAGTTACAGCAGGAATGGAAAGAGGATAAGCAAGAGCAATGCTGATGTATATGTCCAAAATGAATTACATGACTGAGACTTAATTAGGAATACAAAAGAAACATCAACAGATGATGGATCTCAAGTAAAATTTTTGATAAAGCAATCTGAAATGACCCAGTGAGGAAAAAGTAAAGAATAAACTTTAAACTATATAACCTTTAATCTGATTATAAAGAGAAAACATTCATATGGTAACCATAAAATGATAAAAGTTGAAAATCATAATCACCTATGACTGATAACACTCCTCAGATAAGTAATAATATCTTGGTGTATTTGCTTTAGGGAATTTTTCTTTACCTATTTATATAAAATTGACACCACACTGTATATATACAAACTGTGTTTTTTTTATATGGATTTCTATATGCTGCAAAAGGAGCTTTCTTCATAATGGATAAGAATTAGACTAATCTCTGTGTAAAAGGATAGATCTTTAGAATAAAATTAGAAATAATACAGGTTTTGTAAAGTGAGAATAATAATGTCTCCTCTAGGAGTTATGACCTTACCAGCCATGAGTAGTTGACCGGCTCTCCAGTACAAAGTACAAATTCCCTCCCATTGAGTGGCCCTAAGTGTCATTACTGCAACCTTGGAACAACTTGATGGTCTTCCTTGGCAGCTTGCAAAGCACCTCCTGAAAGTATAAGAGCTAGTCCTCAGAGAGGAGGCATCCTGATCAGTGTCAGCTTAATTCCTCTATGTCTCATGCTTAAAGCGTGTATGTGGTGTCTACACAATAGACTCTTACCTTCAAGTTCTAAATGACAACCAATAGCAATGGCAATAGCTTGTACTATTTTGGGAATTTCTTTAACTTCTCTAAACCACAACGAGATGGATGGTTTCCCATGAATGAAGCTGGGGCTTTTGGTAGCTAGCCTACTACTTACTTGAGGTACATAACCACTCTAAGAGACATTGCTTTATCTGTCTGTCTATTTATCTAATACAGCATATATATATATATATATATATATATATATATATATATATATATATATATATATATATATGTATATATATACACATACATATATATATGCATATGCTTTTATTTACTTGACACACATATATATGCATATGCTCAATATATGTCAAGTAAACATAAGATAATAAAATTGGGCTTTTTAAAAAATGTTTAATATTTTTACACCAGACATTATGAGAACGTAAACAGATCAGGTAAAAACTGGAAAAATATTTGTAAATTATACATTGCATAGGCAATTCCTATACAAACAAACAAACAAACACACACACACACACACACGAACTCTTGTAACTCAAAGAATTAAAATTATTTTATCAATTTAAATAAACTTTACAACAAAGGCGTATATATGTGTCTAATGGATTAATAAAGTGAGCTGTTAACACTGATTCTTTAAATAGGGGACTATACTTGTCTTTACTGAAGTATCAGGCTTTAAAATATGTTATATTTATGTCACATATAAATAAGTTATGATCATTAAATTTGTTGTCCTAAATTTGATTTTCCTACTAAAAAACTTAAAACTGTAATACAGTCTGCCAAGATTCTAGAAGCTGAGAACTTTCCAGACCTGTGGCAAGCAGGCTAGAGAAAGCTAGAGGGAAGCTGATGAGCTGTGGACTCTAAATGCAGAAGGCCCATGTCTGAGGAGGAACCACAAGCAGGCAGAAATGATTCTTCTTTACTTAGGAGAAGTCAGGTCGTTCTGTGTAGGTGCACCACTAGAGGACTGAATAAGGGTCAAACAAGGAATGGAGGGCCATTTATTTTATTCAATTTAAAGGTAACATTCATCTAGAAAAATTTAAAAGGTTTGACCAAAAAGATATGTGCACAGTCAATCAGACATAAAATTAAGCATAATAATCTTGAACTGTGGCACTAAGTTTGTGAATTTCACTCTTTGCTTTCAATGGGAAGAGTCCTGACAGTAGCGAGTGTCACTTCCTTTTCTGCGGGGCAGTTTTGTGTGGTGCGCTGTGGTGATCTCTGAGAGCAGTGCAGAGACACAGCTTCAGATAGACTCCAACAATCCACTATTCTTCATTATAAGAAACTCCAAGATCCTAAAGTGTTTAAATTCATTTGACTTAAAAATCTTTTAAACAGTTATTTTGGTTTCCATTCATGTGGAATGGAATACTCAAATACTTTTATTTAAGTATTCTGAATACTTTATTCTTGCTTATTTTATGTGCATATGTATGTGTATATATGTGAGAATGTATTGGGCCAGAGAAGGGAGTGCATCCCATAGTGTGAATGTGGAAGTCAGAAGACAACCGGTTTTCTCCTTCATATGTGGGTCCAAGGGACTGAATTAGTTCATCAGGTTTGGCAGCAAGTACCTTTACTGGCTGAGAAATATCCCTGGCCTAGTTACAGTACATGATTGTAACAATAATAGAGATGACTGAATCAGTGTTTCTTCTTCTCCAGGTAGATCCAAATTCTGGACACAGCATGAGCAATCTTGTATGGTTATATTTAATTTATAATCATACAAAATATGTAATATTACTATTAAAGTTAAGAAGCTTCTTTCCAAATACAATTGAAGTAATACATCTACAAAAAAATAGAATCAAAAATAATATATGATTTGGGCCCCAAACTGAAATGCACCAGGAGAAGGAATAACAGAGTACTTGTGACGAGCTAGCTTTCTCTCTGGGAACTGATAACTGTGTAAAGCCGCTACCTTCTGTGAATCCCAAAACACAGCAATAGTCATTAAACTGAACGTATTCACCAGCTCCTCTGAATGAATGAGCATTACAGTGAAGGCCTAGGCTTGGACCACAGATGACTAAATATCACCAGCCCCTTTCCAATGTGGTTTTTTTTTTTTTGGGGGGGGGGGGGGTACCCCAGTGTAAAATAACCAATAAATTAATCATAAATTACTAAGTCAGACTAATAAACAGAGCATGATGGCTTACATTAGTAATCCTAACATGTACGAGACTGAGGAAAGAGGCTCATTCCTTGTTGGTTAACAGCCAGAGCTATAGAACAAGGCCCTATTTTCCAGCATTACCAAGTCAGATAAGCTTTCACAGACCAATAGGTCAAGGAAGTCTTGTGTTTGGTTAATAGGACTGATATTCTATGTAACCTCCAAACAACGTACCCACCTTGTCCTATGCCATGTGAGAGTTCAGCAAGAAGGTACTCACCAGACAAAATGTCAGAACTTACTTTTGGGCTGCTTTGCCTTTTCACAACAAGTAAAACAAGTAAAGCCCTGTTCTAAGGAATCAGGTATTCAGGAAAAGCTACTTACCACAATATCCTCAGGAAACGTGTCTCTGCTGAAGGAGCCATCATCAAACATGACCTCATAGAAGGTTTGAGATGTCACATCTATCACTCTGCAGCTGTAGTACCGAGTGTTTCGATGTTTTGTGATGACTGTCTGACCCACAGAAATGGCTTTCTCACAAGTTTTGGACTTCTGTGAGATGAAGAAAAACAGAAGAAAGAGACAGATAGGAAAAAAGAACAGAAAATAAAAAGTATTTAATTGGGAAGCAAAAAGTAACCTTGTAAAGATTTAAATACTTTAAACTTAGTATGAAAGTATAATTTCAAATTTAAAGGCTATAATTAATATAAAAGTAAATCATATATCCTTTGACAGATATCAAAATTCATCTACTATAAGTCACTGCTTACTAACACATAATAACTAATGTTTTATGATGTTCTTTGCTGCCTGATATTTGGGTGTGAAGTAGAGGGGATAGAAATGTACCATGTGTGTATAATTCTGCCTCTGTGGCTTGTCTTTGATACACCTATGCCCAACACTTGAATCTCCTATGCTTTTCTTAAGCTACTTTGAAGTAATGTACATCATCTAAATACTTCAATGCTTATTTTCTAAGAATGAGATATTTCTTTCTATAATCACAGCTCTAGACAGTAATCATTAAGAAGAAGGTGACCACTAACATGACACTTTAATCTCTCACCTGGATTCGACTGACCTCATAATGACCTTAATGCTTTCCTTTCCTCTCCCCAAACTCTCAAACAAAGGCTCCATTCTCCACTTCAGTTTTATCTGTCCCATCATTTTAGACTCATTTAAATTCATTTCTATAGACCGTCTTTTTTTTTTTAATGGCACTGATACTTTAGAAAGATAAAGTTTCTCCTTCTGCTTTTTAATAGATATCTGTGTAATATTTCCCCATGATTATACACAGTATTGTACAATGCTGTATTCTTTTCACAATTCTTATCATCTGAGGAAGCATCATGTTTGCATGTATCTCGAAATCAAAGAGTGACCTGATTTCTCTACTTTCTTCTCATATAATCTATGGGACATTTCTTTACTATGGAGAAACATGATCCTTGTACAAGTTTGTTTAAATTTAGCATCCAATAATGAGTCTCACTTATTCTTTATTGATGATGGTGGCACATGCTGATCATCCTGCTCATTTGATCAAGTTAAGTCCACAAGGCAGATTAAAGTGTCAGTGTTTATCTTCTTGAAGGATTATATTCTGGAGCTGTGATTGTATAAAAACAAAAATCTCATTCTTAGAAAATTTATTAGATATCACTTGGTATTTGACATGGGCATCTCCCATGTCCTCCTGCATCTACTTACCTGCCTACCTACCTACCTACCTACCTACCTACCTACCAGACCTATACAGTATTATCATGAGCTGATTAATTCCTTATCCCTAATTGTATATAAGTCCTATTGTATTTTAGTAATTGTTGCTCAAATCACCAGACATTTGCCCAACATAAGAATCTTTAAATGAATATATATATATATATATATATATATATATATATATATGTTTTTACATATGTGTGTTTATATGTATGTATCTACCTACCTATCTATCTATCTATCTATCTATCTATCTATCTATCTATCTATCTGCTAGCAGTTCTCTGCTATATGTCACAAAAAGTTTTACATCTCTGCAATTAGCCATTACGGTTCATTTCAAAGAACAGTGGTTCTTTATGATTTCAAAAAAGGGTCTTCGGGTGCTTTTCACAAGACTTGTGCATGTCTGAACATGCACAACACTATGTAAGATGCTATACAAATGCTACTCATTACTTCTTTTATATCCTTATCCACGTTGATGCACTGTCAAGATAAGCAGTAATTGTGCTGTAAACATACAATGCCCTGTGAGACACAGGAACAGATTTCAGAATAGGCTAAAAGAAGAGTAAAAGGAAAATAAACTGAGATTTTCCTACTCTACATCAAGATAGTTTGGTGCAGATTATCTGTAGCATAGGTTAATCAATGATAACAAGTGTAGGAAATTGCTTAGGTGAATATATAATCAAGTAAATTAAGTACACATCTCATAGACTTCCAGGTGTTACCTTGTGTAACATAGCTAACAATCCAGTGAAGAAAACCACAAAGAGGAGGAGAACCTTTGTTTGGTATATATCTGACAAAGAATAATTACTTGAAATATATAAAGAACTGACAAAAAAAGAAACCCCCTCCCCCCAAAGACTGACTATGTGTGTTATGGATCTAAACAGAGTTTTCAATTGAAGAAATAAAAATGGCGAAATGTAAATAAAGAATATATGTAATAAAAAATAAATAAAAATGGCTGAGAAATACCTCTAAAAAAATTCTGTATTCTTAGCAATTTGGGTCATGCAAGTTAAAACAACTTTGTGTTTTTATTAAGAAGTACAACTAACAGTGGATAGAATGTGGTGCAGGGGCAATTCTCATTCACCATAGTGGAAATATATTAGTAAAGCCAAGTCACTCTGGAAATCAGTGCTAAGAATGTTCAAAAAGCTAAAAACAAATCTACCATAATATCCAACAATAGTACTCCTTAGCTCAAAAGACTTGATGTCTTACAACATAGATACTTGTTTAGCAATGTTTTTGCAAAACTATTCACAATTGTTAGAATAGATAAGGAAAAGTTGGGAAATACACACAAAGATGTATTATTTAGCTATAAAAAGAACTGAAATCATGAGATGTTTAGGCAAATGGATGTACCTAACTATTGCGAAGTTAACCCACACCCAGTAAGACAAACACCACATTCTCTCATGCATCGGTTCCTACCTCTGGATGCTCAGGTGTGAGTATTTAAGCTAGAGTAACCTCAGCAAAGGAAAAGAACCCCAGGGATGCAAGAATTTGAAGGGAAAATAACAGAATGCAGGTGATATGAAAGGGGAAGAAGGGGGATTTGATGAGAAGTGGGGAACAAAGATGGAGAAATAACAGTTTTTATTTTTTTATATACAAACCTTAAGAAATCTTATTATTTTATATTTATCTAGAATTACACGGTTGTATTTGAAAAGGAAAACCATGTATGTCAGGAGAGGCAATTCTGATGTTTTGTAACAGAAGTTGCTGCCGGACTCCATAGTTCCTTCCCTACTGCTGTGACAATGCATCACAATCAAGGCAAGTTGTAAAAGAAATCATTTAACTTGAGGGCTCATGATTCCAGAGTTAGAATCCATGACCATCTTGGTCACAATTATGCAATAGACAAGTAAATGGTGCTACTATGAGCTTATATCTGGTCCATAAGTGTAAGAGAGGAGGAGAAGAGGAAAGGGGGAGGGGGAGGGAGAGCATGCTAACTGGGGATAATGTGAGTCTTCTGAAACCCAGAGTGACACACCTCTCCCAAAAGCCATACTTACTCATCCTTCATAAACAGATCCACCAACTAGATACCAAGCATTTAAGAATCTGAGTCTCTGGGTATAATTGTCATTGAAAATACCACAATCCAATGATCTGCTTAGTGCCCAAATGTTGGAGAAGGTAGCCATTCTGAAGTCTAATTAAAGACTAGGTGAGTAGTAGCTATCAGCACTCTACTTCAAAAACCTAGAGCTACATGTACAGAGTCAGGAGCAATGCATTTCAAAATCTACAATTTTGTTTATTTATTTGTTATTTGTTTGTTTGTAATGTTTCTTCAGGAAATAGCCATATATAATATTTAAGCTATATGATATGTTCCTTTATAAACAAACCACACATAAAATGGATCTTTTAGGCAGTAGTTTCTAAATTAGCTGAAAAGTCTTATGTCTTCATTTTCAGCATCTTTTGAAAAATGGTTAGCATTTTACAAGCTAACTAAGTCACATACCAGAATGAGGAGGAAGCAGAGTCTCTAGAGCTCTGAAATCCAATTTCAATAGAATCACTTATAACCACAGGGTACTATGGTATTAAAATGGGTCCCAAGCAAAACTTCAGATACATACTCTTAGCTCTATTTAAGTTTGGAGTTAGGGGTTCAACAAGTACTAGAGCATATAAGTTGAACAGTCAGTCACCTGTCATTTATGATTACAACAGATTGTGCATGGAACTAAGTACCACTGAAAATAGGTTTACTGTTTTTAAAACAAGAAAATACTTATTCATATAAGTTTGTAGCACCAACAATCATAGAAGAAAAGGAAATTTTAGTATACAATTTCACTTTTTCATAGTTATCACTTTTTATTGGCAGATTGACTGATCACTGTGGCTCTAGAGGTCAGAATCTTATTATAACCCAAAGAATCATTTATATATCATCCAGAATCATTTAATTGACTTCCGGCTCTAAATGGCAAAGTGCCACAGTAATGTATATATTGATACTAATTTTTGACTTTGGTAATGTGTGTTTGTTACTGAATACAATCTTTTTGGTTAATGGACATCAACTAACTAAGGAAAAGGCATGGGTGTATCGTATGCAACCTGTAACTTCACATAATGGAAAATAACTTTAAAACAACGAGCTCATGACAGCAGTTTGTACATTTGGACATTCTCACACATTCACACAATCCCCAGCCACAAATGTCAGATATCTCTAAAGACACTAGTAGAAACTGATTACAAAAGGATAGAAGGTTGCTGTGTGTGTTAAGATACTTCCACAACTCAATATGGACAATTTGGCATCTGCTCACAAAAGGTCATTAGTGGAACGATAAGGTAAAGATGTATTTTTTACATGCATGAAGTTGTCAAATAATAGAAGACCTTCCATTTAAAAAACAAACAAAAAAAAAGAGTAGAGGAGAAAAATATTAGAGACAGGAAGAGCATGAAAGGATACATATCTCTATATTGCCCTAATCCTTTTAAGCTTTTAAGTCAAGGGAATGATTTCGTTCACCAAGGAGATGTTAACTGAATTACAGTTAAACTCATGTCATCTGGATACATATTCTATTTTCTTAGAGGAACTTCAGTCTTAAGTAAAATAAGCATAAATGTTGGCGGGCAAATTGCTCTATTTTTACTTTCTATAATCTATGGCAATATACTCTCCTCACATTAAAAGTTATACACTTCCATAGTCACATTGACTGATCTTCCAAGGCCTCCATGTTAGACCTCACTTATCCTGTGTTAGGTAGAAAGGATCAAAAGTTCCTGGCCATTTTCCTTTTACAACGTTGCTGCTATTTCTTTCTTTCAGGAGAGATTTAAATAAATGTGTATCGTTGCATACAGAATGCATTGCAGATTTTAGGAAGTACTTTTCGCGTTGCTCTACTTGAAATGATCTTCTGACACGCTGAATACATGAACTGCACAATCTATATACAACTATTCAGATACCTGTACACAGATCCAAAAAAAAGAATGAATATTAAGAGTTTGACTCATTTTTTTCATTCACTCATTTAACTATAAATATTGTGTTTAGTGCATACCAGAAACTGAAGGGTTCTGCGCAACTATGTTTAAATAACAGTTCTCAATTCTTACTCATAATTATACTACAATCTGGACATGTCAAAACACACAAGGTATTCGATACCTGTGATAGGTCCTGGAAGGAATTCAAATAAAGGATCAGCAAATGGGAGCTATCTTACCACATGTGAGTTGACTCTGTGTCTGAAGCATGTGATGTTTACGACATAAGGCCAGTCATCAGGCTCCATGAGCACTCCTGCTGCATGGGCACACGTAACATGGAATGAAGCTGGGCAGCGGCCATATGAACACTGGATGCAGGCTCCAGAAACCTTTTTAACCCTGTGTCTACAGAAGATGCATTTCTGGAGGATTAAAACAGAGAATAATAGTCATTTATCAAAGTAACAGTTGTTAGAAAAACAACACAGCAGATATAACATCAAGTTCTGACTCTGGGCCTTATCAGCAAGAACATCTGTGGCAATATAATCTTTTCATGTTAAGAAATTATACACTTCCACAGTCATGCTTGACCAGACATATTCTGAAGTATTTCTTGTAGTTAGAACACCCAAAATTTTTCCCATTTGGTCCTCCTACCACAAGCATCAGAAGAAGGCCCTGGGTGATCTTCTGATCAACCATGACTGCCAAAAGTGCTTCAGTAAGGCCTGTACAGCCAGCCGTGTGCATAACTCAGTTAAAACCCAGGTGCAGATACTCTTATATTCAATGAGAATATTGAAAAATGCAAACATACATGAGAGTAAATTTTCATTACAATGAAATGGAAAACACTAAATGGTTGGTTCACTGTGGAAACTAGGAACTCAACTATTTAATAATCCAAATCTGAATGCTTCCTGACAAAAATGCCTCCCAAAGTAGAAAAATTTTACAATTATCCCCAACTAGCATGTCTGTATTGAACATAATGAATGGCTAGGGGAACCTGAAACAAACAATCACTATAATCTAAACACTAAGTTCCACACAAAGGCCTTAAAACATTGTTAGAACATTTGTTATGACAGACAGAAAATTCAAACAGACGTATTAAAGATTTATGTGTGGTTTCTATAGGGTTAGAAAAATAAGATCGTGGATCAGCATAAGGTCAGGTTTATAAGCCAGAAGAAACAAACAAACAAACAGACCAAGTCAAATGGAGCAGTGGAACTCCTTTCACAGGTTCACTTTTCTTTGTGGGATAAAAACAAAAAGTCTTATGGCCACGTGAGCACTTACTACAGAGAGAATCAATATGTACTAGACTTTAACATTCATTTTGTCTTCACATCTGATTCCTGAGAGTCCTAAAGACTATTCCTTAACCTTGCTCTGCTCTCTTGCTATCTATCTATAGTAAACACCACTGCCTATAGTCATGCAGTCTTGTCAAGAATAGAAATGGTTTTCTAACTGGCCTTTTATTTCATTCCACTCCAGCTGAGCTTCTCAGGGATTATCTTCATGCAACATAAATATTATGTCCTCCTCCTCAATGGCATCTTTTTTTTGCCATTTATTATCTTTAAATTCTTTGGGAAGGGGGAGGGGCAGTAACAACAGGACATGGCTTGCAAACATCCCTGCATTATCAATGAGAGCAGCATTATTTTTCACTCATTTCCACAAGGGCATGTAGACTCCAAGAAGTTATTTGTCTCCCCTTACTCTTAGGTTCAGTGTAAAATCACATATTTTACACTGGAGACATTTAAGAATTTACACAAGTGAAAAAGGAAGAGAGAAGAGGGAAGAAGCACCAACAATAGACAAAAGGAAGGAGAAGGTGAAGAGAGAGCATACCAAGAACAAAAACAAGATGCACTCAATTTTAAAGCATTACTTTATAACTTATCTTGGTATTTTTAAAAATCACTGTTCTCTGTTTTGAAACAGCAAAAAAGGAAAAGAAAATGTTAGAAATCACTAGAAATTCTCATCAGGCGTTATGATTCTGACATTAGGAAGGGTTAAGGTTGTCTTTGCCCTACTCACTGCTCTTTGCTGACAGAGACTGAGAATTTATATCTTCCTTTAAATAGAGTTATCAGATCAAGGGTGGGAAGTGAATCAATGTCTTCAGGGAAGCTAACAGTGATATTTGCTTGTTTGTTTGATCCAACATCCTACTAAATTTCCCAGGCTGGCTCTGATGTGTTCAGTAGACCAGGAAGGCCTTGACACTGTGACTCCCCTGTTTCAGCCACAATCCCTGTAGTTTGTATTACAGGACTCTAAGGCTTGGTTCCCTAAGGTCTTAAATGGCAACCACATGCTCCACAGGTGCAAAGGGAACTTAAGGATAATAAGATTATAATAGGCATTTAAGAGCAGGTAAAGTATAGAAAGACAAAGCAATTATTCTTGCAGAGTATTGTTAAAGAGATCAGTGATGCCTTGAGAAAGAATGAGAAGGCAATGTTTGGGCAACAACTAATACAAGAGATTCAACACGTTAAATGGATATTCTGAGGGAAGGGCCCCTGTGGATGCTTTAGAATAAGGTTAACACAGTGTTCACTGCCAGAAACCAACACAAGTAGAAAAAGTCATATTCCTTACATTTTTCCAGGGAAGGAACCTGGAACTGTCCATTTTTCCACTGAAATAAACAGAATCCTTCAAATGAACTTTAGTCAAGTTTCATAACTTGCCTCTTCTAAATCTCAACAGATGCATTACATTGGAACATGAATCAGAGACAACCAGGAAGTCTATAAACAGATGGCTGACTATTCATAATATGTAGAGTAGGACCCTGTATTTGTATTTTATGACATGGTCTCAGTGATCCCAATGCTGGTGCTCCAAATATCAGGCTCCAAGAACCTTTGGGTTGGAAGACTAGAAAATATAAAGCAGCAACAATTTTGAGGCACTTTTAATTCAAAGGAATTAAGGAAGTCTAAGCTACACCATCTGTTGTGCAATACCTAGAGATGAAGATACTCAGAAGAATGTTTTACACAGTACTGTTCTTTCTTGGGGAACTGGATTCTCATACTTCATTCTGTGGTACACGTCATTGAGGGCACTAATAGACTGAGTAGGTAATGGGGCCTTGTAATGGTAATGATTTCCTTGAGCATACAGATTGGCAAAGAACATCAAGAAATGATGAGCTATGAAGTAGTCAGAGGTTCAAAACACATAGTCTTTTCCTATTTAAATGATTTATAATATGATTGGCCATTTTGCCAGTTTTTAAATCATTCTTTTTCCTTCTGTAAATATCAAGGTAATTCTAAACAGGCATAAAACAGGCAATAAAATGTCTTTAAAAATAAAACTACTTTTTCCTGGTGTTCCATTAAACCTCTCAGACCAGGAGAGGTACTGCATATCTTACTACAGACTCCAGCCTGAGGCATCTGCCTTCTTTTCCTTTTCTTTCACATACTATTCCGCAGTCCTCAGATCTAGTATTACTTGCCCATCAACTACCTGTCTAATCTGTGCTTGCACTGGTCAAAACCTATATAAGCTCTGGACTGGAAAGCACCATGTATGATAGTAAAGAGCCCCTGCAACTATCAGACATCATCCCTTTTGAATGTCAGGCAAACTTTCAGCTAAGTCAGGTGTGATGAATCTTGCACCAGGGATACCTCAGTAAGTATTCTAGAACAACTACTCAAAATCACTAGATATAGGCCAGTTTTTCAATCCAGTGCACTGGCCACATCTCTGCTCTCATGACCCACAAATCTATAGGCTTTGGACAGGAGGCTGCTCCTGCCTTCCAGTACAGAGTCCTTTGACATCATATTCAGACTTGAGGATCAAGCATCTCCTTTAATATGTTTCCTATCACATCATGCTATATCTATATCAGAGAGAAAACTAACAAAATAAATTCACATACCCAAGTACAACCACTGAAATACAAACACTGTAAACAATCAGACAGTATATGTCCTCTAAAATCCAGTCCTATAGAAATATTTGCCATTGAGAATTACCTCGATGAACCTAAGTATAAAGATTTTAAAAAAAAAAAAGAAAGAAAGAAAAGAAATTATAAACTTCAAAGGATTCAAAGAGTTTAAAGAAGACACAAAGAAACAGCTCCAAATACTTAGAGAATGAAATTTAAGAGAATAATACCTGAATGGTGCCCAAGAAAATATAAAAATAACATTAAATCAAATGACAAAGACAATGTAAGATGTGACAAGATAATTCAATAAAAAGATAGAAACATTGAAGAAAACTCAAAGTGGAATGGAGATAGAATTGGAAAACTAACACAAGCAGAAAACTCAAGGACAAGACTTAAGTAGAAGAGGAATTAGTACAAGCAAAGAATGTAAAAATTTGAATGAAGCATAAAAAAGGAACATACAGGAACTGTCAGACACAATGAAAAGATTAAAGGATCATAGACGAAAATAACCCCAAAATAAGGAAGGACATTTAATACAGGTACAAGAAACAGAATACCAAATAGGTAAGATAAGAAAGAAATTCTCAACTGCCTAAGACACATAAAACACAAAATATACAGAGAGGTATTAAAAGCTGCTAAAGAAAAAAAACATACAGAAACTATGTATTTTCATGAGGTCCCATTTGTCAATTCTTGATCTTAGAGCATAAGCTATTGGTGTTCTGTTCAGGAACTTTTCCCCTGTGCCTATGTCCTCAGGGTCTTCCACAAATAGTTTCTCTTCTATTAGTTTCAGTGTATCAGGTTTTATGTGGAAGTCATTGATCCACTTGGAGTTGAGCTTAGTACAAGGAGATAAGAATGGATCAATTTGCATTCTTCTGCAAGGTGACCTCCAGTTGAACCAGCACCATTTGTTGAAAAGGCTATCTTTTTCCCACTGGATGATTTTAGCTTCTTTGTGAAGATCAAGTGACCATAGGTATGTGGGTTCATATCTGGGTCTTCAATTCTATTCCATTGATCTACCTGCCTGTCACTGTACCAATACCATGCAGTTTTAAAGGCAATCAACAAATTAGGAAAAGATCTTTAACCCTACATCCGACAGAGGGCTAATATCCAATATATACAAAGAACTCAAGAAGTTAGACTCCAGAGAGCCAAATAACCTTATTAAAAAATGGGGTACAGAGCCAAACAAAGAATTTTCACCTGAAGAACTTCGAATGGCTGAGAAGCACCTTAAGAAATGTTCAATATCATCAGTTATTAGGGAAATGCACATCAAAACAACCCTGTGATTTCACCTCATACCAGTCAGAATGGCTAAGGTTAAAAACTCAGGAGATAGCAGGTGTTGGGGAGGATGTAGAGAAAGAGGAACACTCCTCCACTGCTGGTGGAATTGCAAGCTGGTACAACCACTCTGGAAATTACTCTGGCAGTTCCTCAGAAAACTGGGCATGACACTTCCGGAGGGCCCTGCTATACCACTCCTGGGCATATACACAGAGGATTCCCCAGCATGCAATAAGGACACATGTTCCACTATGTTCATAGCAGCCTTATTTATAATAGCCAGAAGCTGGAAAGAGCCCAGATGTCCCTCAGTGGAGGAATGGATACAGAAAATGTGGTATATTTACAAAATGGAATACTACTCAGCAATTAAAAATAATGAATTCATGAAATTTTTAGGCAAATGGTTGGAACTGGAAAATATTGTCCTAAGTGAGATAACCCAATCACAAAAGAATACACATGGAATGCAGTCACTGATAAGTGGATACTAATTAGCCCAGAAGCTCTGAATACTCAAGACACAATTAGCATATCAAATGATTCCCAAGAAGGAGGAAGGAGAGGGCCCTGGTCCTAGAAAGGCTTGATGCAGCATTGTAGGGGAGTAACAGGACAGAGAAATGGGAGAGGGTGATTGGGGAATGGGCAGAGGTAAGAGGGCTTATGGGACTTATGGGGAGGGGGAACCTAGAAAGGAGAAATCATTTGGAATGTAAACAAAGAATATAGAAAAGAAAAAAAAAAAAGAAAGAAAAAAACATAAAAGAAAGTCCATCAGAATAATTGCTGATTTATCAATGGAAATCTGAAAATCAAGAACTTGGATCAATGTACACTAACATTTAACTCATAACTGCAAAACTAGACTATGTACTTGGCAAAACTATCTGCCATAGTATAGAAAGAAATTTCTTTTCTTCTCCCCCTCTCTCTGTCTCTCTTTCTTTCTTCCTTTTTTAAGATTTATTTTACTTATCTGAGTAGTACTTGTTTCCAGACACACCAGAAGAAGGCATCAGATCCCTTTACAGATGGTTGTAAGCTACCATGTGGTTGCTAGGAATTGAACTCAGAACCTTTGGAAGAGCAATCAGTGCTCTTGACCACTGAGCTATCTCTCCAGACCAAAGAAATAACGTTCAATGATGATACAAACATACACAAAAACAAATTATGTTTAAAAAATAAAAATCAAGCCTAGAGAAAACAATGGAAACAATACTTTGGAGGCAAATGCACAGCTCTAACTGCATCCAAAGGAAACTGGATGGTCCAATTTATGGAAATCCATAAATGTAATCCACTATATTAAAAAAACTCAAAGAAAAAAAACCACATGATCATCTCATTAAATGATAAGAAAGCATTTGACAAAATTCAACACCCCTCCATGGTAAAAGACTTGGAAAGATCTGGAATTCAAAACCCAGGGGAGTGAAAACTATTCTCAACAATAAAAGAACTTCTAGTGGAATCACCATCCCTGATCTCAAGCTAAATTACAGCAATAGTGATTTTAAAAACAAAAAACAAAAAACTTCATATTACTAGTATAGAGACAACAGGTTGATCAATGGAATAGAACTGAAGATACAGCAATTAACCCACACACCTATGGACAGAAGAAACCTATACACAAATAGACACTTGACTTCATCTTTGACAAAAAAGCCAAAAACATACAGGGGGGAAAGGCCAGGATCTTCATTAAATGGCAGTGGACTAACTGGTAGTCTCTATACTGGAGAAGAAAAATAGATACATATTTATTACCTTACATAAAGCTCAAGTCCAAGTGAATCAAGTTCCTCCACATAAAAACAGATAACACTGAATCTAATAGAAAAAGTGGGAACCTCAAACACATTGGCACAGGGGAACATTTCTCGAACAGAGCATCAATGGCTCAGGCTCTAAGTTCACCAATTGATAAATAAGCCCTCATGAAACTGAAAAGGTTCTGTATGGCCAAAGACACCATCAATAGGACAAATCAGCAATCTACAGATAGGAAAAAATGTTCACTAACCTTACATCTGACAGAGGGCTAATATCTAAAATATATTTTAAAAAAAAAATCAAGAAGTTAACCTCCAAAACCCAAAATAACCAAATAAGAAATAGGACACTGAGCTAAACAGAGAATTCACCATGGAAGACTCTCAAAAGGCCAAGAAGTACTTAAAGAAATGTTTAAAGTACTTAATGATCATAGAAACACAAATCAACACAACCCTGATATTCCACCTCACATCAATCTGAATGACTAAGATCAAAAACTCAAGTAACAGCGCCTGTTGACAAAGAGGAACACTGGTGGGATTGCTAACTGCTATAAAAATCAATCTGGAGGTTCTCCAGAAAATTGGAAATACTTCTACCTGAAATTACACAGCTACCCAAAAGAAACCTCATCATTCCAAAGGACACATGCTCTACCATGTTCATAATAGCCTATTTTGAATAGCCAGAATCTGGAAAGAATGCAAATATCCCTCAACCAAAGAACAGATATAGAAAATGTGGTTCATTTACACAATGGAATACTATTCAGCTATTAATGAGGACATGATGAGTTTTGCAGGCAAATCTATAGAACTAGGAAATATCATCCTGAGTGAGGTAACTCAGACCTAAAAGGACATGAATAGTATGTACTCACTAATAAGTAGATATTAGCCAAAAAAGTACAGAATGCCCAGGATATAATCCACAGAATTCAAGGTTAACAAACCACAGGGCCCATGTGATGAGGCTTCAATCCCACTTGGGAGGGAGAAGAAAGCTATCATGGGGGTGGGGGTGGGGTGGGGTGTGGGTAGGAGGCAGAGGAGGGAGGACCCTGGGTGGGAGAGAAGAGGGAACAGGATCAGATGTGGGAGAGGGGACAGGAGAGAATCCTTGAGGGCTAAGAGAATGGATGGAAACAAGCAGGGAATAGGAGGTTGGCTAACCCTCTAGATTATACCGGAGACCCGGATGTGAGACTCTCTCGGGACTCATTGGGGGGTGGGGGTGGGGGTGGGGGGGGGGAGAAGGTGACCTTATCCAAAATGCCCAACATTAAGGAGAGGGAACTCAAACAGACCACCTCCAGTAGATAGACAAGTGGAGGGAAAGGGTTACTAACCCACAGTATAAGTTCCTGACCCATAATTGTTCCTTTGGGAAAGAAATGCAGGGACAAAATGGAGAAGAGACTGAAGAAAAGTTAGTCCAACTTGAGATCTACCTCAGTGGGATAGCCAAGGTCTTGGGATAACAAGACCTGACACTACTATGTTATGATGTGCTTACAGATGGGAGCCTGGCATGGCTGTCCTGAGAGCCCCTACCAGCAGCTGACTGAGATAGAAGCAGATACTTACAACAAGCCTACTCAACTAACCCAGACTGCAGAGAGCTCCCAGAGACTGAGCCACGGCACATATGTAGTGGAGGGCTACACAGGTCTGGCCTTAGTGGGAAAAGATGCGCTTAATCCTAGAAAGACTTCAGGTCCCAGGGAAGGAAGAGGCCTGGTGGGGGTGGGGGTGGGCTCCCCTCTTGGAGACAAGGGGGAAGTGAGGAATGGGGAAATGTGGGAAATGTGGGAAGGGAAGAAAGAGAAGAGCAACAACATGAATGTAAGTAAATAAAATGTTTTCTTCAAAAAAATATACCTCAGTTACAAATACATGAGCTAAACAGTGAGGGTACCAATTTCATAAAAGAAACATTAATGAACAGGAAAGGTAGTACATTTTATTACAATAAATAGACTACTTAAATTATATATAAAACATATACATAAATAATAGATTAAATATACGTTGTTTCTCCTTAAAAATAGTTAGAATTACTTTTTGTTTAGCTGATGAAGTAGAATGAATAAAGACAGAACTGGATATTTCATTGAGTTTTAACAAACTGGGTTTAATTTTATATATATATATATATAGTGAGATCCTGTCTCAAAAGAAACAATGATGATGGGGATATTGATTATATGATTATATATTGAATATATATGTGCAATTATATACTATTATTATATAAAATTATTATATTGAATATACAGTGATTATATTTAAAAATAAATAAATTGCTTATTTACTTAAAAAAAAGATTGGTGTGATGGCACGTATCTTTAAACCTAGCACTTGGGAGGCAGAGCCAGGTGGATCTCTGAGTTTGAGGGCAGCCTGGTCTATAGAATGAGTTTCAAGACATTCAGGACTATACAGACCAACCTAGGGGCTAGTGAGATGTTTGGGGAGAGACAGGAGCAGATAGGGACACAACCACAAAGACAACCCAACTGACTGAATTAACAAATAGGCTAGGGATATAAACAGATTTTAAAATCTAAGAAATAAATGTTGCAAGAAATATCTTAAAAAAATGTTCATCTTCCTTAGCAATTAAAAAATTTGCAAACTAAAGCAACTTTGGATTTTTATGACAGTTGTCAAAATGGCAAAGATCTTCAACAACAACAAAACAAAAAATAAACCAAACCTGAAGCTAAATGCTGGAGAGGATGTGGGAAAAGGGGAAACTTTATTCACTGTTGTGGGTTTGGGAACTGGTCTAGCCACACTAGAAACCAATGTGGAGATTCCACAGAGGCTTAAATAATAATAATAATAAAAAAAAATCCATCTACTCTATGATTCAACTCTGTCCACAGATACTTGTTCAGCCATTTTCAGTTCTGCTTGATTCGTTATAACCTAAAAACGGAAGCACCCTCTAGGTCTAGGTTGTAATGAAAAATAAAAACTAAGAACGTTGCAGGTAACTAATGGAACTAGAATAGATGCTGAGGATATACACTAGCTGCCAAGGAAGGAAAGGAATCAATAGTCTTACCCAGGGGGTTTGAAAGAGATGGGACAAGACCTCAGGAGGTACAACTGAAGTGGAAACTTAAGGGTTTTTTAAAACAGGTCCATTTCCCCAATATCCTTTCTTTCCCACTACTGTGGTAAGTGGTAGGGTAAAAGGAAGTTTAAAGCATTTAAGAACTATCATTAAAAACAGGAGTTTGAAAAAATTAAAGTTGCATTCAACACCAACAGACGTAATAATTTGGAAGGGAGATATCTCACAGGTCCTCACTTAAAGACAAAGCAGTACAGACAGCCAATGACTACTGAGAAAGGGTCAATCTTTCCCTCACTTGCTCGGATGTACCTTCTGATTGGATATCCCATACCAAGTGGTCATCCTTGAAGTCATATTCACCTCAGTAACACAAAAGGACTGTGGAGGCACTTAAATACAAATGTAACAGTTACAGAAAATATAAGTCCATAAATTTGAAAGGGAGCAAGGTCAGGGTCAGTAGACACAATTATATTTTAATTAAAAATTTACTGTTTTTCAGTACTCTGGCAGATCTCTGTAAGACTGAGGCTATACAGGCCTACAAAGCAAGTTCCAGGACAGTCAGGGTTGTTACACAAAGAAACCCTGCCTTGAAAAATGAAAATTAATAAATTAATAATTAGATATACTGATACACAAATAAAATCAATGTTTTTAAGCAGATACCTAAAGAGATAATAATAATAATAGAACATTAATTAATTCCTTTCTGCTTTTTTTTGCTCACCAAAGATACTTCTAGGCATTAAAGGACAGGCTAATATTCTCAATTCAAACACTGAGTTATATTGTGTTAGTAGATGTTACTGGTGTCACAGAATTGAATATGAAATTTTCATTTTACTCTAATTCCTTAACTACAAGTTTTGTACAACTGTTATTGTTCTGCAGCTTAGCATTCACTAAGTTAAACACATATGTTGCCTGATACTAGGAAGGAACAGTACTCTGATTAAATTAAAGTTTATGGCAAGAGTTTACAGTTTAGGGACAGGGAGATATGTAATGATTTGACTACAGTGGAGTGAAAGCTTCCTTCATGTAACTACTGACAAATACAATGAGAACCAAGCTTATCCAGAGAGAGCAGCTGCGGGCAAGAACTAAAGATGAGGGTGTGCATGGAATCTGAGGTCCCCATGGGTAGACTCTGCGGGATGTGTATGCTGTTATGACAAGCAACAATTACTACACTGTCTAAGAGTGAGGTATCACAGATGCAACATCAAACAACAGAAAGACACAATACTGTATATATGTTCAGTAACTCTTACTCCAGAAATTCCTTTGGCAGCCCATTCTTCCAATGCTGTTTTTCACATTGGGTTCAAAGCCTTAAGATTGCAAACCATGCTGTCTGTGTGCTGATTTACATTCTTATTCATAAGAGGCACGAGAAATATCTATCTCCTCACTTTTTGATTCATGAGAGTCACCATGAAAAAGATAAGAAAGCTAAGAAAAATTCAAATAGCAGGATAAAAGGGAAAGGGTGGAAGGATGAACTCAGGTAGTTAAAAGGAGGCAAGAAAATGGAAAATAGCAGCACATTCAGATATAAGAATACATTTAGAGCAGATGCTAGAGAGAACATGGGGAAAGAGGAACACTTTTCCATTGCTGGTGGGATTGCAAGCTGGTAAACCACTCTGGAAATCAGTTTGGCAATTCCTCAGAAAATTAGATATAGTACTACCTATGGACCCAGCTATACTACTCCTGGGCATATACCCAGAAGGTGCTCCTACATGTAATAAGAGTACAGGTTCTACTATGTTCATAGCAGCCTTATTTATAATAGCCAGAAGCTGGAAAGAACCCAGATGTCCCTCAACAGAGGAATGGATACAGAAACTGTGGTATATATTCACATTGAAGTATTATTCAGCTATTAAAAACAATGAATTCTTGAAATTCTTAGGCAAATGGATGGAACTAGAAAGTGTCATCCTGAGCGAGGTAACCCAGTCACAAAAGAATACACATGGCATGCACTCACTAATAAGTGGATGCTAGCCCAAAAGCTCAAAATAAGCAATTTACAATTCACCCAGCACAGGAAGCTCAAGAAGGAGGTCTTAAGTGAGGGTGCTATGGTTCCTCTAAGAAAGGGAACATAATACTCACAGGAACAATAAGGGAGGCAATGTGTGGAACAGAGACTGAAGTAAAGGCCACCCAGTGAGTGCCCTACCTGGGGATTCATCCTATAAACAGTCACCAAACCCTGACACTACAAGAGCATGTACCAAAAGGAGCATGCCATGGCTGTCTCCAGAGGGGCCCTGCCAGAGCCTTACAAATACAGAGGCAAAACTAGCAACCAATTATTGGACTGGGCTTGGGGTCCCCAAAGGAGGATCTGAAGGGTGGTCCAGAGGAGCTGAAGGGGTTTATAGCCCCATGGGAAGAACAATGACTTCGGACACCCAGACACCCCAAGACCCCCAAGGACTAAACCATCAACCAAGGGATACACATGGTTCTAGCCAAAAATGTGACAGAGGAATGCCTTGTTGGCCATCAGTGGGAGGAATGGTCTTTGGTCAGGTAAAGGCTCAATAGAGGCCCCAACAAAGGGAACCTGACAGGGAGTGGGGAGTTGGGGGAGATGTGGGAGTATGTCAGGTAGAGGGGCATATACATGGAGGCAAGGGGTGGGAGGAGAGGAGGCAGTCTTTGGGGAAGGGGGCTTTTGGGAGGGGGAAATTGGGAAAGGTTTTACCATTGGCAATGTAAATGAAGAAGATACTCTTTAAAAAAACTAAAAAAAAAAAAAATACATTTATTCAAAACTAGAATAAAGAGTCATTCATGATGAGAAAAATGTTAAAGTATTCCCAGTCTCTACCAGTACTTGTACTATTTATTATCTTACTGACTGGACTGACAAGAAGGCTAACACAAAATGAGTTTCATGATAGCTACCCAAGGACAAGGAAGCAGATATGATTATCCTTCTATGGGACAGGTCATAGCATAGTATGTGGCAGAAAATTCTGTACCCTCTAATAAAGCGGATATTAGCCAACAAAGTACAGAATACCCAGGATTCAATCCACAGAACTTAAGGTTAACAAGCTGAAGGGCCCAAATGAAGATGCCTCAATCCTACTCGGGAGGGAGAAGAAAACAGTCATGGGGCCAGAGGGAGGGAGGGAGGAAACTGGATAGGAGAGAGGACAGTGAGGGGACAAGGGGAACATGATCAAGAACTGAAGGGGGGGAGGTTACAGGACTGAAGCCCTGAGGGACAGCAGAAAGAATGGAAACAGGCAACCTCAGGAGGTATTAGTTGGGGGGATCCTATAGAAAGTAACTGAGTCCTGAGAGGTAAGAGAGTCTCAAGACCTAAATTGAGGGACCTTACATGAAATGCATTATACTGAGAAAGGGAACTTGTAGAGACCATCTCCAGTAGAAAGACAGGGCATCAAGTGGGGGGGGGGGGGAGAGAGATGGGGTTGCCATCCAACAGTCCAAAGCGCTGACCCAGAATTGTTCCTGTCTAAAAGAACTGCAGGGACAATAAAGGAAAACAGGCTGAGGGGAAGGATGCCCAGTGACCAGCCAAATTTGGGGTCCAGCTCAAGGGGAGATTCCAAGACCTGATGCTATTATTACTGTCTGTGTGCTTACAGGAGCCTAGCAGGACTGCCCTCTGAGAGGTCCAACAAGCAGCAGAAAGAGTCAGATGCTGATACTTAAACCCAACCAATAGACAGAAGCTGGGGATCCCTGTGGGGGAATAAGTGAAAAGCTAGAAGAAGCTGAGGAGGAGAAAGTCCCCATAGGAAGACCAGCAGTCTCAACTAACCTGGACCCTGAGAACTCTCAGATAATTAGTCACCAACCAGGCAGCATACACCAGCTGATATGAAGCCCCCAAAATATATAAAGCAGAGGACTGCCTAGTCTGACCTTAGTGAGAGAAGGTGCACCTAACCCTTGAGAGAGTTGAGACACAGAGAGTGAGGAGGTTTGTCTAGGAAAGGAGGGGGGACACATCCTCTTGGAGGAGGAGGAGGAGATTTGGGATGAGGAACAGTTGGAGGCCAGACTAGGAGGGGATAATGACTATAATGTAAAAAAAGATTAAAGAATATATATTTTCTGTAGGTTTTATATGCATATATTTATATATATACACATATATATAAAACCTACAGAAAAAAAAAGCTGGACCTTAGTAAGCCAATATCCCTTCCCCATACTATTCACTGATCTACATAAATACATGAATATTTATGCACTGGGCTCAGCCACATTTGTTTATTCATGTGGCAATATTGCTCATGATTTTTCTGTATTCAAGAAACCAAAAGAATGTAATTCAGGATTCCTGATAATACAGTATCTAATAGATAGACCATCAAAATATGGATCTGCACAGAAACTGTATCATATATATGTTAATCTTTCACACCCAAATACATATAAATTGAGTCAACTTAATAAACTTCTTTCTTTAAAAAAATATTCCTTGAATGAACAAATTATAACATAATTATGGGTCTGTGACATTTTTTAAGTATTCAACTTATAATATAAGGAAACAAGTGAAACCAGTAACTATAAAAAGAAAACCTATAACTTTACAATTTTATAATTCCAACTTTAGAGAATTAACACATCCTAGACAACCATTCCATTATCTTATACTTACTCAAGGACCCTCTGAACTTGAGATCTACCTGCTTCCACGTTTTGAGTACTTGGGATTTAAAGGTCAATTTATAATTCTAATATAATAGTGTCACTTACTAAAATTTTTTTGATTTTTAACTCATTTCAAATTTTTACTTTCATCATTTCTTCAAGTTTCCCAACTTCTACAATTCATTTTGAAGAAAATATAATGGCTTACACTAGGCAAATGTACAGTAGAAAGATGAATGAAATGTTGACAGTTTTGCCCAATCTCCTAAGAATATGACAGTGCATTTGTAATGAGTTGCGAGCATCTATGGAAACAATGTTTGTCTTTTTCTTTTTCTAAAATCCCTCAAGTTAACAACTCTAAGCTGAAGACGGCCGGCATGCAGCCTCCATTACCAGCCCACTAACAGCTTGCAGAATAGACAGAGGAGGCAGAGAAATCATTTAAATTACCTCATTTATCTTTTGAGAAAGAAATCAGTATACATATGAGAAGAATTGAAAATGACAAAGCATCACCAATAATATGAGGCAAATTTGGTTCATTATGTCTTCAGATCATTTTACATTATCTCATAGTTATGTAGTATCTCATATTAGGAAGGGATATTTTGGGAACAAACAGTAAGACAATAGCTAGAAATCACTGCTAGATTTTTGGATAGACCCAAGTGCTGCTTTTAACTGATTTTGAAATCAATATTTTTTTGAGTGGTCCTAGGCAAATCATGGCTTAATATTAATGACAGACTAGAAAACTGTAGTTAATAAATTGAATCTCTTAATAAAAGAAACTACACATGCCATGTTACAAGATAAACCTGCCAAAGAGGGACTAATGAATCTCCTCCACGTGTGAGGGGTCAACATGGCTCTTCCCAAGTCACTAATATGACCTATAGCAATAGGTACTTCTGGTTTTCTGACTGCGGCTCACTCATTTTGTGCTACAATTTCTCAAGTTACATCATGCCAAAACATTAGGCTGGGATACAGAAGCTATCTGATACAGGGAAGCCAAACATTTGCAAAATTAGTTTTACTACTATCAATGTTTATCAGGGAATCATATTTAAAATTCTCTCTTCCTTTTCTCCCCAATTAGAAATTCTGTTTTGTAAGTCAGTATGAGAAATTATAACTCTTCACTGTACAGCCACTGCAATGCAAACCCAGATGTAGAAATAATGTTTCTTCCTAAGGTAAACACAAACCCAGCTCAAGCTTTTTTACAACCATTTACAATTGTTACCTGCTTACAAAATGTTTTAATACTGGTACAAAGCCTGTGCAAGAAACCAACCAGTATCTGATTGCATTTAAAGCTAACTCCATGAGATAGAACCCATTCCTGACATAGCTGAAGTGTCTAAGAACCTCAGACTACATAGGTCAGGGACCTAGGGGAAAAAACAAACACTACTGTTCTGCCAAAGGAACATAGGCATAAAATGAATCCGAATGATATTCTGCTATACTCATATGCCAGAAGCATTCCTGGCCTTAGGGGAATCACAGGCCAAAAGACTGATGGTCTCCAGCCTTGTAGGAAACTTAATTCTTTCTCATGGTTCTGTGCTAACAACTTAACTCTTTTTTACTGTTCTGTGCTTCATTAAGCACTAGGGAAACCTAACTCTCTTTCTTCTTAAGTTACTTGATAATTATCTGTCCTTGAGTAAGTTCTGGAAACTCTTATTTTATAAGCATACTTTATATTTCTCTGTCAATTAACATATGCTGTATAATAGCAGAGAACTCAGTAGAGGAGTTATTGCTAAGGTTCCTTTTTCTATTGCCTAGAAGCTTCACCTCTCTACGAGAGGGAGACTTGGAGCAATTAACTTTTAGTGAAAATCTGACAGCCCAATGGGAAAAAAAATATCTCCCTAATGTATAATTTTCTTTAAAATGTTTACAATAATGGCAAAATGAAATAATCTCCAAATGAAATGACCATGATAATGTTATTAATTTCAAATATAAGCATTTTAGTAGAAATTACCTAAGAAGATAGAGATAAATGCCAGAGATTGGAAGAATTTAAGTATCCAATGAGCTTTCTGTGCAGAGCAGTTTCATCTGACTGTTAAAAGGATGAATTGACTGTGTCAAATCTGCTGTAGTATGTAGTGAACGGTATTTACTATGATTCATTTTTCTTTTTTTTTAAATTTCTTATAGTTCCATAGCAGTTTATACACCACCCATTTGGTGTGACTGATTTCAATATGTGTCACTTGATATGTTTAGTGACTGCTAACTCATATTTAATTCTAAAAAAACTCCTAAAGTGCTCTAAAATGTAATAAACCAGCCACTATAGTTTAAAAAGCATTGAACAGTTTGATATATATGTTATTATATCAATGCCAGGATGCCATTATTCTTTTGACTGAAAAGTACCTGCTATTCAATAAAAATGTTTCATATCAATTTTTGTTTGTTTTTTCTAAAATAAGAAAATAAAACCAATACATTTGCAAGTCCCTCCTCCATCCCTAACCTCTTCCCAACTAAAGATCAGTACCAAGCCTCAAAATGCATCCTAGAGGTAAAAAGGCAGTTTTTTCATCAACAACAACACTGAAAAATAATTTTAAGAACAGCAAAACCCTCCCAATATGGGGCTAGAGTTAAGATAGGCTCAGCAGTTAACTATAATTGTTGTGTTTGTATAGGACTTGGGTTCCCAGCAATCACATGCTGATTCACAATAATCTGTAACTCCAGTTCCAAGGGACCTTGATGAGCACCAGGAATGCATGGAATACACAAACATGTAAGCCAAATACTCCAAAAAAATAAAATAAAGTGAAATGAAATAGATTAAAATAAAATTTTTAAAAAGAAAAGGAGAATCTTCCAATCTTAAAAAAAATCTAGGATTAACTAGATTCACTACAGGACTCAGAAGACCTTTAAAGATAAACTGAATTTGGTATTTCTTGAACTATTTCCTAATACAAATGATTGCTTCAAAATTCTCCTCATTTGCACTCTCATGATAACCATGAAGGTAAAACAACAAAAGAAACTGGGGAAGACCCTTGAGGACATCAGTACAGAGAGAAAGTTTCTGAACAGAACACCAATAGTGTATGCTCTAAGATCAAGAATTGACAAATGGGACCTCATAAAATTACAAAGTTTCTGTAAGGCAAAGGACATCAAGAGGACAAAGCGGCAACCAACAAATTGGGAAAAGATCTTCACTAATCCTACATCACATAGAGGGCTAATATCCAATATATATAACGAACTCAAGAAGTTAGACTCCAAAAAAACCAAACAACCCTATTAAAAAATGGGGTACAGAGTTAAACAAAGAATTCTCATCTGAAGAACTTCGGATGGCGGAGAAGCATCTTAAAAAGTGCTCAACTTCATTAGTCATTAGGGAAATGCAAATCAAAACAACCCTAAGATTTCACCTTACACCAGTCAGAATGGCTAACTAAGATTAAAAATTCAGGAGACAGCAGGTGTTGGAGAGGATGTGGAGAAAGAGGAACACTCCTCCACTGTTGGTGGGGTTGCAAATTGGTACAACCACTCTGGAAATCAGTCTGGCGGTTCCTCTGAAAACTGGGCACCTCACTTCCAGAAGATCCTGCTATACCACTCCTGGGCATATACCCAGAGGATTCCCCACCATGTAATAAGGATACATGCTCTACTATGTTCATAGCAGCCCTATTTATAATTGCCAGATGCTGGAAAGAACCCAGGTATCCCTCAACAGAAGAGTGGATGCAAAAAATGTGGTAAATCTACACAATGGAGTACTATTCAGCCATTAGAAACAATGAATTCATGAAATTCTTAGGCAAATGGATGGAGCTAGAGAACATCATACTAAGTGAGGTAACCCAGACTCAAAAGGTGAATCATGGTATGCACTCACTAATAAGGGGATATTAACCCAGAAACCTGGAATACCCAAAACATAATTCACACATCAAATGAGGTACAAGAAGAAAGGAGGAGTGGCCCCTTGTTCTGAAAAGACTCAGTGAAGCAGTATTTGGCAAAACCAGAACGGGGAAGTGGGAAGGGGTGGGTGGGAGGACAAGGGGAGAGAAGGGGGCTTACAGGACTTTCGGGGAGTGGGGGGGGGGCTAGAAAAGGGGAAATCATTTGAAATGTAAATAAAAAATATATCGAATAAAAAAAAGAAAAAAACAACAAAAAAGAGATTCATGATAAACATAAATTCTAAAATTTTCAATAAAAATCTAGAAAACTAGATTTAAGAAAACATCAAAAAGAACATTCACCTTGGAGTCATCTTCATCACAAAGCAGGAGCAATGGTTCAACAACATGTAAATCAATTAATGCAATACACTACTGAAACAGACTGAAGCTCAGACATTATCATCTCAGTAGAAGCAGAAATGGCTTTTGAGAAAATCCACATCCCTATTACTTAAAAGTCTTAGAGAGATTAAGGATGGTGAGAAAATATCTCAAGATAAAAAAGGCAATATTCAGCACACCTATAGGAACATCACACCAAATAAAGAAAAACTTAAAATTTTCCTCTAAATTCAGGAAGACTATGGTATATCCATTCTCTTCACTCATGCAAAATAATACTTGACGTCTAAGCTAGAACAAAAAAAAAAGCAACAGAGACAGGAAAAAATCAAAGCATTTTTATTTGGAAATGATGATTCTATACATAAGAAAGCATAAAGATGCCATGAGGAAACTTCTATGGCTAACCAAGCAAAGAGGAAGTATAAAAAAATAGCACATAGTTCCATTAGCAAAGGAGAAGTGCTCCTCTTTCTCCACATCCTTGCATGCATCTGCTTTCCCAAATTTTTGGTCTGTAGAATCTCAGGGTCGGGGAAGGTTTGATTTGCATTTCCCTGATGACTAAGGAAGGACTTTGAACATTTCTCTAAGTGCTTCTCAGCCATTCAAGATTCCTCTGTTTTGAATTCTCTGTATATTTAGCTCTGTGCCTCACTTTTAATTGGGTTATTTGGGCTTTTTGATATTAGCTTCTTGAGTTCTTCATATATTCTAGACATTAGCCCTCTATCGGATATGGGGTTAGTGAAGATATTTGTTTCCCATTCTGTGGGTTGCCAGTTTGTCCTATTGACTGTGCCTTTGCCTTAACAGAAGCTTTTCAGTTTCATGAGTTCCCATTTATCAACTGCTGATGTTAGATCTGAGCCATTAGAGTTCTCTATAGGAACTTTCCCCCTGCGCCAATAAGTTCAAGGCTCTGTCCCACTTTCTCTTCTAATAGGTTTACTGCATCTGGTTTCATGTTGAGGTCCTGGATCCACTTGGACTTGAGCTTTATAGAACGTGATAAATATGGATCTATTTTCATTCTTCTACATACAGACTGACAGTTAGACCAGCACCATTTATTGAAGATGCTTTCTTTTTTTCCAATGTATATTTTTGGTTTCTTTGTCAAAGATCAAGTGTACTGGTACAACCATCTGGAATTCAATCTGGCAATTACTCAGAAAAAAGGAAACAGACCTACCTGAAGACTCAGCTATACTGCTCTTGGGCATATATCCAAAGATGCCCCACCATACCAGAAGGACATGTCCTCCATGATATTCATATTCAACTTATTTATAATAGCCAGAAGCTAGAAACAACCGAGATGTCCCTCAATGGAAGAATGGATGCAGAAAATGTGGTACATTTATGCAATGTACTATTCAGCTATTAAACGCAATGACCTCACGGACTTTTCATGCAAATGCAGGGAACTCGAAAATATCATCCTGAGTGAGGTAACACAGATCCAGAAGAATATACAGGGTATGTACTTGCTAATAAGTAGATATTAGCCAAAAAAGTATAGAATACCTGGGGTATAACCCACAGAATTTAAGAACTTTAACAAGCAGAAAAGCCAAATGAGGATGCTTCAATCCCACTTAGTAGGAGAAAGAAAGTAATCAGGGGTGGTAGAGGAAGGGGTGGTAGGGAAGAATTTGGGTGGGAGAGGGGAGAGACAGACTTGAGTGAGAGAGGGGAGGGGTAGGGGAAAAGAAGAATGGGATCAGGGTATTGGGGCTAGCAGAATGAATGGAAATATGCAGCCTCAGAAGCTGGGAGCTAAGGAAACCCTCTAGAAAGTACAAGTGACCTGGTAGGTGACCCCCCAGGACTAAATGGGAGTGACCTTAGATGAAATGCCCAATGGGGGCAGAGGGAATGTTTAGAGTCCACCTCCAGCAGATGGACAGGGCCTCAAGAGGTTGGATAGTATTACCAACCGATAGCTAAACTTTCCGGTGAAGGCTCAATCGATGCCCCAACAAAGGGAAATCGAGGGTGGGGGGTGGGAGTGGAGGAGTGGGTCCTGTGGAGGGGAATATACTTGGAGGCATGGGGGTGGGAGGAGGGGTTGGGGGTTTTCAGGGAGCGGGGAAACATGGAAAGGTTTTAACATTTGAAATGTTAATGATGATTATATTCAATAAAAAAATAAAAATTCTGACCCAGAATTGTTCCTATCTAGCAGAACTACAGGGACAAAACTGGATAAGAGACAGAGGGAAAGGAGGTCCAGTGACTGGCCCAACTGGAGAGCCACCTCATGGGGAGACACCAAAGCCTGACACTATTACTAATGCAATGATTTGCTTATAGACAGGTACCTAGCATGGCTATCCTCTGAGAGGCTGGACAAGCAACTGACTGAAACATACACATGTTTATACCCAGCTACTGGACTGAAGCCAGGGACTCCTATGGTTGAATTAGGGGAAGACAGAAGGAGCAGATAAGGAAGGCACCCCAATAGGAAGACCAGCAGTCTCAATTTTTCTATATGCCTGCGAATTCCCAGACACTGAGCCACCCACCAGGCAGCATACAACAGGCCCCCAACCCATATATAGTAGAGGATGGCCTGGTCTGGCCTCAGTGGGGGATGCCCCTAGTCCTTAAGAGACTTGAGGCCCAGGAGGGAGTTGGCCTCATGGTGGGGGAGCATCCTCTCTGGGACAGGGGAAGAAGGAATTGAGTGAGGAATTATGGGAGGGGGGACTGGGAGGAGAGACTGCAAGGGGTAGGCAATGTCTGGATTTCACAGACAGACAGACAGACAGACAGACAGATTGATTAGAGTTTGAAAAAAATTATGACATAAAAAATAAGTGAACTACTATATACCAGTGATTAATATTCCAAAACAGATATCAGAAAAAGAAAACAATCCCATTCCCAATACCATAAAACAAACAAAATTACACAGGAACAATAAAATCAATTTACAATGAAAATTCAAAAAACTGAAACTGAAAGAGACACCATGAAACAGGGGAAAAAATGATAGGAAACTCACATTCCTGCCAAAGTAATCTACATAAAATCCTGGGAAAACTACATAGAAGTGGCTGATGAGAGTAGAAACTTGTAATCAGTGTGGAGCTTACAAGAAAAGTGCAATTTACTTCAGGATCCAGCTGGACCTACTATGCTTTGGCATAGGACTCTATACTGTACCACAGAAGTACTTACTTATTCATCGATATAAATTGCTAACCTATTTATAACAACCAAAGATTGGAAACAGCCTAGATATGTATCAACTGATGAATGGATAAAGACAATGTGGTATATTTCACACTAAAATATTATTCAGCTCTTAAAAAAATGAAATTCAGGGGTAAAGAGATGGAGCTAGAAAACCCACTCTCCATGAGGTAACTCAGACTATGAAAGATAAATACTATATGTTTTCTCCTATGTGGATGTTAGCTGTTATGCTTTAGATAATCTAAATCCAAATAACCACAGAGGTTAGGTACTTAGTAAGAGAACAGGGCTGGAAGAAAGAGTCTCCCAAGAATGAGGAAATAGTGTTACAGAGAGTTAAAAAGGAAACTAGAATAGGAAGATTAAATTGAGGGGAATGACAGAGAAGGGTAAAGTGGAGAATATGGGAAACTAACACAAAGACATACCACTAGATATATGCACAAATGAAATCTAAATGTGGTCAGCATGCAATGAGGGAGAAAATGCCCAAACTAGAAACTTTATGCCACCAACTAAAACCTCTAGTGCTAAGAATCTTGCTGAGTTGTTGGCCAAAGTGGTCCTGTGGCACCACCCTCCCCAAACATCACAGGCTATTGCCAAGGCTTTTGTTTGGTTGTGTTACACAATCTAATGATAAGTGAACAATCACTTATGGTACTGAAGAGAGAAAGTCTAGCTGGTGCCTAAGCAGTAGTTTCACACTTACTGACTAGTACCCATGGCACTGGAAGGTACTGTATTCTACATCCTACCAAAGGAGAAGAAAAGAAAGGTAATCACCAAGATCACTCAGCGGCAAACCCCCGAGATCCTGTAACAGTGTTTGTTGTGCTGGAAAAATATACTGGTGCAACAGTGGCACAAAAGTTATGGGAGTAGCGCCATTCTCTGATTGATTTAAAGCTCATCCAGCAGATGGTATGCATATTGCCACTGTCAAGGATCTGAACTAGATATATACTGAATTAAGGGGAAAGAGTATTGATACAACAGGACAAATGAACATATAAACTCACTAAGACTACGGCAGCATGTGCAAGACCTACACAGGTTCAGAGGAGACAGAATCCCAGCATACAGAGTGGCACGTGGATACAGAGACCCCTCTTTAACCAAGATACCATTTGCAATTGATTCTCTCTGGCAAAGAAAAAAAGTTTTTTTTTTTTTCCCTCAATGGAGTGCCAACAGGTATATTAACCATGGGAGAAGCCCCATGGCTACAAGTAATTGGTCATGCAAACCAAATTCCATAGATTTTTTTTTTCTCCTGTAGACTTTTGATTTTGCTTTGGCATTTTTTTGTCATACTGGTCCTTTGTTTGGATTGACTTTTGCTTTGGAGGTTTTTCTTTTCCTCTTTTTCTTTTTTTTTTTTTTCTGTTTTTCTGGGGAGGTAGATGGGTAGGGAGGATGAAAGACAGAGAAGAGAGAGGGGAAAGGAAGAAAGAAAATAAAAAGTGAGTTGGTTGGGTAATGAGGGAGGGTAAAATAAGATCAGAACAGAAATGGAAGAACTTGTAGGAATTTCACCAGCATATAGAGTGTATATTTTTAACTTAAGAAAAGTGCCTTATTAAATAAACAAATAGGCTGGGTGGTAGTGGAACATGCCTTCAATCCCAGCACTAGGGAGGTAGACCGAGGGATCAAGGCCACTCTAGTCTCCAGAGCAAGTTCTAGGATGGACAGGGTTCTGATAAACAAAGACACCCTGCATTAAAAAACAAACAAAAAATCAAAACAAAAACCAAAAAAAAAAAGAGGCCTATTAATGCTATGTGTTTTTCCCAGGGTGAAGGGAGGACAGGGGAAGAGAAGGGGGCTTATGGGACTTTTGGAGAGTGGGGGGGGGGGGGGGCTAGAAAAGGGGAAATCACTTGAAATGTAAATAAATTATATCGAATAAAAAAAATTAAAAAAAAATGCTATGTGTTACAAAAAGTTACAGGAATAAAAAATTAGTTAATGTACAAACATCACAGGCTTGTCAATTAATGAAAAAAAATACTCCTAAAAAGGCAAATCAGTAAAGAAATTTTTATGAATGTTAGTGAACAGATTAGAAGGAAGCAAATTCAAGTTGGGAATATTAAGTATCTAGTGTCTACTTTGAGTTAACAAAAAAAAAAAAACAACAACAACAACAACAACAACAAAAAAAAAAAACTCGTAATTAAAAAAGCTTCTGTATTCCTCTGTAAAGCTCTTCTTGGCAAAGAGATGGTTGCTAAGATTGGACATACTTGATATACCAAAAGAAAGTAAAGAGAGTACAAGAGAGTAAAGAGAGAAAAACAGTAGACAATTTCTGTAGGATAGTTTAGGGAATTGCTGAACAATCTCAGAGAACCTAATTATTTATATGTTCATATCAATAAAGAAAATTGATCCCTTTCCCATATTTAAAATTGTGGCATGTTAGGAAGACTTACAATATACTTGGAAAGAATTGTGAGGAAAAATATATTCAGGATAGAGGAAAATATAAGTAGAATAAAATGAAGCTACTGGATATACTTATTTGGAAACAAAGCAAATGTATGAAGAAAAAAAAAATCTTTTGACACTCACCAATTTTAACCTCTGCAAAGGTATTCTGTCTACATCTATTTGTGTTCTTTCTGGGACGTTTGTGAATCGCACTTCTGGAACTGCAACAGCACATATGACATGAGCCCACCTAAGGAAAGGAGACATTAAATATAAACAAATTCCCTAAATTCACTGATGTCAACTTGGTGGTGGCAATCTGGCATATAGAAGAAATGAATCCAAAAACCTAATTCCAATGAAAGTATGTTCTGGATTATAAACCTCTTTAATGACAACTAGATATATTTAGCATAAGATCTGTAATGAGAACTAGGTAAACGGGACTGGAGAGATGGCTCAGCAGTTCTTGCAGTGGATCTTAGCAGTTATCAGCACCTACATGGCAGCTCACAACTACAACAAACTCCAATACTAGTGGATCTGATGTTCCTTCACCCTTCCATGAGCTGCATGCACACTAAAGCATGAACACATAGAAAAAAATTAACTATATAAAGGCCAATGACTAAGTCATAATATGGATATATACTTTTGAAAACCTTAAGGATACTGAAAACATAGGGGTTCCTTTTTATTTGATACTACATGTGTAATTATTTAAACAGATTGACACATGGCAATAGAATAGTTTAGTGAACTAAGAATCACATTTTAATATAATACAGGATATAATATATATTATTTTCTCAGGCAAAATAAATATTTTCTATAAAATTAAAAGTAGTCTTTAAATATTTTTGGTAATGCAATATTAATAATGCAATATTAATATAAACAAAGGAATCTAGCTTGTTTCCTGATCTCCTTTTTAAAACATTAAACTTTCACATGCCAAATTGAATAAATTTGTTACTAATTCTATTCAGTATCTCTTAAAAGTTATACCTCCAAGTAAACATAGGGTTTGAGAACATCATTAGCATTTGTATTATTAAACTCTCAACTTATAAAGTTTTTGTTTGTTTCTTTGTTTTTCAAAGACAGGTATTGGATGTCCTGGAGCTTGCTGACAGATCAGGATGGCCTTCAACTCACAGAGATACATCTACCTCTGATTTTCAAGTACAGGGATTAAAGGATTACACTTCTGGGCCTTGCGTGGCCATGGCTTATTTATTTCCTGTAACCAATGAATACCAGTTTTCATCCTAAGACCATAGGAAGAAAAACCAACTGGTAACCCAACCAGAAGATTTTTCTAGACTTGAGTAAAATTAGCATTCTAGAGTAAACTATGAAGATAATTGCTAATAAGCATTTAAGCCATCTCATAGTCCCAAGAGCCTATATATAACATCAAAAATATAGTGACAGCTCTGCAGGATTATGCCAGTGTTACTAGATGACCTTATGAAATATAATATAAATTCAACCAAAAGTATTGGCTCATACATAGCACTTTTATCAATGTTAAGGATGATAAATGCTTTTATTCTTCATTCCAAGCAATTCGACTCATGTATACATACAAAAATATGGTGATGACATCAAAGGATTATGCACAAGGAGTTCCAATTTCAGTGTTATAGCCAAGCAAGACCACTTGCCTCACTGAAGCCAAGTCCCCCTACCAATTTATTTAAAAAGAAAGAGGAAGTGAGAGAGAGGAAAAAAGGTAGCTCCAATAACAGGAAGGAAATATTGTTGAAGAAGGAAGGAATGAGGAGTGGATAGGAGGAAAGGGAGATGAAAGGGAAGATGAACGAAAGACTTGTTCATAAAATGAGGACTGACATTACATAAAAAGTACAGAAGGGAAGAGATACTCTGTTGGCTTTAGTCTCTGAAGCCAAATTTCAACTCTCGCTCCAGAGAGCAAATGTGTAAAATAAAGTTCCAGGAAGAGCTGTAAAGCCATGCAGAGCTTCAAGAGTAGAAAAAGAAATGAAGAAATTCAACACATTCAATATATTACTTACTGATTGTTCTTAGTCTGTTTAAGAGCACCTCCTCTCAGATTGCAGAGACAGCACTCCTATGGAGGAGAGGGGAATTAACACAGCTATAAAACCCATATAACAAATATCACTGCCCTTCATATAAAGCACTCTAGAAATTCTTATATACCATTTTCTATTAATCTATAAAACTAAACATGTAAAGAATTAACCAATGATAGGTACTTAAAGTTCCAAGAGAAAAAAAAAAAAAAGAAAACCTGAAAATGATTGAGTACATAGGTCCTTGGAAAGGACCACCATATATCACTTTCACTCTTGAGTACAGTAAGGATGTTGTGACAAGGAGCTATATCTTACTACCGAAGTACTTGTTCATCCACATCCTGGAACAGTCTTGATCTCTACCAAAAAATGAGTGGATGGGAAAAATGAGGAACATTTACACAATGAAATATTGTGTAACTCTGCTGTTAAGAAAAGTAAAATCATAAAACTCAAAGGAAAACAGAGCTGGAAAATTCATGCTGAGTGAGGTAAACCAGACCTCAAAACAAAATACTGTTTTCTCTCATATGTGGATGTTAATTGTTATGCCTTAGATATGTATACCACAATCCAAATAACCACAAAGGTTAGGTACCAGGTAAGATACTATAAGAAACCAGAGCATCTCCCAAAGAGGGGGAAATAGAAAATAAAGTTATAGAGGCATAAATAAGAGAGGAATAAATTAAATGGGGAGGATTAAATCTGGATGGGAGGGCAAGATCAATGAGGAAATAAACAAAGGAACACCTAATAATAAAGGCTTTTAAAAGCTACATGGAAGCCCACTACCAATAGAAGCTTGCTAACATGTATTTACATGTCAAAAGATTTTAAATGGAGTCACCAAATAAAAGGGGATACTTCGCACCTTATGCTACCAAGTAAAAATCTACAGAGCCAGGAATGGGTACCATCTTGTTGAATTAATGGCCAAAGGAGCCCCATCAAACACACCAACACTAGCAAATAGCGCAGGCTATTGCTTACTCTCTACAACGTATGTTAGGCCCTATGGGTGAAGACATACTTAGTCACTGAACAGAGGGAAAACCTAGCTGATGGCTATATATATAGCCGTTTCACCTGTAAGAACTAGTGCTAATGATGCTGGAAAGTACTTTTCACTCTACCAGAAGAGAAAGGTAATCATCAATATTATCTAGTTACAATTCTTGGGATCTACAACAGTGACTTGCCTGCATGATATACTAGTGCAATAGTGGCACTAATCTGAGTTTAACCCGCCATTATTTAATTGGATTTAAGGAGCATTCATGGAAGGGGCACATGACACTGTTACAGTGGCTAAGAAGGATAGAACACATAAATCACAGAACTTTATGTTAAGGCTTTCACCATGTATTTGAAGGTATTAATGTCAACACAGAAATACAGCACAGGTTTGTGTATTCAATGTCTGATCAGACTGGTGGTATGAAGAAGCATAAAATCAAACGTGAAGACTGCTGTGAAAATGACTTTATTAATTTAAAGCCTAAACCATAAGATAGAACCCATATCTGAAATTATTAGCAGGGTCAAAAAAAGGGACAGAATAATGCCAGACTAAGACATAGAAGGACTAAACTCATGCTGTAAAACAGTAGTTGCCAGACATCACTGCATAGTTGTTAACATGAATTCACAGAAGCTGTATACTTGTACAAGATAGAGCCAGTTCACATCTCAGGATGGATGGTAAAGAGGCTCATGAAGTTCCACTCTTAGGCTCACAGGCTATTACAACTGATGACTTCTGGGAGACAGAAAGTTTGTTTTCTTCCTGGACATGGTCCCTGAGAGGCTACTAATGTTTCAGGATATGGTCCCACACCCATGTATATATATATATATATATATATATATATATATATATATATATATATATATATATATATATGCAGCATTAAATGTATTCACTCATTGGGTACTTAGATCAATCAAACATAACTGTGTGCATGTATGCTAGCAAATTTTATGGTAACTTAACACAAGTCATTGTTGTTTGGGAAGAGGGAACCAGAAATGAGAATCCTTCCCTGAATCCCAACACAAACTGGCCTGTGGTGCATCTTCTTGATTAATAATTTTTACTGGAGGACCCATCCCATTGTAGATGGTGCCAGTTTGGGGTCATGGATGATATTAGAAAGCAGGCTGGCTGAGGGAGGGAGGAACCTGGGTGGGAGAAGAGCCAGGGAGGGGACAAGTGGAACATAATAATGTGTTGGGGGATGGGAGGAAGCAAGACTGAAGCCCTGAGGGCCAGCAGAAAGCATGGAAACAGGCAACCTCAGGAGTTATTAGTTGGGGGGATCCTACAGAAAGTAACAGAGACCTGGGAGATAATAGTCTCAAGACCCAAAGGGTCCTTAGATGGAATGCCTTAGCCAGGGCTACACAGAGAAAACCCTGTCTTGGAGGGAGTGAGGAAGGGAGGGAGGGAGGGAGGGAGGGAGGGAGGGAGGGAGGAAGGAAGGAAGGAAGGAAGGAAGGAAGGAAGGAAGGAAGGAAGGAAAAAAGGAAGGAAGGAAGGAAGGAAGGAAGAAGGAAGG